>NC_087211.1:16396487-16438987 GCF_015104395.2 Macrobrachium nipponense | reverse complement strand
CCAAGGGCCGCGGCTCATACAGCATTATACCGAGACCACCCCAAGGTAGATCTATTTTCGGTGGCCTTGAATATGCGCTGTACAGATAACTCTATTGCGCCGAAGAAACCTCGGAGCATTTTTTCTTGTTTTGGCCTGAGTTTAAGAAACCAAGACCTTTGTGGTTTTGCCCTCACGTCCTCTGAGTCAGCGATAACCCTCTCGGGGATTTGAGAATCCCCTTCGATCTTCAAGATCTCTATTGATCATAATTTGCCATCCTTCCTCGCGACTGGGAAGGAATTTCTAGAAGGAATTGCTGCTTTTAAAGAAATGTTTAAATCGGTTCTGTTAACCTTTGACTAGTCGTTGGATGTTAGTCTGCAAAAACCGAGTTGTTTATTTTCATATCTCTGATCCTTCTTATTCAGAGATCGCGTGAATCTTTCTTACTTGGAAAAGTTATAGCTTAGAGTAAAAAAACACTCACATACAGATATGTAGAATATATATATATATATATATATATATATATATAATATATATATATATATATATATATCGAGCTACAATGTCCTTTAATATCTAATTCGCTCTAACCTCGGAATTAGTATATTTTCATATATGCTTAACCGAAGGGGAATTTTTTCTCGATAATAGATTTACCTGTACTTGGGCGCGAACGCAGGGTACATTATAAATCCAGGAATGTCAGTGGAAGCAACAACCACTCAACCACCGCGAGAGGCTTATAGCTTCCACTGACATTCCTGGATTTATAATGTACCTGCGTTTGCGCCCAAGTACAGGTAAATCTATTATCGAGAAAAATTCCCCTTCGGTTAAGCATAAATGAAAATATATTAATTCCGAGTAGAGCGAATTAGATATTAAAGGACATTGTAGCTCGATATATGTATATGAATCACGGTAATGTGATATGACTTATATATATATATTATATATATATATATATATATATATATATATATATATCTATATATATATATATATATATATATATATATATATATATATATATATATATATATATATATATATATATATAATATATATATATATATATATATATATATGTGTGTGTGTAATGTATTATTATTATTGTGATTATTATTATTATTATTATTATTATTACTCAGAAGAAGAAGATATGGAACAAGACCACCAAAGGGGCTATTGGCTTGAAATTGGAGCTTCCAAAGAATATTAAGGTGTTTATTAGAATGAAGTTAACGGATGTCAAGGGAAATACAGAAAGAAGAGATCTCACTTGTTAAGATAAAAAAAAAATAATGGAGAAAAAAGTAAATGGGTGAGAATATAAATTATTAAAATACGAAGATAATTTTATTATGGTAGCAATGGACTGAATCTTTGCTGGAACCTCTGAAGAAGTTCCAGTTGCATGACCACCACTAAAGGGAGATTGTTCCACAGTCCATCGGTGAGAGGAATAAAGAATATCTGGAACCTTCTAAAGGAGACCTTATGGCAATCATTACAAATTAGAACATAAAATGAAGCAGCCAAATAATTCAACAGCGGAACATTCAGGGTATAATGAACCCTACCATTGAAAAGTAAACATCATATATTACTCATACGTATCATAATCATTAAAGATACCAAATAAATAAACAAAAAGAATTAATTGTCGTTCACCTGTAAAAGGAAGAATGTACAAATACACCTATGCGCTATTAAGAAATAAAACTCATGTATTACTCATTGTTGTTATAATAATTGTAGAGAACGAAGAAGCAAACAACGACAGAATTACTTTTATCATTAGCCAGTAAAAGGTCTAATGTACAAATGAAACTGTGTGATACATGCCTGCCTTCCCTGAGAGTGTGTTTATAAGCACCGTGTTCCTCTGTGGCCTGAGGGCAGCGATATTTTGTGGTGCGTATTATACCCTTTCCTAAGTAGACTTAAGTCTTCCAGCAAGAAGACGTGAACTGCTCCCTGGTGGCTGGAGCTGGAACACTGAGACAAATGCCATTCTCGTCCTTTGTGCTATTTTGCTTAAATGTGTCTCATACTACGGAGGAGGAAGTTCCACGTTGGCCGAGTGCATTTCGCGCTCGGCTACCAATCTGGCAGTCCGAATCTCGATTCTCGGCTCGGCCAACGCGGAATCAGAGGAATTTATTTCTGGTGATAGAAATTCATTTCTCGACACAATGTGGTTCGGATCCCACAATAAGCTGTAGGTCCTGTTGCTAGGTAACCAATTGGTTCCTAGTCACGTAAAAATATCTAATCCTTCGGGCGAGCCCTAGGAAAGCTGTTAATCAGCCCAGTGGTCTGGTAAAACTAAGATATACTTAACTTTAACTTAACTACGGAGAGAGAGAGAGAGAGAGAGAGAGAGAGAGAGAGAGAGAGAGAGAGAGAGAATATTCCTTTCGTAAACAGTTATGAATAGAGTGGTAAGTATTGTGCTGACGAAATTAAGCTTTGTAACTCCATGAACGTATTCTTTTTAAAATAAGTATTGCTCATCATTTACTCGTTCATATACTTATAGAAAAAAAAAAAACTTTCCTTGTGCGCACAACGAGTCATTCCTTTGAGGTCTAAGTGCTGCTGCCAAAAGTGTTTTTCTTTGGCCAAAAGCGGTTATTTATATTTATATTTAATTATCTAAAAACTCAGGGTGAATTTTTACGTTAAATCCTGTATTCAGTTGTCTATTAAAGTAAAAAAAAAATTCTTTTGATTTTTTATGAGAATCAGCCGCTTAGTCTTCACACAGGATAGAATTATTATTAATATGAACATCAGGCAGTGCGTAATACAAGAGCGATACAAGTGATATTTCATGCATAAACGAACCAATTCATTTTTAGAATTTCAGTGCTCTGGGAACGATTTAAAGAGACGGAATTTAAAGCAGGGCGACTCTGCTCAGCGAACTAAAGAGCAGAACTATAAGGAAATTCTCTGTCAATGTAAATCGTGAATTTTGCACAAACCATTAAGAAACATCGACCCCTTTTATATACAGACTAGATGACACACAAGATCCTTGATATAGATACGATAATTATCATAGAAAGGAAAGTGTGATATAGACAGAAAAGCCTTTGTAAATTATGACAGGAAATTAAGTATTTGTTACTTATTCCATTATCAAAATGACGATTTACTATTTGAACAGGAGTTTCTGAGGGGGCAAAGGAAATCCGAAAGTGACCTCCAGGTGCAGAGTCCGCGAGAAAAAGAATCTTTTATCCCTTATATTACGCGTTGATACCCGAACATTTTCGCTAGCCATCGAATTCTCAGGTGACCCCTAGATACAGAGAAGGAAGGGACAGCTGGAAAAAGGACTATAAATGCAAGAAACCTCGCCACGTTGAAACGTCTCTGTGTGAGCAGCTCACCGTTTACGGTACGCTTTTGATTCCCACTGTTTATTTACTTATTTTTATTCCTTCCTTTCCTGGTCTACGCAGTAAAGTGGTAGCCATTTTGACTCTCAATTAAGAAGGCAAGGAACCCTTCAATTAAATGTTCATTTAAGTTTAAGCGTTTTGAACCTGTTATCTGTGTTGAAGTGAGGGACACGGGTAGAGGCGTAAATAAATAGAAATATGGACGAGAATAACAGTGATCAAAGCTTCATGAAAATGTGTAGTACTCTCATGTCACTCAGGAATTAGGAACGTGAGATGTCAACGGTGCAGAGTTGTGGCTGTAGGTGTTAGGTGTCTCTCTGTCTCCCTCTCTCTCTCTCTCTCTGATTCTTGAGAATCATCTATGTATATCTTTATTTCATCAGATGTGATAATACAGCTAATTCAGTAATTACGAAGATATGATGACATTTCATTGGGCTAAATACTGCAGTGTATCATCGTCCCCTCATTCCACACACTTCGGGCTGATGTCCGCCCAAAGACAGAGGGTAAGACCACCAAAGCTACAGCAGGTTCCCTTTCGTCCTCCTCCTGCGGGAGCGACTCTCATCACTATGCATGGACAGCACATCCGGTGGCAATTAAATGTTACAGTTACAGCGCTGTGTCCGAATACAGAATGTACAGGACAATAGTATCACACCGATACTAAAATTCACAAGTAATTTTCCAGAGGACTGTTTGTATGTGCGTCTGTGTTTGTTTTGATAATGCATAATGTACTGTATATATATAGCTCTTCTAGAGATATATACACAACAACACCATTCGTCTTTGGTCATGGCGACAGCTTCGCTTTTTCTCCAACTTTAAATCTTTCCTTTTCCTTCCGTCGATTCTGTATCACTGAAAGAGCGATGGCTCTCACTTCCAGTAACATTGGCGAGTAAGTTAAATGTGGAGTGATAAGGCCGTAGGGGTTTTTGAAAATTTATTCTTTCCTATAAATTGTAACTATTTTCCTTTGCTGGTTGTTCACAAAAGCCAGTAGAGGGTTTCAACCTTGCTAGTTGGTATTTTCATTTCAATCATGGTCACTGATATCTCTTTCACATCATTTTCATCGCGTAGGACGGTTGTGCCGTCAGTGTTCCACGCACAGTGCACCGTAGGCATTACTTCACAACGACCCTTCGACACCTAGCTGCAACCCCGTTCATTCGTTTTACGATACCTCCGTTCATATTCACCTTCGTCCAACTTGCTGTCCTCAACTCTCTCCTAACAACTGATTCGTAGTGATTCAACTGCTTTGAGGTTTTCCTTCTGTTACGCCTCTCAAACATTTCTACTCTCAATTTCCCTTTAAGCGCTGAATGACCTCATGATAGGTCCCAGCACTTGGCCTTTGACCTAAATTCTATAATCTATTCTAGTGAATATTTGAAATTCCACCTTTTCAATGGAATTATATTGCACGAAACTGATCAAATTAGATGGTTTTTCTTTCATTAATTGCGCTACACGAAAAGAACCGTAGGAGAACTAATGAATGATCTCTAATTGTCTTTAAAGACCCTTCAGGGAAAAAATCATCCCGTATTTGGGGAGCTCGCTCCCTCCTCTAATTGGATCACGGTTTGGCGTCTTCCCCCTAATCTCATTAAATTGGCATCAAGTACAGCAACTTTCACTTGGCCAGTGTTGATCGCTATAATTGATTTTTCCTGTCTTGTAGTGTATTTGTGGACGTGTTACGGTTGCGATGGATACCAGGAAAATGTCTAATTGAAACTAAATTTGGACTGTGTATATATATATATATAATATATATCATATATATATAATGAATAACTTTATCACGAATATATAAAACGTGATGCTATGTATAAATAAAGGTTTTTGCCACGAAGGAAAAAAATGAAAAGCGAGAATAGCCCAGCACTTTCGTCTAGTTCGACCCTTTACTCAGTTGTGCCTGAGTAAAGGGTCGAACTAGACCGAAAGTGCTTGGCTATCTCGCTTTTCATTTTTTTCCTTCGTGGCAAAAACCTTTATATATATATATATATATATATATATATATATATATATATATATATATATATATATATATATATATTATGTGTGTGTATGTACACTTGAATTTTTTTTAACAGAACTGTGGCGTTCTAAAGCTACCAGGATTTTTTTTTTTTACACTTTCGAAAATTTCAGGATTGTTTTTGTATTTTGTTTTTATAACTCACCTTGCCATGGATTTGCTGTAAAGATTTCATTATGGAATCTGAAATCTTTATTATGTTCTGTGACTTCTTTCAGACGAACACCATATTCTTTGGAAGTTTCAATGTCAAGTGTTCTGCTCCCTGTTTGTTTGTTCCTTGTAAGTAAGTAGAGGTTTATTCTCTAACAGCTGAGACGCAATAGTCTAATTTGTAATTTATATGTGCCAAAAGATGAAATAAACAAGGAAAATCAGAAAGAGAGAGAGAGAGAGAGAGAGAGAGAGAGAGAGAGAGAGATCCGACTGCGTATCCAGTTATGGAGAGGCTCTCACCTATTCTATGCCTCTCTCTTGTAAACTTCCCACTGAGGAGGAGGAGGAGACGCGACCCGATTGCTCAATTGATAGTTCCGAATTAAAATTTGGGAGAAAATCGTATGTTTCATTTTAAACAGATGTCGAGATGAACAAGAATTCTTTGAATTTTCTGTTTTCCTTTCTTCTGTAGCCCCATTGGGATGTAGTGCCTTCGGTGCCACTCAAGCTGTTTACTGTAGGCGTTACTTAAGGTTCTTTGCAGCGTTCTTTTGACCCCTGGTTTCAACCCCTTTCATTCCATTCACGGTGCTTCCGTTTATATTCTCTTTCTTCCGTCTGACTTTCCTCCTCCCTCTCCCAACAATTGTTTCATGGTGCAACTGCTTTGAGGTTTTCCTCCTGTTACACCTTAAAATAAACCTTTTTACACTCAATTTCCTTTTCAGCGCTGAATGACCTCATAGGTCCCATTGCTTGGCATTGGGCCTAATTTTTATATTGAATTCCTTTCCTCTGTAGGGATTGCTTATACAAAAACGCCTTTCT
The DNA here is from genome assembly GCF_015104395.2 of Macrobrachium nipponense. Lineage (NCBI taxonomy): Eukaryota > Metazoa > Arthropoda > Malacostraca > Decapoda > Palaemonidae > Macrobrachium > Macrobrachium nipponense. The sequence continues at coordinate 16,432,528 of NC_087211.1, read as the reverse complement.
TTTTCATGTACTTCACCTCACCATATTTCTGGCTTTTAATTTGTTATCGATACAAAACGAGGGATACATATCATCACACTGGACTAATGTTAGAAGATTATTCATTACTTACTTGTGTGATATTCGCCATAGGAGTCGAGGATATGACAGATCTAGCCTTACTAACTTTTGCTGTCCTTTTGAGTCCAGCGATGTTTATTGTATTTCTTATTCATATTCATTATGTAAATTCTGCCAAATATTACATAATTGATTTTTATAGACTAAAGGTCAGAATGCAGGAGAGAGGCTAGAAAGTAAAGTCATCTAGAAAACAACTGATACGAAACAAAAAACAGCGGCGCTGGATAAAATAGTCATTAACGGATCAATGAGGTCCTTAAGTATGAGATGACCTGGATAATTTATCTGAATGAATAAGTAAAACACTAAAAAAAGATTTGATTCCATCATGCAGACAAGTATTGTGAAATACATTACACACACGCACGAGTGGCTAGGATAAGAGACCTATTTACAGATGCTTTTAAATTTGAATAATCTCATAATGCTACATCTATTCATGCTAATCATTTCTTACAATGTATTGGATTTAGAAAAGTGAATGGAAATATCAAGTCAAAGAATATTGGAAATTTTATCATATATTTTTCATACATTAATTTTTTAAAGGGCGTTCAGAAAAACATCTGGTCGTACTTGTGATACATCTAAGAGTTGTTGTGTTCCAGAGTAGAAACGGAAAATCTTGTTTTTTATTCAAGTCTGGTAAACAAAAACAGATGTAAAAATGCTTATGTTTAGCCAAACCAAATTTTTAAACCGTTTTCTGGAAAGCGTTCTTTAAAAGAGAGAGAGAGAGAGAGAGAGAGAGAGAGAGGAGAGAGAGAATGTATTTAGGAACGATTTTCTAAAATAAATAATTGGTAATTATTCTAAGTGAGAGAGAGAGAGAGAGAGAGAGAGAGAGAGAGAGAGAGAGAGAGAGAGAGAGAGAGAGAGATCATTATTTTTCTGTCCAATTAGTCTTACTGACATATACGTACTAATGGGCTCCATATTAACAGATGTTAACAATTTGTTGATTACTCTGTCTGTCTGTCTGTCTCTCTCTCTCTCTCTCTCTCTCTCTCTTCTCTCTCTTAGAATAATTACCAATTATTTATTTTAAAATACGGAGATATTATATAAAATATTAGAGAAAATAGTGGATAAATATATACCGAAGAAGAAAAGTAAACATCAGTCATGCATACCAAGAGACAGAAGGATCCTGTTCCAGAAAATCAGAAAGTGGAAAAAAGGTCTTGCAAAAGAAAAAAATGCATGGAAAGTTATAGAACTAAAAAGTAAGATAGAAAATGCAGAACAAAAGATTATACAATCAAAAGAAAATGAAAAACGGGACTTGGAAGAAAAAACCCTATTAAATATCAAGCAAAATCCCAAACTATTATACTCATATGCGAAGAAGATGAATAAAAGAAGAATAGAAATAGGCCTCTAAGAATTGAAGGGAGATTAACGAATGAAAAAAAGGAAATTTGCAACATATTGGCAGAACGATATAAGAGAGAATTCACCCCTAGAATAGATAATGAAGATAATGATATAGAAGTAAGGGATGAAAATAGTGAATATTTAGCTGACATAGATATTAATGAAGCTGATATTGTGCAGGCTATTAATGAAATTAAAAATGGAGCTGCTGCAGGGCCTGATGGAGTGCCTACTATTTTGTTAAAGAAAGTAGTTCATTCTATCGCAAAGCCACTTGCAATATTATTAAGACAAAGTGTAGATACAGGCAAGATTTATGATGAGCACAAATTAGCATATATTACCCCTACTTTCAAAAGTGGATCAAGACTAGAGGCAAGTAATTATAGGCCCTGTGAGTCTAACATCACATATTATGAAAGTGTATGAAAGGGTAATGAAGAAAATATTATGAAACATTTATAAAAAATAATTTGTTTAATAAAGGACAACATGGTTTTTCGTACCCGGAAAAAGTACACAAACCCAACTGTTAGTCCACCGTGAGAACATATTCAAAATATGAAAAGCGGAAAATGAATAAACAGATGTGGTTTATTTTAGACTTTGCAAAAGCTTTGACAAAGTAGACCATAATATATTAGCGAAGAAAATTAGAAAACACAATATCGTGGATAAAGTAGGAAGATGGTTAAAAGAATTTTACACAACAGAAAACAGATAGTTATTGCAAACGACGAGAAATCGGATGAAGCCAAGGTAATATCCGGTGTGCCGCAAGGTACGGTGTTAGCTGCAATACTGTTTGTTATTATGATTGAAGACATAGACAGTAATGTTAAGGATTCGGCAGTGAGTAGTTTCGCAGATGACACAAGAATAAGTAGAGAAATTACTTGTGATGAAGATAGGAACGCTCTACAAAGAGACCTTAACAAAGTATATGATTGGGCAGAGGTAAATAGGATTGTATTTAACTCTGATAAATTTGAATCAATAAATTATGGAGACAGAGAAAGAAAGCTATATGCATATAGGGGACCTAATAATGAGACAATCACAAATAAGGAAGCAGTTAAAGACCTTGGTGTGATGATGAATAGGAAGGGCATGTTATGCAATGATCAAATAGCAATTCTGTTGGCAAAATGTAAAGCAAAAATGGGAATGTTGTTACGGCACTTCAAAACAAGAAAAGCTGAACACATGATTATGCTTTATAAAACATATGTTCGTAGTCCACTTGAATATTGCAATATGATATGGTACCCACACTATCAAAAGGATATTGCACAAATAGAGAGTGTACAAAGGTCCTTTACAGCTAGAATAGAAGAAGTTAAGGACCTTGACTACTGGGAAAGACTACAATCCTTAAAATTATATAGTCTAGAAAGGAGAAGAGAACGCTACATGATAATTCAGGCATGGAAACAGATAGAAGGAATAGCAGAAAATATCATGGAAACTAAAAATATCAGAAAGAGCAAGCAGAGGTAGATTAATAGTGCCCAAAAACTATACCAGGAAAAATAAGGAAAGCACACAGGACATTAATCCACTACGCACCAGCATCGATAATGCAGCGTCTATTCAATGCGTTGCCAGCTCATCTGAGGAATATATCAGGAGTGAGCGTAGATGTGTTTAAGAATAAGCTCGACAAATATCTAAACTGCATCCCAGACCATCCAAGATTGGAAGATGCAGAATATACCGGAAGATGTACTAACAACTCTCTGGTAAGACATTAGAGGTGCCTCACACTGAGGGACCTGGGCAACCCGAACAAGATGTAAGGTCTGTAAGGTAAGGTCTCATGTTATTTTGGTTATATGATTTTTATTACATGATCTGTGATAATGCTTTGAATCAAATTATTATTATATTATTATTATTATTATTATTATTATTATTATTATTATTATTATTATTATTATTATTATTATTATTATTATTATTATTATTATTATTATTAATTATTTCTTTGTGTGTGCGTGCAGGCGCATGCTCGTTGGCTTCAGTCTCTTACTTACCGAAATGAATTTGCTGCAGATATCCTGTAATAATAATAATAATAATAATAATAATAATAATAATAATAATAATAATAATAATAATAATAATAATAATAATAATAATAATAATAATATCCTGCCCAAGCAATCCTTTGTAATACGATTTCGGTCGTGTTACATAATAATGAGGATAATCTTTCAGCTCGCTGCTAATATTCACTGAGACATAAAAAAACGAAAACAGCTTCTGAATCGGAGGACACTGACAATTCTGGTTCAGTTTATGTCAAGTCGCCACCTGAACGCTGATGATGTTAATCAATTTACCCAGCATGACAATGCCGTCTCAGTCATTTGCATGTCATGGACACGCTGAGTCCTTAACGAACGAGGGTACAACATCCTACGTGGATATTGGGGACAGCAGGATTTGTGTGATAATATATAACATATATATATATAATATATATATATATATAATATATAATATGTATGTATACATAGATTTTAAATTGATCAATCTACGATACATCCCATACTATATATTATATATATATATATATAATAATATATATATATATTATATATTTATATATATATATCTATTATATTAAGTATTTGTAGATATATGTATATGTAAGTATGTATGTATGATGTATGTATATATATATATATATTATATATATATATATATAAAGTATATAATACATATATATATATATTATATATATATATATATATATATAAATTTATATAATTATATATATATATTATATATATATATATAATATATATATATATTATATATATATTATCACACAAATCCTGCTGTCCCCAATATCCACGTAGGATGTTGTACCCTCGTTCGTTAAGGACTCAGCGTGTCCATGACATGCAAATGACTGAGACGGCATTGTCATGCTGGGTAAATTGATTAACATCATCAGCGTTCAGGCGGCGACTTGACATAAACTGAAACAGAATTGTCAGCGTCCTCCGATTCAGAAGCTGTTTTCGTTTTTTATGTCTCAGTGAATATTAGCAGCGAGCTGAAGGATTATCCTCATTATTATGTAACACGACAGAAATCGTATTACAAATGATTGCTTGGCAGGATATTATTATTTATTATTATTATTAGTATTATTATTATTATTATTATTATTATTATTTTATTATTATTATACAGGATATCTGCAGCAAATTCATTTCGGTAAGTAAGAGACTGAAGCCAACGAGCATGCGCCTGCACGCACACAAAGAAAATAATAATATAATAATATAATAATAATATAATAATAATACTAATAATAATAATAATAATAATAATAATAATAATGATTTGATTCAAAGCATCTTTTATATATATATATATATATATATATATATATATATATATATATATATATATATATATATAGTATGGGATGTATCGTAGATTGGTCAGTTTAAAATCCTACGGTGCACTGTGTGAGGTGCACTGAAGGCACAATCCCCCTACGGGAAAAACCTCGAGTACTCAAGGTTGAAATGCACCGTAGAATTCATTGCATCACCCTTTAGAGTCAATTAGTTTCATTTGTTTTCTTATTTATTTATCTAATTTATTTTTATTTATTTAATAAGTTTGATTCTTGTTCCCTTATTTCTCTTTACGTTCTCTTATTTCTTTGTAATGAACACCATTATGTTCTTTGGAAGCTTGAATTTCGAGTCAGTGGCCCTAGGTGGGCTTGTTCCATATGAAAAGAGGTTCATCTTCCGAATAATAATAATAATAATAATAATAATAATAATAATAATAATAATAATAATAATGTTGAATTCGATTTCAAAGAGCTTCTTCCTACAAATAATCGCTACTAATATTCGTGACATTCCCCAAACCCTGGGTGTGGGAGATGAGGCTGTTTATAATATGTGAGTCGGGGAAATTCAATTGAAGCCGCAAGCAATATCCTCTGCCTTCTATCATCTCTGATCTCGCACTAACAAGAGTTTCATTGGCCACGAGGCTCTCTCTCTCTCTCTCTCTCTCTCTCTCTCTCTCTCTCTCTCTCTCTCTCTCTCTCTCTCTCTCTCTCTCTCCACGTCTTGCTTACATGGAAGTGTTCAGTGGGATCTAACCCACAAGGTTCTGATCACAGGAAATGATAAGCTTGACCTGTGATTCCCTGTTGCTTTTGAACCGACAACAACATGACTTTGTCTTAAAATATCAAGAGACAGATTGTTTCAAAATTGGCATTGAATATTTTCCATCCTCTGATGAATGAGGTTCTGTATTTTAGTATTTATAAGCTAATATTTAGTCTTCGATCTACCTAGAGGGCTTTAAGTTGCTCTTGTACCGACGTCATTATACTGTCTTTCGTTTGTATTTTGAGACTGACATAACAAGAGACTGCGCATTTCGAAATTTGCATGGAATATTTGACGATCGCTGAACGGTTGAGGTTCTGTTTTTTTTTTTTTTTTCCTATTGTAATATTCCACTTAGAAGGCTCCAATTACAGGACATCACAAAGCTTTCCCTGTTCTTGTACCTACAATAATAAGACCTTTGTCTTATTTTTCTTGATGAGAGAGAGAGAGAGAGAGAGAGAGAGAGAGAGAGAGAGAGAGAGAGAGAGAGAAAAAAAAATAAATACTACAGTCATCATCACCATTTCATTTAAAATTTCCTTGTGTGTCAGGTCGATGGAAATTAATAATTTATCCAGTCATAGCTGACTATTAACATTTCTTTAAATAATATTTCATGAAATTGGTTCAAGAAAGGTCAAAACAAAGCAATATTGAGAACAGGTTTCAGTCGTCCTTACTGAGCAGGGACAGTAATATTAGGGTTGATGAATATGATCATCCTATGTAATGTTCCATAGGAGGGGGTTACTGGGAGTGAATACGTTAACGGCAGAGGTTCTCATCAAAACGCTGTGAGTAGAAAGGAATAAGGCGATTTAGTACACGTTCGTGTGTGTGTGTGTGTGTGTGTGTGTGTGTCAGAGAGAGAGAGAGAGAGAGAGAGAGAGAGAGAGAGAGATGAAATGTGATTTCATTGACGATATGGGCGTTGCCGGTTTGTGTGTGTGTGTGTGTGTGTGTGTGTTTGTGACCTAAAAAGGAAGATTAATGTTATTTCTGGACTATGAGGATGACGATTTAGTTACAAAATGAAATATTAAGAAACTGAAAAAATCTTGTTTTGCTTCTTATCAAATGTTATTAGGTCCTCATAGCAAAAAAATATCAAATTTTTCAACGATTTACTTCCATAAATCTATGACCCTTTTAAAAAAGGGTAGGCTCCAGTTTGTAGAGCTGATTTTTGCCAAATTTTTTCCTTTTTTTTTTCTTTGCTAAAAGTCTTCCTTTGGCCTAGCAGAATGCCGTGATACGTGTAGAATTCGTCTCCAGCCTCTATAACGGCCCCCATGGTCGTCAACGCCCTCCTACCTGTAACACTGATTTGCTGGCTATCGGAAAATAATGCGATTTTTTATGCTCAAATGGTTATTTATCATGTTACATCCTCATAACATCTCTTGGTAAATCATATAACATGTGAATTTCATCTCTCACCTATATGGCACTCCCCCGCCCCCGGCCCTTTTCTCCAACCCCCCCCCCCCCCCCCCCCCCACCCCCCCCCCCCCGCCCCACAACCAAGTGTCATATGCTCATAGTAAAACTAGAAATATCATTAGTAATAGTTTATAATAATAATAATAATAATAATACTCTTAGTAACTTATATTAGTAATAATGTCTATTAAATCATAATTGTAGATCATATAGTAAAAAAAAAAGTAGTAAAAAAAAAAAATCAAATCCAATATAACTTCGAAGTCTGTGAAGTGTAATTTTTATAGTCTACCTCTCAAAAATTGGTCGAAGTCGTCTTCTATGATTAGTTTCATCAAAGAAAACAACTTTAGGGGTATCTATGAACTGATTTTTCCATTTTCTTATGTCCTCAGAAAAAAATCGCTTTTTCTCTGGTTTGGTTGTATTTTGGGAAAGGGGTGTATTTCTTTGATTGTCCTGCTTTTATGCTTTAAATAATATAATTTTTAGATGTTTTAGGCTATCAAGTGACATAATAACTACAAACTTTCAGAAGGTTTTGTCCCTAAATCGAGGTTTGAATTCTTGCTGATTATTTCTTCCTAACTATTCGCTCATTAATCGGCGGGGCTTTCGCTGAAGTTGTTGCTCGTTTTTTTTTATGATATGTGCTTATTTACTGTTCTATTTTGATAATTCTTTATGTGCATGTTCCAGGTGGATATACCAACATGCCTACAGACCGAATTTCTATTCAAGACAGTAGTTTCTCACCGATCACCAAATAACCTTTAGTACTAGGGGCACTGAATTTCAAATTGTTTTTCATAAAATCATTAATATTCCCTGTAGGATGATAAAACTCACAGATAATATGCGTTATTATTGTGCTAATAATGCCTGATAATTTCATTAGCCTGTCTTGATTAGTGTATTTTTGGCAAATATTTTTACGATCGGCACCCCTACAAACTGGAGCCTGCCCTTTTGGGACAGTGAGGATAAACACTTAACCACAGAAGTAAATATTAGGAAATTCAAGAAAAAGTTTTTATTTTCGTGGATTTTTGTCAGATTTGCGCAGGTCCTCTTATAAGAAAATATGTAAATTTTGTTTCAGCATTTTAATTTTAGTACTCTATAACTCACAAAGGAAGTTTAGCTTTATTCATGGACTGCAAGAGCGAACATAAAGTCCCAGAATGAGATAGAAGGAAACTGGAGCAGAAATAAAATGTATATGATTTTGTAATTTCCATAAACACAAGCGTAATTATATTTAAAATGCGTGAACGCTCTCTCTCTCTCTCTCTCTCTCTCTCTCTCTCTCTCTCTCTCTCTCTCTCTCTCTCTCAGATTATTTTTACATTCGTAAGAATAATCTGAATACGTTCATAAACTCGAGGGATTTTTTTATAAAAAAGAGCTGAAGTGTTTTCACTGGAAGAGAAAAGTTCCTTTTTTGGCCGAAATTCTAAGACATTTTGCTTCCTGAGTACAATGTTTTGCATCCCACCTTTTGTTAAAACAGGCTGAAATTCCTCTTACAACAATAAGTGAGTGAGCTAGATGCTCCTCTTCTTCCTTCTTTTTCTTCTTCTTCTTCTTCTTACTTTCTCGTTGCTCTGAAATATTCTCCTTTCACTTGAATTCAAAGCCTTTATGGATTGCTCACTACTGAAACAAAGTCTTTTGTTATGACGCCAAGTTGTTTCAGGATGTATCATCACTTCAGTCTTTATGCAAAGGACGAAAGATTTGCAGGTTTTGTGCAATGAACTTCGATAATTGAATGAGTGAATGGGGAACGCTCTCTTACAATTTTGGCTCATACTCTGAACTCGGATGTTCAAAGACGACTAATGGACGCTGAGCAACAATCATAAAAGGTGACAGTCCTCATAGCAAGAAATCTAGGGACAGTCTTCTAGGAGATAGATAGACCCCCTTACGCTTCATAGAGTTGCTGTACTATAATAGATTTTTCTAGGCTTTCATTTACGGTGTCAGAGATTTAATGTTAGGAAACAAAGCCTTGAAGGGATGACCCTAGGTATGCAAATAGTAAATATTGAGTAATTATTGAGGTTAATTCATTACATGACTGAGTACTTGAAATTATTGCCATATTACCTGACAGAGCTAGTTGTGTATATATATATATATATATGACTGGTAAAAGTGTTCTGTAACAACAGAATTCCATCTAATAAAAGGAGCCCATAAAAACACCAAAATGTAGAGAGAAAAGTACTATATTTCAGAGACTGCTGTCTCTCTCTTCAGGTATATGAATGAGAAAAGTTTACAGAAAAGGTGGTATTTATACCAAGAGATTCGTCCACAAGTAAGCCAATTTAGGTCACCCCCGCTGATAATCTTCCTTTAATCTTCTTAAGCGTTGGTTGAATGAACACTGCGTCGACGATGTCCTATGTCCAATTCCCTTTTGAGATGTTCATTACCTGCTTCTCTTTTATTAAGGCCGATTCCATCATTTGACTCTTGTACCGGCAGTTGCTGCTATAAATTACACGTGACATATTCCAGTTTATTCTATGGTTATGTTCATTTATATGGTTGAAAATAGCCGAGTTCTGTTGTCCATACCTAACTGACCGTTTGTGTTGTATTAATCTCTGGGGAAGTGATTTACCTGTAAATCCGATGTAAGATTGGTCACAGTCCTGGCATGGGATCTCATATACCCCAGAGTCTTTGGGCGATGTCTTTTGTTGGACGTTAATCAGGGATTTGGCTAAGGTATTTGGGTAGGTAAATGCAAAATGGTTGGATTTCCCAAGGGTGTGAGTTACTCTCTTAATCGTCTCCAGGTGGGGAATTTTTATTTTATTGTTGGGTGTGTCTCTGGTCTTGTCTTTAGGGGGTCGGTAGAAAATTACGTTTGCTTTTTGAATTGCTTTCTCAATTATATGGTCAGGATACTTTAAAGGATGAAAGTTGCTTGCGAATTAGTTCAAATTCTTTTTCCAGGAAATCTGGGAACAAATTCGTAAGGCTCTTAAGAACAGGTTGCTAGCTAGACCTATCTTGATAGTATTGTCATGATAGCTAAAGTAGTGAATATATGAAAGTGAGAACGTTGGTTTTCTGTATATGGTAAATTTGTATTTCTGTCGTGTCTCTGATTATTAAAAACATCAAGAAAAGGAATTTTGTTGTCTGTTTCCCATTCAACTTTAAATTTGATGCTGGGCACTATTGCGTTTAATTTTGAGAGGAATTCATTAAAATTACCCCACCTTATTATCCCAAAATGTAGTATGTCATCCACGTATCTCATCCACAGCATGTTTTTGGGTTTTATTGCATTTATTACTGTAGTTTCAAAGTATTCCATGTACAGATTGGCTAAAATAGGACTTAAAGGACTACCCATACTACACCCGAATTTTTGCGTGTAGAATGATTCCCCGAATGAAAATACGTTATTAGATGCACATAATTCAACTAACTTTATTATTTTGTCAAGTGCCAAAGGGAAATGATCTGAATAGGGGGATCATTTTTCCCTTAAAAACTGAAGAACGTCCTGTACTGGTACTTTTGTGAATAGGGAGTCTACGTCAAGGCTTTTAAAAGTTTTATGTTGTGAAGTGGTATATGTGCTTCTCTGAATTTGTGACAAAAGTCTTCCGAATGTTTGATGTGACTGGGAGAAAAAGTGCCTAAAAAAGGAGAAAGGAGGCCAGCTAACCATTTAGAAATTTTGTAATTGAAAGCTCCGGCGCATGAAACGATGGGTCTGAATATGGAAGATTGTCTTTGTGAGTTTTGGGTCTTCCCAAAAACTCACAAAGACAATCTTCCATTCAGACCCATCGTTTCATGCGCCGGAGCTTTCAATTACAAAATTTCTAAATGGTTAGCTGGCCTCCTTTCTCCTTTTTTAGGCACTTTTTCTCCCAGTCACATCAAACATTCGGAAGACTTTTGTCACAAATTCAGAGAAGCACATATACCACTTCACAACATAAAACTTTTAAGCCTTGACGTAGACTCCCTATTCACAAAAGTACCAGTACAGGACGTTCTTCAGTTTTTAAGGGAAAAATTATCCCCCTATTCAGATCATTTCCCTTTGGCACTTGACAAAATAATAAAGTTAGTTGAATTATGTGCATCTAAAATAACGTATTTTCATTCGGGGAATCATTCTACAAGCAAAAATTCGGGTGTAGTATGGGTTGTCCTTTAAGTCCTATTTTAGCCAATCTGTACATGGAATACTTTGAAACTACAGTAATAAATGCAATAAAACCCAAAACATGATGTGGATGAGATACGTGGATGACATACTAACATTTTTGGGATAATAAGTGGGGTAATTTTAATGAATTCCTCTCAAAATTAAACGCATTAGTGCCCAGCATCAAATTTAAAGTTGAATGGAACAGACAACAAAATTCCTTTTCTTGATGTTTTAATAATCAGAGACACGACAGAATACAAATTTACCATATACAGAAAACCAACGTTCTCACTTTCATATATTCACTACTTAGCTATCATGACAATACTATCAAGATAGGTCTAGCTAGCAACCTGTTCTTAAGAGCCTTACGAATTTGTTCCCCAGATTTCCTGGAAAAAGAATTTGAACTAATTCGCAAGCAACTTTCATCTTTAAAGTATCCTGACCATATAATTGAGAAAGCAATTCAAAAAGCAAACGTAATTTTCTACCGACCCCCTAAAGACAAGACCAGAGACACACCCAACAATAAAATAAAAATTCCCCACCTGGAGACGATTAAGAGAGTAAACTCACACCCTTGGGAAATCCAACCCTTTTGCATTTACCTCTACCCAAATACCTTAGCCAAATCCCTGATTAACGTCCAACAAAAGACATCGCCCAAAGACTCTGGGGTATATGAGATCCCATGCCAGGACTGTGACCAATCTTACATCGGATTTACAGGTAAATCACTTCCCCAGAAATTAATACAACACAAACGGTCAGTTAGGTATGGACAACAGAACTCGGCTATTTTCAACCATATAAATGAACATAACCATAGAATAAACTGGAATATGTCACGTGTAATTTATAGCAGCAACTGCCGGTACAAGAGTCAAATGATGGAATCGGCCTAATAAAAGAGAAGCAGGTAATGAACATCTCAAAAGGGAATTGGACATCGGACATCGTCGACGCAGTGTTCATTCAACCAACGCTTAAGAAGATTAAAGGAAGATTATCAGCGGGGGTGACCTAAATTGGCTTACTTGTGGACGAATCTCTTGGTATAAAATACCACCTTTTCTGTAAACTTTTCTCATTCATATTACCTGAAAGAGAGAGAAACAGCAGTCTCTGAAATATAGTACTTTTCTCTCTACATTTTTGGTGTTTTTTTATGGGCTCCTTTTATTAGTATATATATATATATATATATATATATATATATATATAATAATAAATAATATTATAATATATATATTGCAAGTAAGCCTTAGGATTTTTATAATGTATTAGCTTACTTAGTTAGCATTTAAGTTACTCTTTCATTTCTGAAGGCTGTAAATTGTTCATTGTTAATTCGCCTTCTTGTTAGTAGGGGTCTCCTCACTCCAGTGGTATTATTGTTTAGTCTTGTTGACTAATCCTCCCTGTTTCTCCCCTCCATATTTTGGCTCTGCTGAGTTGACTTGAGACCTGATTTCCAAGCTCAGGCAGTTGGTATCTGCACCCTGACTTGTGAACCTGCTATCCTCTCTCGGATTTACAGCAAGTCTCAGAAAATATATATCTTCAGCTGGCAGTTTCTCCACATCTCTGCCATTTTATTATTGCCTCTGGTGCAGTACTTGCCAGAGGGGCCTCGCTTGGCGATGGTAAGGCATGTCATCCATTTATTATAAAAAGTATTGACCAAGATTACTGGGATCACGGCGTCCATGATTATGAACAAGATGACTAGGATCACGGCTGCACTGCAGTAGTCAGATGAATTTTGTTTTCTGATAGAGCTCTATAGTAATTGTATTGTGATTTACCGTCCTCTGCCTTTATTGGAGTGCTTATGGAAGGAGACCTTCATCGTCTCATCATAATCCTTTAGAGTGTAAAATTCAGGTTATTCCTTTCTTTTGGTTATTTCTATTCCTCTCTGGGCCCCTTTCCTCCTTCAGAGGTTGAATGCGTTGCCTAATCATTTGGGTACATGTTGTGTAAGTGATTTTGTGATTTAATGTTAATGAAGAGGCCTAGTTATAACTTCCTGTATTTGATTGAATTATAACTATATATTGGCTTTTTTTCATTGTTTTGTTTATACCCCTTGAGTTATTCTTGTGCTGCATTTACCTGGGCTTGCTTCCACCTTAGTGGATTGCTGCCTTTTGAACACCTAAGTTTGTGGTATTTTGATTATATATGGTCCTGTAGACCTAGTGTGTGTTGTGGTCCAACGAGGCCATTACAAGTGGCGACCTTACCAGGATTGATCGTATCCTGTGGTGTTCTTTTTGCAGTGCAAGGGCAATTCTTGGGGCGTTGTTAGTGTTAGGTGGCATGGTTACACCTCCTCAGTGTTTGGTTGGCTGGCATTATTGCAAGTGAAATAATTTTGTTATAGGTAAAGTGTTGTAATTATTCATAATTAAATGGAGGATATGAATGTCGTAGAGTTGCTTGAAGGAGGGGGATGGCAGGATAGGTTTGGCCGAATTAAACAAAGAGGAGTTAGAAAGTTGGTGGCAGATTTTTTCGAAGTGGAGAGAATGGTAACAATGAAGAAGGGTATACTATTGCTAAAGGTTTATGAGTGTGTTAAGGAGACTAAGACAGGAGCCAAACCCAAGGTTAGGAAAGAAGAGGTCTTGTCGGTAGAAATTTTGGATAGACAGATTAGTCTAAAACAAATGGAAATAGACCAACAAAGAATGGTGTTTGAAGAGAGAGAAAGGGAAAGGAAGCATGAGTTAGCTAAGATGGTTTTGCAAACGCCAGGTCACCAGGGTCTCCTTCTCGTGTTGAAGGCTTCCCTCCTCCTTCTCAAATTTAGCTCAGGCTTTGAAGTTTGTCCCGAACTTCCAGGAAGGTAATGTTGCAGAGTTCTTTATGTCATTCGAAAGAATTGCTAATAAGTTAGAATGGCCTATTGGATTATGGACTACCCTTATCCAGAGTAAATTGATTGGGAAAGCCCAAAAGATATATGTAACTTTGGAAGAAAATCTCTCCTCTGATTATGATAGTGTAAAGGCGATAGTGTTGAAGGCATATGAGCTCGTGCCGGAGGCCTATCAGCAAAGGTTCCGGAATTTGAGGAAAAATGAAAATCAGACTTTCGTAGAATTTGCAAGGAGTAAAGAGCAATTTGCTACTGATTGGTTGAAATCTAAAGAGGTGGACGATTTTGATAAGTTAAAGCAGTTGCTGTTGGTTGAAGAGTTTAAAAGTTGCACTCCTGATCATTTGAAGGTTCATTTGGAGGATTTGAAATTAGATTCCCTTCAGGAAGTTGGTGTGGCATCAGATGAGTACTCTTTGTCTCATAAAGATACTATGAAAGAGACGTTATCTAAAGAAAGATCACGTTGGGGTTATTCTGAGAGATCTGGTAATTTTAATAACCAAAAGAATAATGTTTCTCAGAATGTTCAATTTAAATAAGGGTTCTCAGAATGTTCAATCAAATTAAGGTTTCTCCGAAATGGTCAAGTCAAAGGGTGTGGAACTCGCAGAAATAACAGACTTGGGAGTCGGGTGTTTATGATCCACAAATGCTTAGGTATTTGACGTGCTTTTTTTGTAATAAGCGGGGTCATATCAAAAGAATGTGTAATGCTTGGAAAAAGGTACGTAACAATAAAGTTAATCCGATAATGGCGGTTGAGAAAAGTGCTAGTCAGGTTGGATCTCTGTCCTCTCCGACTCAATGACTAAGAAAGTCGGAGACTGGTAGTTCCTTCGGTGATTTTCTGACCGTGGGGGAAGTCTCGCTGAATGGTGAAGGCCAAGGGAGGAAAGTGAATATTTTACGTGATACCGGAGCAGCACAATCATTAATTCTTAGAGATTCGGCTCCCGAATGATTTTGTGTATGAGAATCGGGAGTTTTTGTTTATTTTTAGAGGGGTTTTTCCGGACCACGGTAAAATCTTATCCAATTGGTCTATTTCATCTAAGTTGTCCTTATTTTTCGGGGAATATCCGTTTGGCTATTGTTGATAAATTTCCGATTAAAAAGGTGGATGTGGTTCTCGGAAATGAGATTGTGTATGAGAATAAGTACGTGCCAATTGTGATTAATCCGGATGTGGAAGTAGCGGTAGTCACTCGTGCTAAAGCAAAGGGTGTTGACGCTGCAGAGTCAACAGTCGACGTTGATTTGAGTAGTTTAGGACGTAATGATGTAGCTGTAGATAGTAGTAGTGTTAGATTAAAACCCAATTGGACTGTTAAAGAACTTGTTTCGGCTCAGAAAAAAGGAGTTTGGTAGTTCCCATATTGAGTCTGGTGAGATAGCGAACGTGACAGTTCCTATGTTTAAGGTAATTAATAGCATATTATATAGAGTAAGTAGACCAATGCATGCCTCGGGGGAGGATTACGAAATTATTAGACAGATTGTGGTTCCTGAATGTTACCGTCATGAGTTGATGTCATTAGCTCACGAGAATGTGATGGCGGGACATTTTGGTATTCACAAAACTGTCGGTAGGTTATTGAATAATTTCTTTTGGCCTAAATTGAAAGGTGATGTAAAAAAATTTGTTAATAGTTGTGAAGTTTGTCAGATAGTCGGCAAACCTAATCTACCTATTCCAAAGGCTCCATTAATACCTATCCCTGTTGTGTCTGAACCTTTTCGGGAAGTGTTAATTGATGTTGTTGGTCCTCTCCCAAAGTCAAAGAGTGGAAATGAGTATATTTTCACTATTATGGATCGTATGTCTCGGTACCCCGAGGCAATCCCCTTGCGGTCCATAAGGAGTGAAAAGATTGTAGAGGCATTAATAAGTTTCTTTTCAAAATTTGGTCTCCCGAAGGTAATTCAGTCTGACTGCGGTTCTAATTTCACGAGTCGTTATTTTAAGCAGAAAATTACTGAATTGGGCATTAAACATGTAACGTCCTCGCCTTATCATCCAGAGTCACAGGGTGCTTTGGAACGTTTTCACCAAACTATGAAAAGTATGTTAAAGAAATATTGTATTGGTGAATGGGGGCCTGAATGGGCGGATAAAAACCTTCCCTTCCTCTTATTCGCTTTCCGCTCTATTCCTGGTCAATCTCTCGGTCTCTCTCCTTTTAATTTGATTTTTGGACATTCTGTAAGGGGTCCGCTGGATATGGTGAGAGAGGCTTGGGAGGGAGATGCCCCAGATTTGAATCTGTTTGATTACCTTAATAATTTGAATGCTAAATTAACCAGGGCTTGGTCTTTTGCAGGTGAGAATTTGTTGAAAAGTCAGAAGAAAAGGAAATTTTATTTTGACAGAGAGACTGTGACCCGGGACTTCGACGTAGGACAGAAGGTACTGGTTCTTTTTACCTATCCCAGGTAATTCTCTAAAAGCTACCTTCCAGGGAACATGGAAGGTATTGAAGAAGGTAAATAATGGTAACTTCTTGGTGGAAACCCCCGATAGGAGAAGGCCTCATCAATTAGTACACATAAATATGATGAATGCTTTCCATGAAAGAGAGAAGGTTAGGCCAATTGCGGCTCTTCGTGACAGTAGAAATGACTTTGTCAGTAATAATGCTTCTTTTTCAGATGAGCATAATAATGATTCCTTTTCAGAGGACAGGGACGTTTACTTGAAAGATAGTGAATGGCTGGCAGGAAATGTCGAGGCTTTAGAAAATTTACCTCAGATGTTGAGTCACTTGGGTAAGGATGAGCAACAATCCTTGAGAAATTTGGTTTTAAAATATAAGGACTTGTTTTCCTAATGTGCCGTCAAGACCACGATCTTGCAGCATGACGTGGACGTAGGGACGCCACGCCCGTGAAGCAGGCTCCTTATAGGTTGAACCCAATAAAGAATGAAATTGTTGCTAGAGAGGTTGAGTATATGCTCAAGCATAATTTAATTGAGCCGAGTTGTAGTCCTTGGTCATCTCCGGTTGTGTTGGTAAAGAAATCGGACGGAGACTATCATCTTTGTTTTGATTACAGGAAGCTTAATGAGGTGACCAAGGCTGATAGTTTTCCATTGCCTCGAGTGGAAGATTGCATCGATCGTATGGGTCGTGCTAAATATATTACAAAATTTGACTTATTAAAAGGATATTGGCAGGTGCCTCTGTCGGAAAGGGCCAGAAGTGTTTCGGCTTTCGTAACACAACAGGGGTTATTTCAGTGTAAAGTAATGCCCTTTGGCATGAAAAATGCTGCTGCCACCATTCAGAGACTTATGAATTCGTTGGTTAGGGGTCTAGAGGGGTGTGTGGTGTACATTGATGACTTGGTTATTTTTAGCGACGACTGGCAGTCGCACCTGAAGAGAATTGAGGCCTTATTCAAAGTACTTAGGAAAGCAGGCCTGGTTATTAATTTAAGAAAGTTGGATTTCGCAAAAGCACATGAGATAGGAGCAGGTATGGTAGCTCCTAAGGAGGCTAACATTGAAGCCATTCGTAAGGTAGAGGTTCCTAAATGTAGGAAAGATTTGCGAAGGGTATTAGGGATGGCAAGCTATTATCGTAGATTCATTCGCAATTTTTCAGACATTGCGGAACCTCTTACTGCTTTGTTGAAGAAAAATGTTACCTTCGTTTGGAGTAAGGAGGCTCAGGATGCATTAGAGAAGATAAAACTGATCCTCATTAGTCGGCCTTTGTTAACAGCTCCTAATTTTGACACTCCATTCCAGCTTACCACTGATGCGAGTGAAGTGGGGGTTGGTGCGGTATTGAGTCAGGCTGACGGAAATGGTATCGTCCATCCGGTGGTGTATTTTTCTAAAAAGCTCACTTTGCCTCAAAGAAAATATTCCACAATCGAGAAGGAGACATTGGCCTTGATCTTAGCATTAACTCATTTTAATGTCTATCTCTCCTCCTCAGGTGTGCCCATTAAAGTTTGTACGGACCATAATCCCTTAACGTTCTTGAATCGGTACAAGAATAAAAATCAAGAGATTGATGCGCTGGAGTATTTTGGTCCAAGAATTCGATCTACAGTTTAAGCATATCCCAGGTAAAGAGAATATGGTGGCCGATGCATTGTCCCGGCTGGCAGAGTAAGTGCAAACGAGGTAATTATAAGGGTTTTTCTTTACCTGTTGGTAAGTTTCCTGTCACTCGTATTTCCTAGTTGAGTATTAATCGTCATTTTTATATGGTTTCTTTTATTTTAGTGTGATGGTTGAACAAATTATGATTTAATATAACATTCCAATGTTGGATATAATAACGGTTGATTATATTATTGGATATGATAGATGGATGTTGACCATCTGTAAGATAATTGTTAGTTGATGGATTCAACTGTTATTCTATAGGTTAATTTATGCCTTTAATTGCTTTTGGAGGTGGTGAAGTTTATAAGGAACTGGTGTTATTTCTGTGATTGAATTATGCTTAAAACTGAGGTTGCATAAAAATTATCTGGTTATATGTGGTGGTTTAGGTATTTATGAATGATCCTATATTGTACTCGTGTTTTAGGCAATGGTATTTATTACGTTAGTTGGGTATGTAAATTAGGTTAAGATTTTTGTGTGACAAACTGATTTGTTTATACACCCCTTTGTCAGGAGAGTGTGGACTCCAAATTATTGTTAATAGTGCTTAAAAGAAAAGTGCTGTAACATGTTATGTGTTCAAGACACTTGGGTGCAAGGTTAATGTTCAGGTGTTATAATGGTGTAAGGTCAATGTACATGTGCTATGAAGGTTGTGCTGTGAAAAAGTACAGCTAAGGTGTATGATATTTTTGGGACATTTAATCATTATACCTTCGTGGCTTTGAACAATTCATAAGGAAAGAGGAATCTTTCCCTTCACATACCTTGCCAGTCCAGTGTGAACAGCAAAATGGTGTACTATTTATATTTGACGAAGGATGTGGTGTATATTTAAGGTAGCCTATGAGGCATTAAGGATGTCGCATGTTTAAGTATTTATAAGATACCCAAGTAATGAATCCTTTATTTGGACTCTATATTTTGTTGGTGATTGGTGTATGACAATTTGGTTTTGTAGTATGTCATTTTTCTTAGTTGCCACTCCCTCTCCTCTTGCAACCTAGGTGATCCCATATGGTGATAATCAATTATTGATACAGGTTGGTCTTATGATTTCAGTCCTAGGTGAAGGACTTGGTGCAATTATTTAGTGTATGGTGTTAAAGTGATACTTTTCATTTGTTAACATTTGTAATTCCTTTGTTAGTTGTTTATATTTAAAGTGTGTATATTGGATACTTAATTCCCTTAACTTTAACGTAAATTTTTGGCATTTTTGTATTGAAAAAAAAAATATTTTTTTTTTCTCTCTGGGTGAGGAGGTGTAAGTAAGCCTTAGGATTTTATAATGTATTAGCTTACTTAGGTTAGCATTTAAGTTACTCTTTCATTTCTGAAGGCTGTAAAGTTCATTGTTAATTCGTTTTCTTGTTAGTAGGGGTCTCCTCACTCCAGTGGTATTATTGTTTAGTCTTGTTGACTAATCCTCCCTGTTTCTCCCCTCCATATTTTGGCTCTGCTGAGTTGATCTGAGACCTGATTTCCAAGCTGCAGGCAGTTGGTATCTGCACCCTGACTTGTGAACCTGCTATCTCTCTCGGATTTACAGCAAGTCTCAGAAAATATATATCTTCTGCTGGCAGTTTCTCCACATCTCTTCCATTTTATTATTGCCTCTGGTGCAGTACTTGCCAGAGGGGCCATCGTTGGCTTGGCCGGTAACGGTTAAGTGTCATCCATTTTTATTATAAAAAGTATTGACCAAGATCTGGATCACGGCGTCCATGATTATGAACAAGATGACTAGGATCACGGCTGCACTGCAGTAGTCAGATGAATTTTCTGATAGAGCTCTATAGTAATTGTATTGTGATTTACCGTCCTCTGCCTTTATTGGAGTGCTTATGGGAGGAGACCTTCATCGTCTCATCATCATCCTTTAGAGTGTAAAATTCAGGTTATTCCTTTCTTTTGGTTATTTTCTATTCCTCTCTGGGCCCCCTTTCCTCCTTCAGAGGTTGAATGCGTTGCCTAATCATTTGGGTACATGTTGTGTAAGTGATTTTGTGATTTAATGTTAATGAAGAGGCCTAGTTATAACTTCCTGTATTTGATTGAATTATAATATATATTGGCTTTTTTTCATTGTTTTGTTATCCCCCTTGAGTTATTCTTGTGCTGCATTTACCTGGGCTTGCTTCCACCTTAGTGGATTGCTGCCTTTTGAACACCTAAGTTTGTGGTATTTTGATTATTTATGGTCCTGTAGACCTAGTGTGTTGTGCTCCAACGAGGCCATTTTACAATATATATATGGGATATATATATATCTATATATATATATATATAGTATATATATATATATACATACAATTATACTACATATACATACATACATATATATATATATATATATATATTATATATATATATATATATATATATATATATATATATATATATATATATATATATATATATTATATACACACATATATAATATGTATATATATGTATATATATATATATATATAATATATATATATATATATATATATATATATATATATATATATATATATATATATATATATATATATATATATATTATAATATATATATATATATATATATATATATATATATCTATATATATATATATATATATATATATATATATATATAGGCTATTCACAGACACACACGTATATATATATATATATATAGTATTATATTAATATCTTTGAACCAACGTTCATCTTAATCTAGCATCAGAATCATAATATCATCATTATAAATCCTTTGCAGTTCGTATCTCCTGCAACATTGCTCATTACAGGGGAGCTTGTTTTACCTTTGTTGCGAAATCAAAAGAAAGATCTTGAGGTTCGCTAAGATCTGAGCCATTTGCTCTTTCGCTTCAAAGGAATCTCTCTCTCTCTCTCTCTAGAGAAGCGAAAGGAGATAACGGGCTCCATATGATTTATTTGAATGCACTGGCATAACTACATGAAGAGATGGAATAAGCAGATATAAGAATAAAAAAATAAAGTTATTATGTCCATTTTGTGAGCTTATCTATAATACTACCCTGTTTTAGTATACTGTTCATGCATCTTGTACATAAAACACTCATTGATATATATTCATATATATATATATATATATATAATATATATATATATATATATATATATATATATATATATATATATAATATATATAATGCATTTATGGTGTGTAAGTGTCTGCATATATTTCCTTATCTTGTGGTCCACTTCAATGTATAGTTGTTGTCAATGATTCAGGCAATTAGAAAGCATTTATCCTTCTAAATGAATTTAATTTTCCTCAATACACCAAATTTAGTATATAAAAATGGGTGATACGATGCTCAAGTTTTTTCTTCGTGATATTCTTTCCCAAAACATATTTAATTCTGAATGTAAGGCATTACTGCAGAGAGAGAGAGAGAGAGAGAGAAGAGAGAGAGAGAGACCGAGAGAGAGTACTTTGCAAGGAAAGCCGGGAAGCAGAAGCAGAGAGAAACGACCAAACCAGGACAGCGAAGAGAATTGGACTAGATGAAGTTGCAGCCTTTAGCCTCTGAGACAGAAATCCAAGTTGAAGATCGACTTTCACTTTCGCAGGAGAGAGAGAGAGAGAGAGAGTGTCACTGGTAGTATTCATTTCTTGGGAATATTTCGTATGTTAGTGAAAACTAAAGTTTGAAAGAAATGTCCACTTGGCTGCTAACTGGATGGATATTATCTGCAGAAAAACAGTTCATATAACAAAAGGACGTTTTGTGTAATACGCCATACTTCACTTCTTCGTCCCAAGAACGAATGCTTCTCTGACATTTCTATAGCTCCATCTTGCAATAGGGTCGTTCTCTCTCCTCTCAATCTCTCCTCTCTCTCTCTCTCTCTCTCTCTCTCTCGCTTTGCTGGATTTGAGAGGATTACTGCTTAGAATAAAGTAATGGGCTCTTTATATATATATATATATATATATATATATATCTATATATATAATATATATATATATATATATATATATATTAATGTAATGTATGTAGTATGTATGTATGTATGTATGTATGTACGTATATATTATATATATATATATATATATCATATATATATATATATATATATATATATATCCATATAAAATAAGGCCTAGGTTTTGATTAATGATATATTGCCAATGTGTTCGCTGTGACCTATGGAATGTGGAGAAGCAACGACCTAGAAAAAGCTGACCAATGGTTTTCTGTCGGTGGCGTGAGATAAAACTGCATAGAAAGACAAGTCAATGTACGACAGTTCATAGGTCTTTCCAAAGTGCCTTTGTGAAACTTGTTGCAGCCAGTAATGTGAGGCGCTAACGAAGTGTGCGTTCGTATGTCGTGTGCGCTTCTTCTATTAAAAATGCATGATACCCAATCTATGAGGGATTTGGCATAGAGGCGTCTTTGGAAGAAAGACAAGATGCCGTGGTGCTCTCCGAAGTGTTTTTTTAATAAGTGTGTGAAATAGTCCGGCTGCTTGGGTGAGTTTTGAACTGTTTTAGCCAAAGAGTGGCTTGTTATCTATTTGACATTTTTGGTGGGAATATCCAATCTTTAATCTCTGATTGTTAAACTTGTGTGTGTACTTATGGGGTGTTCTTATGTCTTTGAAACAGACGGTTTTAGCGGAACCATGGGGTACACCGAGGGAGTCCCCGATGGATAATAGACCTTTTGGTGACTAAATACTGTTTAGACATTTTTTTGTTGGGGTTTTAATTGAATTAAGTTAGTCTGTAAGACTTGATTGATTCATTATTTATTCATTGTTAATAAATGTATCTTTTATAATGCAACTCTCTCATTTTGGTTACCTCTTAGAGTGGAGAGAAATAGGTGAAGAGAGAGAGAGAGAGAGGTATCGCTGTTAGAGAGAGAGAGAGAAAGGAAAGTCACGAGCCACTGGTTTGTTTGTTGTTTGCCTGACGCTCGAGTTACACGTTTACCAAATGAATAATGAGGTTCATAACCTCTCATTACACACACACACACACACACACACACACACACACACACACACATATATATATATATATATATATATATATATATATATATATATATAATATATATATATATATATATTATATATATATATATATATATATTTATGTATAAACACCGTTGATACGCTTAATATACTCTAATGTGGAATAGATCGTTTTCCCGGGTGAAACCCTTTACGAAAGTGGAGGCAAAAACGTCCATTCTTTATTCAGCATAATAATCCTTTCAGATGCTAACAAAGGGGAACATTTTCATCATAAAAAAAGATCTTTTCAAAGGCCCTTCGTTTCAGACAGGGATTACGCATCGTTCCCTTTTCAAATGACAGTTTACGTTGACTATTGTGAGCGAGAACCCTATTTGTTCTGGTATTACGGGAGTTTGGTTTTCAGTAAAAGAAGTAAAGGTAATATAATGGGTTATACGAGGCTTTATAAGGTTCTTTTGAACAGGCTGTATACTTCGTAATCGTTTGTTTCCCAGAAGTGGAAAACACGGCATGATCACTGTAATACTATCTCTCTCTCTCTCTCTCTCTCTCTCTCTCTCTCTCTCTCTTCTCTCTCTCTTATGCATTAACATTCATAAATATATTTATGTATATATATGTTACCATCTCACTACGGGGTCAGTCTCTTTTAACAATTGAGATCTCCTCTCTCTGCATTTCCCTTCACCTCCTCTTACTTCTTCCTAATGAACACCTTAATATTCTTTGGAAGATTGAATTTCAAGTCAGTGGCCCCTTTGTTGGGTTTGTTCCGTATGAATGAGGTTCCTCTTCTTAATAATGATATTAATAACAATAGTTTTTTTTTTTTAAACACGTCACAAATACTTCCACTTTGCTTCAAAAGGCGTTGCTACGGTCTTCGAGAATTTTAAGGATCAACAGAAATAAAGCTTTTGCTCCCTTTCACTCGAAGACAGTTATCGAAAATTGCTGGAACTCTCCTCATTATTTGATATATATATATATAAACGAGGCGATGGAGAACTTCTAGGAGACCGAATAACATCGTAAATCTTGACATTGCTTCTCACAAGCAATAAATTTCTGTCATTAATCTTCGACATTCTTCATTCCTGAAAATCCCTCCCTCCCTTCCTTCCTTCCTTCCTTCCTTCCTTCCTTCCTTCCTTCCTTCCTTCCTTCCTCCCTCCCTCCCTTCCTTCATTCCTCCCTCCCTCTCTCCCTCCTTACTTCCTTCTGTGTATTTATATCCATTATTTTTTCTCTCTTCTCTTAGTCATAAATTTCTCTCGTTTTCAAGAAATGATTCATCACAGCTCAGTAACAGAGTAAGATTTCACGTATTTATATTTTTTAAATGCGATGAGGTTGAAATATGGGAATTATTTAACTCAATTTTATTTCTGTGTCTAGGTTTTTCCTTTCTGCCATAAATTTCTCTCTTTTCCAAGAGGTGATTCATCACAGGTCAATGAAGAAGTAAGGATTCACATAATTATATTTTTAAACGCCATGAGGTTACAACAGAGGCATTATTTTATTCGGTATGAAATTCTTTTTATTTTTTAAATAGTTTTACTGAATTAAATCCCTAGCAACGATAGAGTTTTCCAAATAGGAATATTGTTGACCAGTGACGACTGTTGTCCTCCGTCCCCTGACGACAGTTCCTGTTTGCTGGCATACCGAGAGTTAAGATTTTATTTAGTTTGTTCCCCCAGAAAAAAAAATAAAATTGACAACTCGCCCGCTGTCAATCTACATTTTTAGATGAGGAGATATTTCATTGTTCGTATCCAGCAAAACAGAGAGAGAGAGAGAGAGAGAGAGAGAGAGAGAGAGAGAGAGAGAGAGAGAGAAAGAAAACGTGGGAAGGAAAAGACAGGATAAAAAGGTTAAAATTCACTTTTGGCGACGACAGTGTCTCCGTTGTCTGAAT
The DNA here is from genome assembly GCF_015104395.2 of Macrobrachium nipponense. NCBI lineage: Eukaryota > Metazoa > Arthropoda > Malacostraca > Decapoda > Palaemonidae > Macrobrachium > Macrobrachium nipponense. Next base: position 16,407,272 of record NC_087211.1, on the reverse strand, counting down.
TCCTTTGCAATTCTACTTTTGTCTTTTCTTAGTTTTAGTAGATGATATGAAATTGGTTGTTATAGCTATCTGTCACGATCTATACTGTGTTATAAATGAACAAGTTGAAGCTTCATTTCATTTAGAAAAGGAAAACCGTTTTATCCAAAACAATTCTACTTTTGTTCTCTCTCTCTCTCTCTCTCTCTCTCCTCTCTACTTATCAGTCACGTACTGTACTGTGTTTAGAAATACATAAGTAACAGCCTCATTTCATTTAGAAAAGGAAAACTGTTTTATCCACACAAAAAATCCCCCTTCTCTCTCTCTCTCTCTCTCTCTCTCTCTCTCTCTCTCTCTCTCTCTCTCTCTCTCTCTCTCTCTGCTTTTTAAAAGAAAATATGAAAATGATTGTTATCGCTAGCTGTCAGGGAAGAAGACGGTACTGCCGTGCTCCAGAAATGAATAAATAAAAAAAAAAAAAAGCGTTATTTTATTTTGCAAAGGGAAACTGCGACATCCAGGGAGAGAGAGAGAGAGAGCGGGAGAGAGAGAGAGAGAGAGAGAGAGATATTCCAGCATGGGAACACCACGCAACAGCCATGGGTTCAGAATTCGGAATGTCACACTTTTGTAGAGACATTTTCGCTCCTTGAAGGCAAAAACTGCCCCCTTCCCCCTAGCGGATATCGGCTAATGGGCACCGTCGCTAGAGGAAGGGAGGGAAGCCTTTGGCCAAATGATCAGAGTTATTCTGCTCTTGTGTTCACTTTGGGTCACTCGTTTTTAAGATGGCTAAAAATATAATATATATATATATATATATATATATATTTATATATAATATATTATATATATAATATATAAATATATGCACACACGCACACTCACACACACACACACACACACATATATATATATATAAATAAAAATTTTAAAAACTGTCAGTGATTCATTATTCTTTTACGATAATGATGAGAGCAAGACGTTGAGAGAGAGAGAGAGAGAGAGAGAAGCTGCTATATACCTTTAAAAAAATATCGTAATGGGCAGCTTAATCCGACCCCACATGGAAACAGCATTTCCCAATCCTGGGCAAAAGCAAATCATATCGAAAGGAATTCGTTGAATTCAACCTCAGTAAGGAAAACACATGTTTTTTTTTTTTTTTTTTTTTTTTTTTTTTTTTTTTTTTTTTTGGGGGGGGGGTTTTTTTTTTTTTTTTTTTTTTTTTTTTTTTTTTTTTTTTTGGGGGGGGGGGGGGGGGGGGGGCATGAACGGAGTGCATGAATGCATTAGGGCAACTACGAAGCCTTTCTGAAATCAGCTTCGGAAATCTCTCGCTTTGGTCGAGAGATTTATGGGACTTGGTTCGAAGAATGAAACTGATTGGATGGATGTGGTTTTTTCTTTTTTTATTTTTTTAGGAGTTATTGGGGCGGTACCCCGGGACCCCATTCCCACCTTTTCCCTTGTTGGCATAACAAGAGGATTTGCATTCGATAATCCGACAGATTTTATGTTCCTAAATGACATGATACAGAACGGGCGTGCAACCAGATTCAGGTACAAATACATATACGCTGTGTCTCTCTCTCTCACGCACACATACACAGTCAAGAAATGTCAGACGCTGAACTGACTGACGGCACATGCACTCTTTAAACTTCTGTTGACAGCCTTCGCCTGATAAGTGACTGCCTCATGGAGTTCCTTCTGCAAGTGAAAAATAAGCAAGTTGTGTGTACCGGTATGTATGTATGTATGTGTACACTTTTGTGCCCTGTTGGTCGCTTTTGCGTGTTTAAGACATCTGAAATATACTAAAAGCAACAGCTACTGCATCTGCACTGATAGTCAATGAAACTATAGTAGATTCACATCAACCGTGCTTCTGATGTCTAGGCCAGTCCCTTACGACACTCCTGATTGGGTATTGATAAGCCAATCACAGGGATGGATACTTTCAGTCTCTCGAGAGAGTTCACATAGGCAGGATGTATGTACAACCTCTCCTGAGGGATACTTTTGAAAGACGCATCCCTCAGGAGAGGAGGAACGGACATCTTGCCTATATGAACACTCGAGAGAGACAGAGTTTCCAGCCCTGTGATTTGCTTATCAACAGCCAATCAGGAGCGTCGTAAGGGACTGGCCTAAACATAAGATGTGCGGTTGATGTGAATCTACCATAGTACATGAATTGCTGAGCAGTGAAATATAATTAGGATGAGGTCATTCAACTATAAAAGGGGAAATTGAGAGGAATAAGGTTTGAAAGGCGTCACAGGAGGAAGACCTCAAGCAGTTGAGCCACTATGAAGCAATGTTAGGAGAGGGTAGAAGAGAGTAAGATGAAAGAGAGAGAATATGAAAGGAGGTATAGCAAAAGGAATGAAAGGGGTTGCAACTAGGGCCCGAAGGGACACTGCGAAGAACTTATAGTAATGCGTACAGTGCACCCCCTGGGAAGCACTGACGGAACTACCCACCTACGGGGATTGTTGAAAAGTGCAAATAACTAATCAGGGGCTCTTAATTCATTATGTTTCAAGAGTCAAGAGAAGGAAAGTTACTCTGTAGTTTAATCACAAATTCTCTTTTATATGAAAATTGCCAGATCCTATTGATGTACTTCGAACCCATCTCTGTGATATTCATTTAAATTCCCAGGAATAGCATTTTATATATTACTATGTTACCGTGTTTACAATCTATAGCATTCTCACCAGAAGCACTTTCATTCCGTCTCAGTAAAATGCCTTACTTAACGTTGTAAATTAACAAGTTGATCTTACGACATTTACCAATATATATATATATATAAATATATATATATATATATATATATATATATATATATATCTATATATATATATATATATATATATATATATATATATATATATATATATATATATATATATATATATATATATATATATATATATATATATCTATATGACTGGTAAAAATGTTCTGTTACAACAGAATTCCATCTAATAAAAGGAGCCCATAAAAACGCCAAAATATATAAAGAAAGTACTATATTTCAGGGACTGCTGTCTTTCTCTCTATATATTTTGGCGCTTCTATGGGCTCCTTTTATTATTATTCTCATCATTATTATTATTATTATTATTATTATTAGTTATTATTATTATTATTATTATTATTATTATTATTATTATATACATGCATACATACATATATATATACGATATATATATATATATATATATATATAATATATATATATATATATATATATATATATATATATAATAATAATAATAATATAATAAAAATTAAAAAAAAATATTCGCACCGTATTTCTGATTCCTCACATTTTAATATCCTAAGTCTGAAAATATCGCCCCATCTTAAAGCAGTTTGAAATTCAATATACCTCAGAGAGAGAGAGAGAGAGACCTTACCTTACCTTACCTTACAGACCTTACATCTTGTTCGGGTTGCCCCCAGGTCCCTCAGTGTAGGCACCTCTAATGTCTACCAGAGAGTTGCTAGTACATCTTCCGGTATATTTTGCATCTTCCCAATCTTGGATGGTCTGGGATGCAGTTTAGATATTTGTCGAGCTTATTCTTAAACACATCTACGCTCACTCCTGATATTCCTCAGATGAGCTGGCAACGCATTGAATAGAACGCTGCATTATCGATGCTGGTGCGTAGTGGATTAATGTCCTGTGTGCTTTCCTTATTTTTCCTGGTATAGTTTTGGGCACTATTAATCTACCTCTGCTTGCTCTTTCTGATATTTTAGTTCCATGATATTTTCTGCTATTCCTTCTATCTGTTTCCATGCCTGAATTATCATGTAAGCGTTCTCTTTCCTTCCTTTCCTAGACTATATAATTTTAAGAATTGTAGTCTTTCCCAGTAGTCTAGGTCCTTAACTTCTTCTATTCTAGCTGTAAAGGACCTTTGTACACTCTCTATTTGTGCAAATATCCTTTTGATAGTGTGGGTACCATATCATATTGCAATATTCAAGTGGACTACGAACATATGTTTTATAAAGCATAATCATGTGTTCAGCTTTTCTTGTTTTGAAGTGCCGTAACAACATTCCCATTTTTGCTTTTACATTTTGCCAACAGAGTTGCTATTTGATCATTGCATAACATGTTCCTATTCATCATCACACCAAGGTCTTTAACTGCTTCCTTATTTGTGATGGTCTCATTATTAGGTCCCTTATATGCATATAGCTTTCTTTCTCTGTCTCCATAATTTATTGATTCAAATTTATCAGAGTTAAATACAATCCTATTTACCTCTGCCCAATCATATACTTTGTTAAGGTCTCTTTGTAGAGCGTTCCTATCTCATCACAATTTTAATTTCTCTACTTATTCTTGTGTCATCTGCGAAAACTACTCACTACGAATCCTTAACATTATTGTCTATGTCTTCAATCATAATAACAAACAGTATTGCAGCTAACACCGTACCTTGCGGCACACCGGATATTACCTTGGCTTCATCCGATTTCCTCGTCGTTTGCAATAACTATCTGTTTTCTGTTGTGTAAAAATTCTTTTAACCATCTTCCTACTTTATCCACGATATTGTGTTTTCTAATTTTCTTCGCTAATATATTATGGTCTACTTTATCAAAAGCTTTTGCAAAGTCTAAATAAACCACATCTGTTTCATTTCCGCTTTTCATATTTTTGAATATGTTCTCACGGTGGACTAACAGTTGGGTTTGTGTACTTTTTCCGGGTACGAAACCATGTTGTCCTTTATTAACAAATTATTTTTTATTAAATGTTTCTATATTTTTCTTTCATTACCCTTTCATACACTTTCATAATATGTGATGTTAGACTCACAGGCCTATAATTACTTGCCTCTAGTCTTGATCCACTTTTGAAAGTAGGGGTAATATATGCTAATTTGTGCTCATCATAAATCTTGCCTGTATCTACACTTTGTCTTAATAATATTGCAAGTGGCTTTGCGATAGAATGAACTACTTTCTTTAACAAAATAGCAGGAATTCCATCAGGCCCTGCAGCAGCTCCATTTTTAATTTCATTAATAGCCTGCACAATATCAGCTTCATTAATATCTATGTCAGCTAAATATTCACTATTTTCATCCCTTACTTCTATATCATTATCTTCATTATCTATTCTAGGGGTGAATTCTCTCTTATATCGTTCTGCCAGTATGTTGCAAAATTTCCTTTTTTTTCATTCGTTAATCTCCCTTCAATTCTCAGAGGGCCTATTTCTATTCTTCTTTTATTCATCTTCTTCGCATATGAGTATAATAGTTTGGGGTTTTGCTTGATATTTAATAGGGTTTTTTCTCCTTCCCAAGTCCCGTTTTTCATTTTCTTTTGTTTTATTGTATAATCTTTTGTTCTGCATTTCTATCTTACTTTTTATTTCTATAACTTTCCATGCATTTTTTTTTTTTTTTTCTTTTGCAAGACCTTTTTCCACTTTCTGATTTTCTGGAACAAGATCCTTCTGTCTCTTGGTATGCATGATGATGTTTACTTTTCTTCTTCGGTATATATTTTTCCACTATTTTCTCCAATATTTTTATATAATATCTCCGTATTTACCCTTATGTCATCACTTACGAAAATGTTATCCCAATCTTTGTTTAATTCTTCATTAATTTCTGACCATTTTATATTTTTACTGTAGAAGTTGTATTTTTCCATATCCTTCCCACTTTTTCATTTCTTGCTTATCTCTATTTTCACTTGCTTTGGAATGAACTGTTAATTCTATGACATTATGGTCTGAAAATACTCGCATTATAAAACTATTATTTCTTTAACATAATTCATCTCGTTCACAAATACTAGGTCTAAAGTATTTTCCTTTCTTGTTGGCGGCAGGTGATTTATTTGTTGAATGTTGTATTCTAGTAGCATATCTAATAGCTTTTCAAATTGCCTCTTATCTTCTGCACTACTATTACTCTCTTTTTTATATGTATAAGTACAACCACAATCTCCTATTCGTTCTTTCCATTCTACGAAAGGAAAGTTGAAGTCACCACAAGATAGGAGAAATAGTCCAGTCCTTGTGATTTCTACATATATCATCCAATTTTTCAATTATTAAGTCAAACTCTTTAGTATTAGGAGGTCTATATATACTATGTTCATCAATTTTTCAGATTCAAATTTCTACCGCTATTAGTTCACATTCTGAGTTACTATATTTCTCATATATTTTTTCCTTGTTTTTTGTCTTTCCCATATATTGCGGTTCCCCCTTGATTCCTATTTTATCTATCTGATCTATAAGTTTGGAACCCTTTTATTTGATCATCATTCCCAAGTCTCTTGGGAATAACCAGGTTTCACTTATATTCATTATATCTATTTTCTTTTCATTTGGGTTAGTTCTTCAAGTACTCTATTTTCTTTTTGAGTTACTCGTAACTAAACCCTGCGCATTCATCACTATGATGGTTGCGTGTCTCTTCATTTAATACTGGTAGTAATAAGGATTTTCCATGTCTCTTTCCTGTTCTGGTATGTTGTTCTTTTTTTCATTTCAGAAATTCTGACATTAAAAAATCCAACTTTTCCATAATATTTGATCTTCCTTCATCATAATATTCATTTTGTGCTGAATCTGCAATTTTCTCCGTTTCTTCGCAATATCCTCTTGCATAATAAATACAGTTATTATCTCTTGAGTAGAATTTCGGAGCTGATGCTTTGAAATTTTTTTGCTGACACCTCTGCATAATCTCATTGGTGGTTTGCTTTTCTCTTTTACCTGATATTCTTGATTTCTCTCTTTATTTGTTTTGGTTTCTTTCTTATTTGGATTTTATTACTTGGTTGGTTATTTATTTGATTATGATCATGGCTTACAGGGTGCATATATTTGCATTTTTTGTCGAACTTACATCCTTTTCCTTCTTTTAGGTTTTTACATATTTTTGGATGCAGAATCTCTGCAATCATCCCCATATCCATCTAAGTATGCACATTTTACCATATATTTCATAGTTTTGACATATCTTAGGATGTTTGGTTAGTAACATCTTTCTCCAAAATCTGCAATTCCCTCTTTTCAAAAGGTTGCAGATTTTTGTCTTTCTTGTCTATTTTTTTCCTCTTTCCCGTCATTGTATAGATCTGGGTAGAGCCTCTTCGGGATTTGCTTTTCTGTTGTCATATCGTAATTTTATTTCTTCTTCGTAGGTATGCTGCTTTATTGCCTCATATGTAGTATCAATGAGTATCTCTGCATCCATACTTTTATCTTGTTCTTTGTTTTCCTTATTTTTTTTCTGTCATTTCATTTTTGTTTACTTCTCTTCCGTTTTCCTCTTCTTCTTTTTCTTCTTCTTCTTCCTCTTCCTCTTCTTCTTCATCCTCAAACTATTTGTACATTCAATCTTGATTTAATAACATTGTCTATCCATGATAGACATGTTGAACAAAAAATTCTTGTATCTTTTCTCAAATCTTGTATTACCTCAGCACACTGTGGATGGGTCGGAATGTTGCATGCAGCACATTTTCTGATTAGGTTTTGTGGATTGACTATGCTATACCAAACCTTACACAGTTTGCATGCTTTTGGCATTCTTTTTCCTAATGCATCAATTAGGATATTCACAAGATTCACCTTATTCATTTTCTTTGTCGGAATATGTTGGTTTATGTATATTTTCTTTATGAGTCTCTTGACCACTTGGATTTTATTTGGAACTTCTTCAATTATTTTCAAGATGTTTTCATTAGATTTGTTTCCAGTTTGAAGGATTATATCCTTCTATATCTATGAATGCTTTTGTATCTTTTTGGTTAGGGACTGTTGCTGATTTCATAGATCAGAAATGCCAGTTCCCTTCCTGCTACCTCATCGTATTGCGAATCTGCTAAACACGCCAAATTACGCCACTCTTCCCGCAGTTGGAACTTACTGCCATCTTGTCTGATTTATAGTATTACACTTGATAAACTAACTTAGAAGAACGCTTTATCCTACTATTTTCACACTAATCTTATCACCGATAGTTCACGAACACTTCTAGATATTTCTCAAATTCTAGTCGTATGTTTAAACTTGTGATATCTGTTGATTAATCTGACTTCACGCGGGTACGTCTCACCAAGCAAGATGGCTACTACGAGAGAGAGAGAGAGGGAGGGAGGAGAATAAAATCCCCGTATGGCTCCCTTCTCCTGCAGGAGAGAGACCTCATCCCTTCGGAAGAATCTTCTGTCGCGAGATCTGATTCGAGATTTTCTCTTGATTGAACCGAACTGGAAACAAATAAAGTAAAATTTCCTTGGAAAGATCAGGTTTTCAGATTTTTCTTTCTGATGGCGTCTCCGCCAGTGGGGTTTCTCCAAGATTATTTATCTCTCTCTCTCTCTCTCTCTCTCTCTCTCTCTCTCTCTCTCTCTCCTCTCTCCAAGACTTCTGCAAATACGACATTTCTTGTTTTTTTTCTCATCAGAATGATTTTAGCGAGGAGTGGAGATAAGGATATCGTCAATTCCAGATGATAGAGAATTTTTGCCAAAAGCCGGAAATACAGAAACTTATTCGCCATCTAGAATGTAACTCTCTGCACTGGAAGCGTTGCAATATAATGATTGACTTGTGTTTATATTGCATTATCAGAAGATGGAGATCTCTGTTCATATGGACCAAACCCGCCAAAGGGGTCATTGACTTTAAATTCAAGCTTCCAAAGAATTTGATGTTCGTGAGGAAAGAGTAACAGAAAGTAATGGGAAAAACAAAAAGAGGAGATCAGATATTAGGGAAACAGATAAATGAACAAATTAATGATATAATGAAAATTTAAGTAAAATATTAACATGCAATTTTAATCATATTAAGGTAGTAATGCATTGCATCTTCTCTTGCACTTCTGAAGTTTCAATTGCACGGCATCCTCAGAAGGGAGGCTGTTCCACAGCCCAGGTGAGTGAGGCATAAACGTCTTCTGGAAAAACAGTTGGAAATTCCACGTGATATTCAAGTCATCTATATATTTCCTATTACGAGACCGCAATTTCGTGTTTATTTCTTAGCTTTTCATTCTAACGATGATGACTAGTTCATTGTTTTAACTTGGGGACGAAGCAGCAGGCGAGATGACTTAAGGCGACGCGAATGAGGGAACTTCTCCGACTCAGTCCAATTTTGCCATGTTTGAACTTCATTCAAGTTTCTTGCGTTTGATAATTACATTCAGTCTGACAAGACCCACTGGAAAAACAAAAGGAAATGAAACCTCAAGATAAAAGCATGGAGCAAAGTAGAGTAAATAAAAACGAACAGCTTTCTTGGAAAACTCGTATTTTAGAATTCTCGTATTGACTGTTATTGAAGCTTTTGCTCACAGATGAGATTTACTGTCTTTCTATTCAAGTAGTCATCGTAGTCACACGAACCTTTCTGCATAAAACCTGACTGTCTTGGTCGATAAAATTTACATTGGGGGGCTAGTGCCGTCAGTGCACCTCGCATGGTCCACTGTCGGCATAACTGAAGGGTTATTTTGCTGTCCAACCTCTACAACTCCTTTTCAGTGCCTTAAGCCCTGAATAGCTGAGAGTGCCCCTCTTTCATATATAAAACAAGTCTGGTTAACCTCAGCGCCACTTGTTTTCCAGACTTGTTTCAAAATATCTTCAAAACATTTTTTTCCCCTCCATAATTTGGGTATATTTCATTGTCTGCATGATTATAGTATATGCACCGTTTACCTTCGAACTCTTTTTATTTCTTGTGGAATCTGTCCTTATTTCAGAAACACTTTGCACACACACACACACACACACACTATTAAGTCTCATAATCGCTCACAATGGTAAACGGTTCTCTGATGCAGGCTATTCGCTCTACATGTGTGCGAATTAGCATAATAATGTTTATTATTCACCAAACAGTGGAATATTTCAAGAAACATTATTGATAAAAGTGACAAGGAATTTTTTCTTTCTTTTGCGGTAGTTTTGCCTGCGTGTGGAAATAAGTGATAGCATTGCAGCAAAGGAAATGTGCATTGCAGAAAAATAGGCGCCGTGTATTTTTACAAGAGAAATGGGTCAAAAATAGCTTTCAGTTTTTTTGTTTTTTTTTCCGTCAGAGCCATTTCCTGAAAAGTGCTGTGAGCGAACGAGATAACCTATTTAGTTATGGCCACTTTTTATGCTTCAGATATTGTGTTTCATAGTCATCTGTTGTCATACCCTTACGCCCTCAACATTATTCACGCAATCAGAACAAAACGTTTGAAATGAGAGAGAGAGAGAGAGAGAGAGAGAGAGAGAGAGAGAGAGAGAGAGAGAGAGAGAGAAGGGAAGTGTTAAAAAGGTAACGAGTTGTATCAAACAGAAGTTAGTGATTGACACTTGTACAAAATAAAATAAAAATTCTTCCAAAACGAACTTTCATTGATTTTTCTTTATAAATGTCATACAATATTTGTATTTCCACAAGCAACATGGCTTCACTTTCAACCGGGAATTAATAAAAAAATATTTATGTTGGTTTTGGAGACGTCCAGCCTAACAAACTACTTCGAAATTTAATTGTTCCGTCCAAAATGATTGGACCGTCACTCTCCCACCCTATGCTGCACATCAAAGGGTTTTCCGCCAGCAGCAAAGAGTTCAAAATAATATACGTATGCATGTATGTATACATATATATGTATGTATACATATATATGTATATATATATATATATATATCTATGTATACTATATATAATGTATATTATACTATATATGCATATATTAAATTTTAAAACTCTTTTGAAGTTGGGGC
>NC_087211.1:16388987-16391487 GCF_015104395.2 Macrobrachium nipponense | reverse complement strand
TGAGGATGTATAATGTTCAAAATGCATAACTGTATTTGAACATTACCTTATACCTATGTATGCATTATATTCACGTGTTCCTATACATTCACAGTAAATGGAAACGTACGTCTACACAACTATGCCACGTGTTTTTTTCAAAATAAATATGAACTATTGAATATGTTCACCTGTTCATGTAGTTATTTGAACTCGTTTTGAAATGACTTTCAGATATCTCTTATGAAGGTATCAATCGATGCATTTAGGATCCCCTTTCAAAATAAATTCTCAAATAAATTCAAGTGTTCGCGTTGATCTGAATTTCCTCTTTTCCGGAAACAACAGAAGCGCCATTAAAATATTTCAAAATAATAACAAAACAAAAATTGTCTTTTTACTCACCAGTCCCATTCCATCAGGTTCATCAGTGATATCCACAGAGCTTGGAAAAATAATTCCAGCCGAATTCATTTGTCTGATTATTTCTATTTGTATAGCTAATTCCGTTGTGAACAAACAGCGAGATCGGTGGGAGGGTCAGCCACGAATATTTATGTCCGCGTTCTCCGGTGGGTGGCCACCGGGCCACTTTTTTCCTTGTTTCTTTCTGTCTCAAATACACACCCCTCCACAGGAACAGACACACCTACCGACACATGCACAAACATCTGCCTACACATACACACCTACCTACATTCACACACACACACACACACACACACACCCTGCCTACACACGCATACACAGGCACACCTGCCTACACACGCACACATAGACATACCTACTAACACACACACACACACCTAACTACACAAGCACATACACACACCTACTACACAGATACGTACAAACACACACACACACACAGGTACAAAACTTGGAAAACATTCGAGTGCATATCTATATATAGTGAACAAAACAAAACAAAAGAGGAAATAAAAAAAATATCGAAAAGAAAAAAAACACCACAACTACTCTCTCCCCTTTGAATCAACAGCAGAAAAACACAGGCTTTTAATGAAGTTAATTTTTGACTAATTGCTGTGTTTTTTTATTCGCCGTCACACAAACTGGTTAAATCAACATTGATGAAATTATAACTGAAACGTCCAAATCTGGTCAAGAGATTTCATTAGAAAGCGTCATTATACTTATCCTCTGATTAAGTCGAAAAAAAAAAAAAATCAGTCTGCAAAGTTCACAAAAGTTGTATAAATCCGATTCAGAGTAGATTTATTTCCACGTAATACCAGTTAAAAATGCTAATGACTCTTCTTTATAAATCGAAATGACTGGAAAAGTATATATATAATGAAGAGCCTTTGCTCAGATCATCTCCAACTTCAACTGACTTGAAAGCGGTTCCACTTTTGTGGAGATTTATGTTGGCGGTTTTTGTCTGTCAGCTGCGTAGCTGTCTAAAACGTGAGCGTCTAAAAACTGAGCGTTAAACGCTTGTCTAAAATGAACTTGTTAGAGCATGTATCAAACATGCACATTAAAGCGCGGGTGTTAAATGCATGAGTAAAACATGCACATTAAACGCACATCTATAGCGTGCGTGTTGAAAGCATGTCTAAAACAGAAACATTAAACGTGCTTATTAAGCGTGTGTTTTAAACGCACGTCTAAAACGTATCGAACGTGCGCGTTAAAATCGCGTCTAAAACACCCGTATTAAAAGCGCGTCCAGAGATGACCCCAGCAGCCACCGATAACGGATCAAACAGTCAATTAACTTGCAAAAAAAGGGTGACTAAGCAATCTCCACTCGTTCATCTCCAAACAGCTGATGATGGCAGATGTCATGTACTAGAAAAGAGGACAATAAGTTATAATAACTTTTAGATCTTCAATTCAGAAATGAATGGAGGTATTTGTGACACTTCTGTTCACGGGGAAGGCGCTTCTATTGGACTGGGAATAAATTCGGTTTTTTTTTCTGCTTAAAACATATAAATTTAATTTATCATTTGCTCTGATGAATAGAGCATACAATATCTCGGTTCTAACTTTCAACTGTTCATTTATGACATGGATTTCCTTTTTATAATATTACTTTATGAAAGCGATTTAATTTTGTTCAACTTTTTAAATTAAAATTTTATACACTACATTTCTTATAAATACTACAATTGTTTTCAATTATATAAACAAACATTTTAGTATCAGACTGGTATGTACGCTAGTATTGAAAAAAATATATAAATTACCCCAGTTGATATATATATATATATATATATATATATATATATATATATATATATTATATATATATATATATATATATATATATTCCAGAAAGCTTTACATGAAATTCTTGAATAAAATTTTCCCAACCCCAAATAAATATTCATTTGCTATTACGAATTCATTTACGGTGTGGGGACCACTAGAGAGAGAGAGAGAGAGAGAGAGAGAGAGAGAGGAGAGAAGAGAGATGTGCTCGTCCAATCGACCAAAATTCAAGTGTCATTTATTCATTTACTCATTCGCTGCTGGGTTTGAGATATGTAGG
>NC_087211.1:16353987-16381487 GCF_015104395.2 Macrobrachium nipponense | reverse complement strand
GGCGTGAAAGGGCCTTTTCTTAGTGAAAAGACACTCGAACAAAAGAATAGGTTTCTGAGGTGGACTAATTAGCTACGAAATGGATGGTATGTCAACTATAGCTTTTTTTTTTTTTTTTTTTTTTTTTAACCAGTTTCATGCTGCATCAATTTTTCTGTAAGTTGTGGCGATGAAGTTCAATTTGCTTTTCGCGCAAACGATTCCCGAGTCATCCATTAATGCCATGAGGCGAAGCTGTTTTCAGAGCTTCGTTATCAATAGCGGACTAGATCTGGGTACAAGTAATCCTCAAGACGAGGGAAGGGTCAAATTGGGGTTGGTGAGCATGGCAACACCAGTTAGATTGGATTACCCTATGCTCCGTTTCTCCAGTGGTACGTACACACACACACAAACACAAACACATACAAGATGCATACATACATACAAAGATACACTAGTATATATATAATGTGTGCGTGCGTGCGTGCGTGTGTGTGTGTGTGTGTGTGTGTGTAATTTTCACTTATTTTTGTGCTGATTTTGCGCCGTTATAAAACGAGAAAAATATTAATGGCATAATATACCGTTAACAATTTCATCTCGTAATTTAACATATTGTATGATATTATTGGAAATGCGTTTTATGTACTTCACTGCTCATTAGCTATGCAATATATAATTCAGCAGGAAATGTCTTTCAATAAAAATATGTCGGTAAATGAATATATTGAGATATGAGTGAAAAATTAAGAACCCAAGTGAATGAAGAAATGAGTAATTATAACTGAGGAGTGAGAATGCTTTCAGCTCGAATCTCAAAGGTGGCACAAATTCAAGTTGACAATCAATGAATGAGACTGATTTTGCATCAGAGATCTTCCAGGCCGCTCCCTTGAGAGAATCCTCACAGCCGTACAAAGAAATAACCGTCACAGAGGTTGGACAGCAGGACAGAAGAAAGGAAGCAGGAGTGGATGTAGGGCATGAGGGTAAAAGTGTGGCTGCAGCAGTCAGGGGCCGAAGGGACGCTGCAAACATCATTCAGCAATGTCTACAGTTCACCAGTTGAGGCGCACTGACGACACCATCATCCTATAGGGAAAAGTTAAACTCAAACCAATTTACAGAGCGGACAGAAATCTTTAGTGAAACAAATAATCACAGAAATGTCAAGTTGGGATATTGTTTTTTGACCCAGAACATAAATACGAGAAAATCATACAGAAACGAAATGGAAAAGGAGAAACGGGAGAGCCTGAAATTCAGGCAAGATGAGCCAAAGGACGCCATGAATTTGCAAAAGGAGAGAAATGCCGACGGGAGGCCGTCATCTCCCCTGAAATATGGGAAATGATTCGGAGAAATGAGCGATTCCCTCGATGAAGTATGGATGTCCTCCGCCAAATGATTTGGTATCTAAAAAGAAGAAACCGAAAAATTTTTAACAGACGTGAAGGGAATAATATTTTTGAAGAGTTATAGCAATGACCACACATACGCAAATGTACTGCAGTTATACCTGGTTTCTTCATTGGCATACACATTATATAGGTCTATATAGATAATGTACACATATATATATATATATATGTATATATGGATGAATATATTTATGTCTATGGGTTTGTGATGAATTATGAAGAATTACCTAATATATAAAGAGATGCTCCTTCATTTATGTTGACGTAGAGACTATTAACAAAATAAAATAAAACAAAATAAAATAAAAATGAATAAACATAAGTATTTATTGTCAGGTGTATTTAGAGACTGAGTTGTGGAGAATAAAAGGTGACACTGTATTTATTGTGTATTGCATATTTGTATTGTTAAAGTAAGGGAGAGAATGAGAGATGAAAGCGCTTTATCTCTCTCTGCTTCTCTTTCTGGGAGATTTGCATTGAGAGAGAGATGAAAGCACTCTCTCTCTCTCTCTCTCTCTCTCTCTCTCTCTCTCTCTCTCTCTCTCTCTCTCTCTCTCTCTCTCTCTCAGGGAAATTTGCATTTTATCCGACAGATCAAAATCCCTCTTCAAGAAGCTTTTAGGATCGAACGCATTTGTTGTGGAATTTTCGAAATGGCCTTGAATGCGGAAGGGATTGCATAAGGACGGGATTGAAATTTCTGCACCAAATATTCCATCAATAAACTTTATACTTTTCTCTTTTACTAGACACTTAACTGTTGTTTTTAACTGACGAACGTAATTTATGCAGATTTTTATATTATGCAGGCTACGGAATGTCAGATGTGGAGCCTCACACCGACTTGATAACTTTTAGTAGAAATAAATAAATCAGCAACATCATAGAAACTTTAGTCTTTAAAAGTGCATCACCATAAGTTAACTATAGGCATATATATATATACGTATATATATATATATATATATATATATATATATATATATATATATATACGTATATATATGCCTATAGTTAACATTATATTTCTGTTCAGTTGCTAGATTCACTTGTATATCTTTTTTTTTTTCGACTACCCTTTACATTAAGAGATGCTATTCTCTTCAAGGTTTTATTTGTTGATGAATGGCGTCTTAAAGAACATTGACCGAGTTTGACCGAGTGTGAAGTGACTGGGAGTGACTGCTTGTTTCTTGGGGACAGTTTCTGTACTAAACTTCTTGCAATTAGATGTTATTTACTTCCATTAAATATCGCTAAGTAGAATAGTTGATAAGTTGGTATTATATTATTAATCACATAGGTAACCCGTGGGTGTGAAATATATCATGTCTTAAGTGAAAACGATCTCATATATATATATATATATATATATATATATATATATATATATATATATATATATATATATATATATACATATAATCTATATATATATATATATATATATATGCATATATGTATATATATATAGTATATATATATAGTAAATATATATCTATATATATATATACATATTGGAGTAGGGAGAGGCGTTCTGTCTTTCATCCATTTATTAGCCGCAGACGTTTCGTATCAGCTTGATACATTTTCCAGGCTGAAACGATTACACATCAATTGCGTATAAGTAAAAAGATATACACACAATGTTTACCAACACCAAAATTAAAAAAAAACCTTTTAATAAATTAAGAATAAAAACAGAGTAAAAACAGAAACACAGAATAACAGTGAAAGGGCTAGGAGCGAATACAGAGAAACAAATTAGTTAAAAAAGTAATAATAATAATAAAAGAAAAATATATATTAAATATAATAATAATAATAATAATAATAATAATAATAATAATAATAATAATAATAATAATAATAATAATAATGATAATAATAATAATAATAATAGAACGAACAAGGCACCTACCCACAGCGGTAGCGGAAGGAGAACTGACACGAAAAATTGTTATGGAAGGGAGTGTAAACAAAACAACAGGTAATTAGGCAATAAACAGTTGGGTGGAAGACGATTGGTGGTTAAGAGAAGGTACAGTTAGCTTGATTATTATTGATTCAAGGGTGGTTAGTTCGTCTATATGTCGGGTTCTTCCTACAATATTAAAATGATTGGCATCTATGTGTGTTTGCAACTTTTTACTGTGATTTCTTATGTTAGAATTGTTCTGGATTGATAGTTGACAAACCCGTTCTTATAGCTAATTCCTTGATGAGAGGAAATTCGGAACTTTTAGCAGCCTCCTGGTACAACCGATGTAAGTGCCGAGATCATCATCTGGGACAATTATACTTATAAACGACACTGGAGGAAACACAGGGGACTGATCTTATCCTTGACTTGGAAGAGTGAGCCGATAGTTCGGGGGTTTATGGGAAGTTAGTTTCAAATTAAGGGCAGGTAATTGCTCATTGAATAGGGTGATGCATTTTTTTCCTAAATTTATTGTTATGGAGAAAGGGAAATCTAGCAAACATACGGAGCTTGGGGACACTATGGACTATTGGAGGTGGATTGAATTCAGATTAAGTAGCCTATTAAGGGATCTATGAAAAAATTGCTGGAGGGAAATAATTATCCTTAAAGTAAATCAGTAAGGAAATTCACTTCAGTATGAAAGGTAGACCCCAGCTTTGATGTCAGATTGATGGCTCTATGGAGGAGAGTTGACACGGAATTCATTTTAAAGTTAAAAAAACATGAGCTATAAAATTGGTCCCCAGGCCAGTAAACGTGCTCTTTCTATAAATACCAGTATGAAAGCCAGACTCGTCCTTGGATATCCTCACATCAAGGAACGGAAGTGAATTCTGTGTTTCTGTTTCAACCGTAAATCTAATGTTATGGTGTTGGTTGTTTAAATACTCAAGAAAGGTATCAGCATGGTAATTACATCTGGAAAAACAAGGCGAAAGTGTCATCTATGTAGCGTCTATAAAAGAGTGGGCGGAAATTAGGTAGGGCATACATCTAGAGCTCGTCCTCCAGGAGCACATAAAATGTTAGGCAAAAGTAGGACCCAGAGGGCTTCCATGGCGCATTCCCCTCAGTCTGCTTAAAAAACCGTATTATTAAAAAACAAACAAAAAGGGGCGTATCCAGCACGGCTAATTCTAAAAGCAACTTGAATTGAGTTCTATTAAAACAAATTGTTGAACAAGCAATCGTCAGTGGGAAATAGATATATATATATATATATATATATATATATATATATATATATATATATATATATATATATATAATTATATATATATTAGTATATATATTCGCATCCATCGAGACTTGTGGATGACATCCAGATGGAAAGCGAAGGAGAAAACAAAGGTATAATAATGATACTGGTAATTATAAAAAAGTTGATAATGACCTTGGTGATGATCATTATATAAGTAAAACAAACTGAAAGAATAAAAATGAACAGGAAAATATGAAAAGAAGGAACCTAATTTCCTTACTCCCCATCCTCATTGACCTCCCCCACCCCCCCACCCCCAACTCATTTCTCTTCTCACCCAGGCCCCCACCAACCACCGCCCCCCCCCTCACCCCCGCGCGTTTATGAAAATGTCAGTATGATAATCTACATACATTTTTTTGCTGTTGGGGAAGGAATTTGCATATCCACACTCTCGCATATCAACGAAAAGTAAATAAGAGAGAGAGAGAGAGAGAGAGAGAGAGAGAGAGAGAGAGAGGTATCACTTTCAGTGGAGCCCTTTAGCCTTTACGCAAATAGTATCCACTCTAACCATAAACAGTCGTTAGCTGAGGAAGACTGGTGACCTATGCAAGGCCGAGATGCCTCGCCAATGGAATCTTTTTCCCCTTCCGTGGAGGAACGCTGGTTTTTCTACACATCGTAACAACAACTTCTTTATAGGGCAACTTCCCCTTTTTATGTTATTGTTTTTATTGTTATTTTTCCCTGAACACAGGGGTAGTTGGAACTCGCCAGTAAAGTGTTGTAGGGGTGTTGTAGTTACGTGTTGTGGTTGGCATTCCAGAGCGACTTGCTATGAATGTCTTGCTTGGATATCATTTAATAAAATATTGTTATGCTGATGTCTTGCCTTCCAGCTTTCTTTGTTCAGATGAGAGAAATGAATGAACAAATATCATGTTATTAAACAAATAAGAATTTATCTCTCTCTCTCTCTCTCTCTCTCTCTCTCTTCTCTCTCTCTCTCTCTCTCTCCTTAAAACGTTAGAAAAAAAAAGGTTTCTAGGAATCTTCGTATCTTGTTTTTCCTTTAAAAAAGAAAGATACAAAAAATAAATAAAAGTTTCTATTTAAAACCAGCAACTGATTTTGTCCGAATTTCAGTCGAAATGCCAAAAACCCAGCAGTGAATAAAACTAAACATCATTAGCATCGGTTTTCAAAATTTGGTGAATGAAAATAAGGTGTCTGTTTGAACCTTCATTTTTTCCTTTAAAAAGAAAAGAAAAGAAAAAAAAACTGATAAGAAAGTCATCTGTTTACAGATGAAATTGTTTCTTGGAATTAGAAAACATAAAAAAAAAAATAAGTTGCTATAGAGAAATAAACTGTCTGCGGCCGAATATTATCCTTAAAATATTATCCTTAAAAGAAAATGAAAATTTTCTCTAAGGAAATGAATCGCCTACAGCCAAAGAGAGCTAAGACAGCCGTCGACATCAAACGTTAATTCTCATAAAAATATTTCAGGAAACCTGTGGATATTGGCATCGGTCCCTGATGACGTCTTCTCCTAATATCAGCCTCTTGTCTGGCACTAATGAGTTGCATCGACCACTTCCGAGAGAGAGAAGAGAGAGAGAGAGAGAGAGAGAGAGAGAGAGAGAGAGAGAGAGAGAATTCCTTTTACGATCCTCGTTCGTTTGCAACTGGCTTTTAACTAATGAATATCCAGAGAGACCTTACCTTACAGACCTTACATCTTGTTCGGGTTGCCCCAGATCCCTCAGTGTGAGGCACCTCTAATGACTACCAGAGAGTTACTAGTGCATCTTCCGGTATATTTTGCATCTTTCAATCTTGGATGGTCTGGAATGCAGCTTAGATACTTTGTCCGACTTTGTTGATTCTTAAACAGAATTCTTACGCTCACTCTTGATTATATTCCTCAGATGAGCTGGCATCACATTGAATAGACACTGCATTATCGATGCTGGTGCGTAGTGGATTAATGTCCTGTGTGCTTTCCTTATTTTTCCTGGTATAGTTTTGGGCACTATTAATCTACCTCTGCTTGCTCTTTTTGATATTTTTAACTCCATGATGTTTTCGGCTATTCCTTCTATATGTTTCCATGCCTGAATTATCATGTAGCGTTCTCTTCTCCTTTCTAGACTATATGATTTTAAAAATTGTAGTCTTTCCCAGTAGTCAAGATCCTTAACTTCTACTCTAGCTGTAAAGGACCTTTGTACACTCTCTATTTGTGCAATACCCTTTTGATAGTGTGGGTACCATATCATATTGCAATATTCAAGTGGACTACGAACATACATTTTATAAAGCATAATCATGTGTTCAGCTTCTCTTGTTTTGAAGTGCCGTAAGAACATTCCCATTTTTGCTTTAAATTTTGCCAACAGAATTGCTATTAGAGAGAGAGAGAGAGAGAGAGAGAGAGAGAGAGAGAGAGAGAGAGAGAGAGAGAGAGAGGTGTTCCAAAAATGACTTCAACACAACAATATCAATCAATATAAGGCAAATTCTCAACCTTCAGATGAGAGAGAGAGAGAGAGAGAGAGAGAGAGAGAGAGAGAGAGAGAGAGAGACTCTGTGTGGAAAATTAACGCCACAAAGGACTAAATATTTCATTGCGAACTGTGACACTTCCGCAGTAAACCACCACTCTCAGATGATGACTTTTCAAATGGAAATTCATTTGAGACAAAGGGACGAAAGTTATAGCAATTGTAGTAGTTATTTCGTGCTCTCTCCCTCTATTTGTTTTAATGTATATAACGATCCCTTGTTCTAAAAAGAATAATTAATAAGAGAGAGAGAGAGAGAGAGAGAGAGAGAGAGAGACAGAGAGAGAGAGAGAATTATCAACTTCTGAAAAGACCTACAGTCTCTCTCTCTCTCTCTCTCTCTCTCTCTCTCTCTCATAAGTACCCGAACTAGTTAAACGTTGTTCTCAGAACTCCAGAGAGAGAGGTAACCGTTGCGGCAACTATCCGAATCACCTCCACTTGTTCCCCAACTGTAATTGGTCATTGCAAACTTACAAAGTCCAATTGGCCGATTAATCTCAATTGAGGCTCAAGATAAATTCGGGGTTCCTTGAGGCTTCGACTGTCCTCAGGGGCGTCGCTCTTTCTGTTCACAGTAACCTGGATTATTTTCCACAGTCGTGTACTGCATTGGCAACATAAACCGCATATAAGGCATCTATTCCAGCAGAGATTTGGGATTGGAATAGAGAATTTATGCCAAAGGCCAATCGCTGGGACCTACGAGGTCACTCGACGCTGAAAGGGAAACTGAGAGTAGAAGGTTTGAAAGGTGTAACAAGAGGAAAACTTAGCAGATGCGCTATGAAACAATTGTTAGGGAGGGTGGGAAGTCAGATGGAAGAAAGAGATTATGAACGGAGGTACAGAAAAGGAATGAGAGGGGTTGCAGCTAGGGGACGAAGAGGCGCTGCAAAGAGCCTTCAGTAATGCCTACAGTGCACCACGTGAGGCACAACGACTGCACTATCACTCTACTGTGAGTATTGACTGATATATGAACTAACCTATGCGGGCCGTATTAATCACTGACATTCTTATCTATTTATTAATTTGTTGATTTATTTTTCTTCTTTGATGAGTATCTATTCTATCTGTATTTCCCATTAACTTCTCTAACTCATTTCTTATGAATACCATATTCTTTGTAAATTTGAATTTCAAGTCAGTGGCCACTGTGGTTGGCTAGCTCCGTAAGAAAAGGGTTCATGCTATGAATAATAATTAATAATAATAATAATAATAATAATAATAATAATAATAATAATAATAATAATAATAATAATAATAATAATTAACTTCCCCTATATGTTTAGTTATATTATATCAAGCCTGAAACTGACCACTGGAAATGAAAGCAGCTCACTTCGATTCGAATTCTCTCTACTGCATTCACCGAAAACCATCTTTGCCAATATCAGCCTTTACAATTTGCAGTCAAGGACCCGTCCTTGCCCAGCACACCTGTGAATACACCTGTAACTACAACGGGTGGTGTGTAAAATCACGAAGACATCGGCATTTGTCTGCTTTTTCGAAACAAATATACGAGAAGTCGCGACTGAATCTGTTGTGGAAATTCCGCCTTCGTGTTGAGCATTGAGGCTCAATTTTCCTAAACACTAAACACTCATAACGAAGGAATACGAAACACAAGGAAAAACACTGAGCAGCTTCTATTTTCAAGTTTATTTCTTAAGAACGCAAAGTGTAAATGGTGCTGCGGTTAGTTGCTTGAAAATTGCCGGGAAAATATATGAGTAGGTTGCACTGAGCCTTTTGCCAACGTTACTTTCTTTTATACATTTTTCAACTTAGAATGTTATTCCTTTCGTATTTTGATTTGCCTCTACATATATCTGTTACTCCCGCGGTTTCAGTGTTGGCTATTTGATTTCAGCTTCTATAAGCATTAATTCTGGTCCCGCAAAAACCACGCGTTCCCTAATCGAAAAGGGGCCGCTTCGTGAATTTCATAAACTGGTTCTCATGGATTCGCAAAGCATGTTTTTTTCGCGAAAGCAATTTGTCTGCGCCCGATTTCCATACAGATGGTACTAGTAAACACACACACACATTTGCAAGTATACAAACGTACATATATATATGTGAGCATTATTAGAACAAGAGCACGTGCTTCACATAAATAAATTCCTGGTTCACATCGGGATCGAACCCCGGGCTCTCAAAAGAAAATCCAGGGCACTACCAACTGCCCCACACAAGTCATAAAAGAGCCAATTAAAAAAAATATAAATGAAAATGGTGCGTTTATTTTTATAAACAGCAATGCACATCAGTGTACATGTCACGGAGCATGCATAATAATAATAATAATATAATAATAATAATAATAATAATAATAATAATAATAATAATAATAAAGGAGGAAACAAATTCCACAGTTATGTAAATGTACATATATCTAAATTTAAAAACTTACAGATAGCTTTCGGGAATCTGTTCGGTTGATAAGAGGAACCGAACAGATCCCCGAAAGAATATCCTTAAAGTTTAAAAATTTAAATATATGTCTTAGTCATTTGCGCTTTTGCGAAAGACTGTTTGTCTTTTCTTACGACTGTCATTCGTAAGCATTCTGGTTCTTTCTTTCTCCTATGTGATATCTTAGTAGAGTGGTTCTTCTTAAAGTAAAAAGGAGATGATTCCAAACGGATAAGTTGAATAATAGTAGAACAACTTTATTCTGAAAAACTATATAACAAGAAGGTGGACAGTTCGGTCGTGAGACCGTTCCGTTTTATCGCTAGAAATGAAGTAACTTCTTAGAGCATCACGTTGATAGCGAAACATTAGCTATCTCAGCGATTCACATAAAAACATACGTAGTCCGCCGGCTCGGAAGTTACAAGTTTCCGGCGCAGGTTAACAGGTCAACCTCTTTTCATGGAAGTTGTTATGACATAGTTGACAGAAATGTAAAATGATTATGTTTTCAAAACAAACTTAAACCAGGCTACTGCAGGCATTGCATAGCGTTATCTAGATTTGATTTAGTCACGTAGGACGCTCCTAATTCGCCAATGACCTCAGGTCATGGGTTTTATTTACAGATATGTAATTCTAAAATTTATTTATTACATATGCACATTTACATAAGTGTGGATTTGTTTCTCCAGTTTGAAGACTCGTGCTACTATGAGGATTTTTTAAATACCAAAATAATAATAATAATAAAATAATAATAATAATAATAATCTTATATAATAATAATAATAATAATAATAATATAATCGTAGTAGCCATGATTCCCATGACAAAAGTACTACAGAAGATGGATGCCGGGTACCAACTCAAGAAAAAGAGGCAACAGAATCAACCATCTGATGTTTTCATGGACGACATCAAGCTGTATGGTAAGAGCATCAAGGAAATAGATACCCTAATCCAGACTGAAAGGATTGTATCTGGGGACATCAGGATGGAGTTTGGAATAGAAAATGCGCCTTAGTCAACATACAAAAAAGGCGAAGTAACGAGAACTGAAGGGATAAAGCTACCAGATGGGAGCAACATCAAACACATAGTTGAGACAGGATACAAATACCTGGAATAATGGAAGGAGGGGATATAAAACACCAAGAGATGAAGGACACGATCAGGAAAAGAATATATGCAGACTTCAAGGCGATACTCAAGTCAAAACTCAACGCCGGAAATATGATAAAAGCCATAAGCATATGCAGTGCCAGTAATCAGATACAGCGCAGGAATAGTGGAATGGACGAAGGCAGAACTCCGCACCATAGATCAGAAAACCAGGAAACATATGACAATACACAAAGCACACACCCAAGAGCAAATACGGACAGACTATACATAACACGAAAGGAAGGAGGGAGAGACTACTAAGTATAGAGGACTGTGTCAACACCGAGAACAGAGCACTGGGGCAATATCTGAAAACCAGTGAAGACGAGTGGCCTAAAGACGTGCATGGGAAAGAAAGGACTAATAAAAGTAGACGAAGACCCAGAAATATATAGAGACAGGAGAATGACAGACAGAACAGAGGACTGGCACAACAAACCAATGCACGAACAATACATGAGACGGACTAAAGAACTAGCCAGCGATGACACATGGCAATGGCTACAGAGGGGAGAGCTAAAGAAGGAAACTGAAGGAATGATAACAGCGGCACAAGATCAGGCCCTAAGAACCAGATATGTTCAAAGAACGATAGATGGAAATAACATCTCTCCCATATGTAGGAAGTGCAATACGAAAAATGAACCATAAACCACATAGCAAGCGAATGCCCGGCACTTGCACAGAACCAGTACAAAAAGAGGCATGATTCAGTGGCAAAAGCCCTCCACTGGAGCCTGTGCAAGAAACATCAGCTACCTTGCAGTAATAAGTGGTATGAGCACCAACCTGAGGGAGTGATAGAAAACGATCGCGCAAAGATCCTCTGGGACTATGGTATCAGGACGGATAGGGTGATACGTGCAAACAGACCAGACGTGACGTTGATTGACAAAGTCAAGAAGAAGGTATCACTCATTGATGTCGCAATACCATGGGACACCAGAGTTGAAGAGAAAGAGAGGGAAAAAAAAATGGATAAGTATCAAGATCTGAAAATAGCAATAAGAAGGATATGGGATATGCCAGTGGAAATCATACCCATAATCATAGGAGCACTAGGCACGATCCCAAGATCCCTGAAAAGGAATCTAGAAAAACTAGATGATGAAGTAGCTCCAGGCCTCATGCAGAAGAGTGTGATCCTAGAAACGGCACACATAGTAAGAAAAGTGATTGGACTCTTAAGAGGCAGGATGCAACCCAGAACCCCACACTATAAATACCACCCAGTCTAATTGGAGGACTGTGATAGAGAAAAAAAAAAAAAAAAACAAAAAAAAAAAAAAAAAAAAAAAAAAAAAAAAAAATAATAATAATACTAATATAATAATAATAATAATAATAATAATAATAAAGCTGTGAATCAAGAATATTGATGACGATGATGGCGACTCATGAAAATAATTTCCAAAAATGAATATCGTCACACACTTAATAAACAATAACAGACATATAGAACTTAGGTAATATTGTAAACAAATATGCAAATTATGATTAATGGCAATGTGTTCAATGAAAGACCCATTTTTAAAATTCAAGAAAATCAATACTTTCTCAACTACTTCATAAACATAAAAACATGAAATTTGCTACTAATAATCCTAACAAATATATGTGAATAATGATTCCGATGATGAAGAGAATAATGGTTGACACAAACAAATACTCATCAATGAGTGAAAAGTCATGATTTAGATGGATAATGGCTGTGCTCACCAAAAGCTGAGAAGTTCTGGTCTTGTGGATGAGTTGTGTAGAGTAGTACTCAGTTGTTGCGTAAGGTATCCAGTTGTGTAGAGCAATAAATTGTTGCATTGATTCATAGACGGACAGGGCCACTTACAAGGAGTGATGTGGGGTGGGGGCCCGGGGGGAGGCTGGTAATGTCGATTAGACTATGCCTCCACAATCTGCAATCTGCATTTGTAGAATGCCAAGCTAACAGAAGAAAGACGAGGACATGGCGTTGTCTGCAGAAAGTCCGAGGCTACACAGACGACAAATTGTCATCACTAAGCTTGGCATTCTTCCAGCCACTGGAAGCCTCAAGTACGTGTTTATTATTGGCATTCAGTTCTTGAACAAGGTAGAGGACTGCTGTTCTAGCCAGCCTGCCATCAGCAAGGGCTTTCGTGAGCCGCTCAGTTACTGCAGGGCGAAAAACTGTTGGGAGAATTATTGCCATATTTGGAAATGTAACTGATTTAATGTGACCTAAAATGTTATATTTTAGACACACCAACTGACTGGCCGACATCCATCCAATCAAGTTATTTGTGACACAGTGGCCAGATACTGAGGTGAAACTCCAAACACTGTCAGTCCGTTTAATGTTTACAGAAGTCACCGACCCAAAAGAGTTCTGCGTTTTTTTTATTTATACATTTTTTTTCTGCCTCTTTTTTTCCACACCATCCTGGCAACATCGAACACTTCCACAAAATCTACCACTTTGTCTAAAATCATTTTGGTGATGATACTATCGCTAAATTATTAACAAAACACATGATAATGCCAATAAACTTACTCAATACCGTGAGCTCATGCGAATACTGGACATTCCGAGCGCTGATTGGCTCGTCTTATACAATAACAAAGGCGCTGATTGGTTGGTTCACCGCTCAACCTATAAACATTTGATGGTAATTGCTTCCTAGCAAAGAAAGATAAAGGAAAGGAGAACGCATTTTCGAGAAGTTCGGCAGCAAGGAGGCGTTAGCGCAATGTGTTGGAGGTGCCTGTTATCATGATGGTTCTAGAATCGGCAGGAGTGTAGTGGAATTCGTCTGGCGCCGTTGTCACGTGAGAAATGCCGCATTTTCTGATGCAATACCTCGTCTAGATGCATCTAAGAATTTCTAGAAATCTCGCGAGTCTGTGACGTTCGCCGTAGGCTCCGCCCCCAGAGTGCCGTATAAATGCGACGAACGAACTTTGGAGAGCAGTGATCGTAGAAGGAAGAGATCGTAGAAGAGAGAGAGAGATTGTAAAAGAGAGAGTAGGAGCCACAGATCTGATTATCAGTGAGAGATCAGCAGCAGCAGAGATCATCCGTGAGAGATACGAGAAAAAGGAACCAGCGAAGGATCAGAAAAAAAAGTTGCTCGAGAGTTGGTTGGATATTGGTCTAGTCGTCTTCAGGAGTGGACGGCCGTGTTTTCTCGACGTCGAGCAGACTTCAGAGAAGAAAAGGTCCTACTACAGGTTTTGGGGAGTTCCTGCCTTTCAAGTAGACTAGTTTCTGCAATACGGAGTCAAGAGGACGACAGAAATTGCCGCTCTACATTTATGAAGCCAGCGCGTCGAATTGCCAAATTGACTAGCAAGTATTTGAATTGCCTCACTGTTCCCCCAGTTCATGCAGTGTAAGATTCTATCGTTTTATGTAAATAGGAGATACCATTCTGCATTTACCTTTGTTAGTAAGCTTGTAAATAAACCTTTGTTCTGTTAGTGTTTCTTTCTAAATTCGTATCCCCAGTTTCAACTGTTTGTGTTAATATATTTTTTTTATTATTTCATATCGAACCTGAAGCGGACCTCTCTCAGAGGCCGCAACACTGTGTCGACCCTGGCCAGGATATTTCGACACCGTAACATTGTCTCAGATCTCAGAGTCCGTAACAAAACATTAGTCTCGATTATAGGATTCTTTATAATGGCGCCCCAGGAACGTGGTGAACAGATTAAATGGGCGTGCAACACTTCCCCGAAGAAAGAAATGACACTTGATATGTCTCCAGGAACAATGGGCGACTTCCCTGGGCGTCAGGCGAAATACGCTGTGGTTGAAAAGCGACTTAGGCCACACGGGAGGCTCCGCATAACGTCATTTTTCGTGCCACATTTTTCTTGAAAGTTTGAAGACAGGACAGCGGTTCTGCCCTGAAATGTTTGAAATGGAGTTTAACATGTTTCTCCAGTGACGATCTCTAAATACTTCATATGTGCAGTGACAAAGATAATCAGACTTAAACTTCTGTCATTATACAATTAAAAATTGGAAATCAGTAGTTCAATTGTGTTCAAATGTCGGATGCTCATTGGTAATTTGTATATCATAAAATTGAATGTTGTTGCTGTCAAAGTAACATGAAAGAGTATCTTTATATTCTAAGAACTGAGTCAGCAATCAGCTGGCAGAAGCTGTTTACAATCACATCTGTCACAATGCTCCTGTCCTGAGCATATAAAAAGAAAGGCTTCACTGTCACTTCTCTTCAACTTCCTGTGGAATTTCAGATTCTCTACGAAGTAGCCCTCAGCCGTCAGTGGCTGGGTTTAAACCCAGAAGGCAGAACCGTAATATGTAAATTTTTGCTGACGATTTAAAGCTCATTTTCGTTTACAAGACAAGACTAAAATTCCGTGGATGCGAGTCAGGTCACGCACCGTCAACTCTTCTTAAGAAACTCGACCCGTAATTTATTGTCACTTGCCAATGAACTTATTCATGCAGTTTTCGCAACCAACTAACATCTAAAGGTCTATAGATTACATTCATCTTACTAACTTACTTAACAACACATATTTTCTTTTTTGGTGTCTAAGGTATGACTATATCTTCAACATAAACAGAGTTTGAATGTCAGCTGCATCCTACTGTGAAGTTAAGATATTGGTTTTACATTTTTATAGGTAAAACCGAAATAAGGTAAATATTTTGTTAATTAACTCTAAATTCAAAATATCTGTAACCTATTTGCTCTTGTTTGCAATTCTATACCATTTCCAGAGCTATTCTAAACATTTTTTTTAAATAAATTTTGATGATCTTTTACCTAATGAATTTTTTCTACAAGCAAATTGTATCAAGAAAAATACAGACACCAAGAAAATTAAACTGCGAAATTAAAAAGATAAAGTTGTTGGTTATTTTAAAATAATTCTCCTTTTTCAGTTTATTCTTGCTAAAATTTACTTTTAACTCTCAAGTTTATATGCTCAAAGCAATTTCTTATATTTATTCTTGAAACTTACATTCCACAGAACCTGTCCTTTCTATTCTTCCTTCCAAAAATATCATAAGAATCTGAGAGATCCACAAAAACCTTATACTTTATTTATTTCCTTTCTTTACCTCAGCTGCCAGAAATCTCCAGTCGCCTTTTCCCACGGGTTTTCGAAACCACTGCCAGAACGTTTCCTACAACGTGGATTTCATGGTGCTTTGTCTAACTTTTTTCTTTTTTTGTCTTATTTATTTCATATTTTTTTCTGTTTACAGTACATAAACACACTTCGGTTATATGTTAGAAAATCGAAGAATTTGTCGAGAAAATGGATAAAGAAAACGGATAATAATAATATAATAATTTGGCAATCAATGAGAGACATGAAATGGAAGATGTCTTATCTAAATGGCCTTATCTTTGTTGTATGTTCTTAGAGAGCCTCTTCCGATGAAAGGATAACAATGATCTAATCAACGAATATGCCACTACTGTTTTTTAAAAATACATTTAATAGATAACTCTAACCTTACCAACTACTATTCCACTAGACAGTTTGTTTTGGTGAAAGGATAATACTTTTCTAATGAACTAATATTCCAGTAGTGTTTTTTAACGATTAATTGAAAGGATAAAATCCGCCTCTATCATCTATCATTCCACTACTATTTGTAATAACGATGAATTTTGAGACTAAAGCTACGCATACTTATAAATTACTTACAATCTCATTTTTCTCTCTGACTATTGATGTGCATTTTCTTGAGCGAGATTCAACTATGGCTTTCTCTAAGTCCTAATTCTTTTTATTTAGGCGTCCTGGTGAAGGACGATGGTGATTTTACTATCATTGTTCCAGAGATCTCTTCTAGGACTTCTGACCAAAGCCCCAGTTTAAGGACTCGCAGTCTCTTTTTGTTAAACCAGTCTAACTAGCTTTCTTTTTTTTGCTATCTATATGTCTTCATCTCAAAACCCTTATGGACAGAAGAAACAACAGACTATAATGAACCCAAGAGGGCTCCAAAGGGAGATCAGACTGCAGAGAGAGAGAGAGAGAGAGAGAGAGAGAGAGGCATTTATAGGGAAAGGTGATAAATAACTAAATGTGAGGAAATGGAGAATAAAACCGACACACCTGAAATTCAGGAGACGCCAACAGAGAACGGGAATGAATCTGTTCATCAATCAGTATCTGGAAGTAAATATAACAATAAATGTTTGAAGGACTGACCTCTAGGGTAGGGAAAAAGCTAAGAAAACCACCAGCTTCTGTCCCACGACGGGTGCCTTGTTAGCCTTTAACGAAAAGACCACAGATTGCCTGTAAATTTGGGGGACTACCGTCAGCAGGGGCTTGCTCTACCTCGTCTTTTTCTGTCGGATTTAACTTCTATTTCCTCCTAAAATTGAAGACTTTATATTTCCTCACATTTTATTGGTCTTCAATTTCTCTTTCTTCCGAGAAAAGTGATAAATTCCAGTGGTTTTCAAAAGTTTATGAAAGGGATGTCCTTCTTCATTCTAATACTAAGAGTGCATTGTTATTCTTTCAGGAAATGTGATCAGTACCAATGGATGATTTTTGACTGGTTTTGAACAGCTTATAAATGATTTTTCTTGTTAATTCTCATAATCAAAATGCAGCGTTAACTAGATTCTCATAATGTTGAGAATGCTACCTCTAGTGAAAGGAACTTAGTCCCTGCATAGCTAACGAATGGAAGCCAGATTTGTGACAACTTTACAGATATTTGTTTAATACCTGAAGTTCTGATTCCAATTATCCTTTTGGAATACAAATTTGGGACAATATTGGAACCTAAAAAAACCTAAGACTTTTTTGTATTCCATCTAAAACGCAAGATGCAAATGTTTTCATTGACATTAATCGAAGAAAAAATGTCATTATTCAGAAGATGAACACGTTGTAAAGAATAGCTATTGTGATCTTTATTTATTTTTTATTTTTAGAGACATGAATTTAAAAAATTTAATCTTTTTAATAATTTCCTCTTCCAGAAAAGAACAAAAAAACACTGTTCTCTTTTATGTATCTCTGTTAAAGTAGCATAAATAGACAGTGTCAATGAATGACTGAGACCTCTTGTTGACTGAGCTTCGTCAATAGTCCCGGGTTTCCAGTTTGTTCTCGAGATGAGGCCACAGCTTCTTGACCGGTTCAGCACAAATATCTTCCTTTGTTTGGGAAGATCCTCGTCGCCATATTGACTCCTTACTTAACAACAGCGTGGAGGTGAATGAAATTAGTCTTTTCTTCGCTACAAAATGCATGGGAGTTTGTTTGTCAAAATGAAAAACTATTGGTACAACGAAATATCAAGAGTACATATGGCTAAATCAACTCTCTCTCTCTCTCTCTCTCTCTCTCTCTCTCTCTCTCTCTCTCTCTCTCTCTCTCTCGAACCCAGAAAAAGAAAGACCAAGGATATTACAAATGTGAATTAGAATGATTATACAATTTAGTACACCACTTCCAGTTTTACGATCTGATATATTTTACGGAAATGAAACAGCAAAACTGTAGAGGAGTGTGCTTGGACAAAATTACTCTCTTATGACTATCATTATTATCCAGAAGATGGACTTTATTCATACGGAACAACATCACCAAGAGGACCAAGGACTTTAATTCAAGCTTCCAAAGAATATGGGTTCATTAGAAATAAGTCAGAGGAAGTAAAGGAAAATCCAGAAAGAAGAGATCTCCCTTAATAATTAAAAAAGTAAAAACCATAGTGAATTGATACATAGCAAAATAATGCAAGTAAATTATGAAAATACATACACTTGTATTAGAGTAGTAATGCATTGCATCTTTGCTTGAACTTCTGAAGAAGATCCAATTGCACGACATCCTCTGAAGGGAGGCTGTTCAAAAGTCCAACGGCGTGGCGGAAAACGGCAAAACGCTTTCGTGGGCGGGAACTTTCCTGTCAGCCTAATCTGAAAACGTCTCCCTACCTGGCATGGCGCTGGGCATAAAGGCTCCGTGAAATGGCCTCTGTCTCTCCCAAAGTTTTAAGCCTAAAGCTTTTTCGTTTGTTTCAGTTGAACAGGAAGGGTCCCGATGCATTTTTTTTTTTTTGCCATCTATATATCAATTTTCTGAATAGTCGCGAATATGACTAATGCAATGAGTGGTCACTCTGTGACAGAACTACTTCATTGCAAAGAACTTGAAAGCAGACGAAAGGAAGATATATGATCAATTATGCGTTAACAGACACCATCTTGGTCACAGACAGATTTTAGTCAATTTGCTATAATTGTTTTTTCCGAATATATTGGATTTCTATCTTCTGATCTATTGGATAAGTTGACTCCCCCGCCCCACCAACCCACCCCCCCCCCTCTCTCTCTCTCTCTCTCTCTCTCTCTCTTCTCTCTCTCTCTCTCTCTCTCTCTCTGTGTTTGTCTATCTGTTACTTTCTAATTTTTTGTTTTTTATAAATATTTTATGGTTTCATTTTTTTCACCTTCTTTTTATCCGAAATAGTAGATACTCAGATTGAGAATTTATCCATATCTCTCTTTGCGATACCACAATTCCTTTGTTTATATCTCTCTTTCTTTCTTTTTCTCCTTTTTCTTGAGTTTATGTCTGCTAGTCCTTCTCTCAAGACGGAACGCATAATCTTTTGTTTATTTATTTTTCTGTCTTCTTCTTGGCGTCTGTCCACTACTCCTCTAAACCAGCTTAAAAACGTAGAGTCACAACCTCTCCATAGCTTCCCTCACGCCTTCTTCTTTTTCTTCTTCATCTTCTTCTTCTTCTCCTCAACTCAGCTCACGAGTCGTATGAATTCTGCATCCCGCCGAGGAACCCATTTGTTGCGCTTGTCTCGTGACTCTGCTTGGCCAGACACTTGCATCTTGATTCAGCGCCTCTCTGCTTCCATTGGCAGGAGGGACGTGCTCCTATTCTTATGCTGGGCTCGACCCGGTCTAGTCACTTATTTATAGACATCTGCGTATTTTTCACTGGAGAGTTCTTTGTCGACTGCTAATTTCGCTTCTTTGTGGGATATCCGTGTAGGTGGTCAGTTTACGATATGATTGGTTGTGGTCGTCTGAGTAACTGTTTATACCACTGAATGTATATTATGATATTGCATTACAAACGTGTTTACACCATCTAATATTAACTACCATATATATAGTATATATATATATATATATATATATATATATATATATATATATTATATATCATAAGAGTTGAAAGGTATCCATTCAAAATCATCGACTGAGTTTAAATGGCTCTCCCCTTTTTAAAGCTAGAGATGGTGATGCCATTTGGTATCAATAAGTGATGATATCTTACTAAAATGTACATTTAACTATTTTTTAAAGTTTAAATGAAATTTTATAGCTTAAAATAACTTTTAAAACTAACGTTAGAGTTAATATTGTTTAAAATAGCTGATGAAAAGGTAACAAACATGAGATGTTTCATGTTCAATGAAATTGTTTCCTGGTGTGCATTAGTTCATATGAAATGTAATATCAAAGACCTCTCTCTCTCTCTCTCTCTCTCTCTCTCTCTCTCTCTCTCTCTCTCTCTCTCTCTCTCTCTCTCTCTCTCTCTCTCTCTCTCTCGTGCCCACATGAAGGACTACTCAGATGGGTTTCTGTATCATTAGTTTTTTATGTTTAAATCTGAACCTCCCACGAAGTATCCGGTATCATCAACAATAACTAATGTATTTATAATTTTTGAAAGGTCTAAGTCACTCTAAGAGTTACCCGACACAAATAACACGATTGTATTCTAAGCTTGGCATTTCCAGTCATAGGAGAGAGAGCAGTTATTTCCACCAATCTGAAACTTTCATCAGTTTCATTCTAGTTCGGTAGGTGACATCACACCAAGGTATCTCTCCATACACAAAATTAATAACATACTGAGGTGCCTGATAAATGAATATATAAAAATCTCATAGTAGTGTGAATCACTGAAATTATGAAGAAATCCACAATGATGTAGTTGTAAATATATATTAAAAAAAGTATAAACATAACGATAACTTTCAAGATTCAGAAGGATCATCAAGCAGGTTCTCGAAAGCTCTCGCTTTGTATATATGTAATATATATATATATATATATATATATATATATATATATATTATATATATATATATATATGATATATATATATATAATATATATATAGTATATTCACATTTACACCATTGTGGGTTACTCAGCATGAAAAATGAATACTATTAATACTTCATGTTCTAAAAACAAACTTGAGATTACGTGTTATAGTTTGAGTGGTAAGGAATTACAAAGGTTTCGTAAACGATTTGACAACACGACAAACAACGCTAAAACAGCATCATATAATACAACACCACATTCAGAATTCATAGAGAAAATCTGAACAGAGGAGTCCACCTCCAACACGCATTTGATTACAACCGTCCCTTATTTTCTCTTCCTCGGTTCTCTTTCGATCAGAGATTCCCCACCTCAAGGAACGGGGACTTCTGGCTCCCTCCCTCCCTCCCTGGAAGACTTCCTTGGCCGTAGATGCAATCGCTCCTCCGGCTGTTGCTGGGAGAGATATTGGATTAGACAGCCTTTGAAGGACGCTGCTGCAGGAACCATTTCGACTGAGCTGTTTCTCCGGGAAGACTAGCATCAATCTGGACACCTAAGAGATTTTGCTTTGGTCCACAAACAGAGGCGTCATTTCAAGTGAAATGGGATAAGGCCAGAGTGATTTTCCCCTCCATTATAATTCCGGTTTGCTTACCAGACTTGTTTGTTTGCATTGGTTTAAAAGACAACAAAAATATGCTAGACATTCGTCAAAAACACTAATGGTATTAAAAAATTTACTGATATTTGTAATACGGCAAAGCAATGAGATGCTACAAGCGACAATAAAAAAATTTGATAAGTGGAAATGAAAACACAAAACAATTAAATACAGGTTATGAAGCTTCAACCAAATTGTGGTATGTAGAAGGAGATGCAGATTAGATATTCTAGAGAGAGAGAGAGAGAGAGAGAGAGAGAGAGAGAGAGAGAGAGAGAGAGAGAGGCTTTACTCCAGATAAGGTTTGTAAAAAGATTTCCACATACTATTCATATGTCAAAAGCTGATGGTTTGAGGAATTATTTGAAATAAAAAAAAGTATGTTACAAATAAATCACTACTATTTTCACTGAAAAAGTTCCTAGAAAAGACGGCAAGTCGAAATAATTGATATCGCTGCACCATTTGTAAAAGTATCTCCTCAAAAGAAAATAGAAGACAAATGCTCATAAAAAACGGAGTCCACCTAAATGTCAAAAAGAAATTCTAGAGAAGTCGATTTGCCTCAAATGAGAAACACAGCAGTTCCTCTGTCTCGCCCTCCCTCTATCTCTCTCTCTCTCTCTCTCTCTGCGTCTTCCCAGGGAGTAAAAGCAATTACTCCCGCGACCAGGAGAGGGATTAACACGCTTGCTGCTATATGGGCAGTGAAATTGGCTAAGACAGAAATAAATTGCTGGGTAAATCAACTGAGACCAGAGTAGATGGCTGATCGGATTCTCTCTCTCTCTCTCTCTTCTCGTCTCTCTCTCTCTCTGTCAGCCAATGGCAACAGGGTTCCTTTACCGTTCGCTCAAATAGCGTTACATATACACGTATATATATATATATATATATATATATATATATATATATATATATATATATATATATACATATATATATATATATATATATATATATATATATATGTGTGTGTGTGTGTGTGTGTGTGTGTGTGTGTGTGTGTGTGTGTATGTTTGCAGCGTATGACATACAACCTCGCAATCTCCCATATTTATGCATTCCGCGTACGGCTACTATCCAGGTAGTAAACACAAGACGTCCAGCCTTGCTTTTGTCTGTGTCTCCCAGAACGACTTTATTGCTGATAATTGCTTAATTATATTTCAGAGCAGCTCTTGAAAGCTGGGAAAAGCAGAGATATGATTCAGGGGACAGACGACGCCTCATTCTGCTCACTCAGTTATGACCATTAGGCATCATCCACGTGGCACACCCACAAGAAGAAGAAGAAGAAGAAGAAGAATAAGAAGAAGAAGAGAGAGAGAGAATGTACAAGTTAAAGTAAGGTATGTAATGACTGTCCCTTTCCTTTCTAATACAATGAAAATATCAAGATTCATCAACAGCCACTTTCGGTTTAAGAATTGTTTACCTGCTGAGGAACACATTAAGATAAAGGAAATAACTGCGTTTAAAAAATATGTAAAATCAATAATAACACGATGCTCCAGTAACTGCTAAGCTTTTCGATGTAAAAAGCTTAATCCAAAGGTTTTGTTGAAACTGACTGTTGCGGATTTCTTAGTCATTATGAAACAATACAATTCAATACTAGACATATAAGAAATGTACATCTTTCTTGATATTAAAAATCAACTATGAGGTACATTCCTCTGAGGCTTTGGGAAATGCGGTAGTAATCTGAGCACTGACATTTATTCTGGCTCGTGGATATGCGCCGATGATCAAGACTACGAACCACTTGGATGAATAACCACTGGCGTCATTGACCTACGAAGTTACGACGCCAGAAAACGACAGAGTTGCAGGGTAGTTCCTCAGCGTCCAAAACCATATTGTAGAATAGAACAGAAAATAGAATTTAGGCCCACGGCAAAGCACTGGGACCTATGACGTCATTCATTTGACAGTATTTGACGGAATGTGAACGGAGGTACAGTAAAAGGAACGAGAGGGGTTCCAGCTAGAGGCCGAAGGGACGCTGATAAAGACCCTTAAGTTATGCCCACAGTATGCACAGACGGCACTGCCCCCTACGGGAAAAAAACCAAAGTATGCGTTTAGTGCTCTCTCTCTCTCTCTCTCTCTCTCTCTCTCTCTCTCTCTCTCTCTCTCTCTCTCTCTCTCTCTCTGATGGAATTACGGAGCTCGAAGTTTTGTTGTAGTTCCGCCAAGAAAAACAATTCCTCATGAGTCAGCCACAAGGTTTACGTAACTCTACCGAGTTTAATCTGGGCTTTCACAGAAGAAGTTTCTGATTCGCCAGAGAAAAATGGATTCTGTCTAGAAACTGGGCAGAAAAATAAGGTAGGAACTTATTAAAAAGACGCGAAAAAAATACAGAAAGATATAGGGGAAGGACAATAAGAATAAAAAAAACGAGTTTCTTCTCAAGACAGCACATTCTACGAGAGAGAGAGAGAGAGAGAGAGAGAGAGAGAGAGAGAGAGAGAGAGAGGCTAGCTACTATATACAAAGAATATCCCAACATGAAAACAATTGAAGAGCAGTTAATAAGTGTATACACACTAGGTAATCTGAAGATTCTAGCTAGCCCATTCCACGAGAGAGAGAGAGAGAGAGAGAGAGAGAGAGAGAGACTACTCTTCAAAGAACTCTCGATGACTCGGGATATTCACATTCAGCCTGCAGACGGGAGCGTAATTTTCTATAGATGCAATATTGAAGAAAGCCCCCTCCTCCCCTCCCCCCTCAGACGCCATAGACTGCGACAGCCTTATCATCGGCCGATATTGGTCGGAGGGGAAACGTGGGCTTTTAGGCTTCGGGCTTTCAGGCTCATTACTTCCTATTCCTCCCTTGGCACCCCCGGGGTCTCTTGTGACAACAGAATTTGTCTTCTCTCATTTTCTTCTCTTTTTATAATTTGGTTTTTTTTCAGATGTCTGGCATTGTTCTTAGTATTTTTTATCTTATTTGGTTTTTGTTTTGCACGCGCCTGACTTTTTGTGTGAAGACACTTATTTTGTTTACTCTTACTCAGGATTTCTTTGTTAATAATGAAGGCTTAATGGAATTCTGTGAGAAAGTTTGTTTTTTGTTTTTATCTGAATAAAGATTAATGTCCTGAGCAGCCCGGGGATATATTCCCGAACTGCAATCAAGGACGGACCCTTCCCTGAAAAAAAGGGGGCGGCCGTATCTTCAAAACTAACCATAAAATCTCTTTGAAAATAATTTCATTGTTTTCCACACCCAAGTTTACATAACCTGAACCCAACCTAACCTAACCTGACCTGACCTGACCTAGGGGCATGGGAAAACTAAACCGGTGCTGGTGCAATACTAGTATACATATCTGGAACTTGCAGTCCGGGGTCGCCATGACTGATCCAAGAGCAAATGCAGTGTAATGCTCCAGTTAAGTAGCTTAACTGTTTGATAGTCTGGAGTCTCGTAACTTCCTAAGGTAGGTATTTATTTGTCGATTACAAGAAGAGCTCATGAAAAGGATTTTGTAACAGTAGAAGAAGGAGGGGTCTCACTCTTTGTCTAGACACACGATACGAGAAGTTAGGTTGATCCAAGAGTTAACTACTGTAATATTGCATAGTGTAAATGACCGTCGCCCCCCCCCCCCCCCCCCACCGCTTAATATATTGACAGCTAATGGTGCATTTGGCTATAATGACGCAATTAAGTGGACTATAAAAGTTGGAATATAAATTATTTGCCAGATAAACGTATATTTATCTCTGTGAAATCAATTTGCATAGGCTCGGAAATGATTCCTATAATTAATATTTATTGCATGGTGAGTTGCATCGAATATTCGGGATATTCGGATTAATGATATTCAAATGCAATGGAATGAATACTTATGTATCGCAGGTGGAATTTTGGATGGAATATTTCCATCAGGAAAAACGATTCCACCATTTGGTAGAATTAACAAACTGTGATTTTCGTCAAATTTCATGGTCGAATATGATTAGTTAGGCTTCTAATGCTGTGGGTTGGTGATGGAATTGATATTAGATGAGTAATGAAATTAATAACATGTTGGTAATGGAGTTAATATTAAGTGTTTATACAAAATGGCTCGTTGTATGCCTGGAAAAAGAAGTGATTGAAATACAATATGTTTACTTTGAAATACAATAGAATGTCCAATCTATATCCAATTGGGAATTGTTTTTGTATAAAACGTGGCCCTTTAGTCTCACTGCCTAAATTCAAACAGAAGTAATCTTCACATTTTTTTAATGCACTTACTGTTATCTAGCGATCTCTTTAGCAATTCTCTCAGGTCTCTCTCTTGGCTTTCACAAGCATTTTTTTTTCTTTCACTGAACAGGCAACACCCAACCCCTTTTTCTCAAGCTAAGTCTACATTACCCATTTATACCCACAAACAATCCCCGCTGACCAGATGACTCCATCCTTAAATTTTGCATACTTCTCATATATATATATATATATATATATATATATATATATATATATATATATATGTGTGTGTGTGTGTGTGTGTGTGTGTGTGTGTGGTGTGTGTGTGTGTGTGTGGTGTTGTGTTTGTAAAATACACGAAAGTACTTGGCACCATTCTGTCGTTTCATTCTGAACTTTCCTAGTGGCTTTAGCTAATAAACAAAGTCACGTGACATGCCTATTTTTGTGCTTTCTAAGTAAAATACATATACATAAACAGTGGCCAAATATATGGTAATGAGCAAAGAACCCGAAAAAACAGTTCCAAAATTGATGCCTCTTTGCTGAAATAACCACGATGCCATCTTTGACAAAAGAAGTGGATTGCTTTACGTTTTAATTTTCTGAAAATCAACCGAAGTTAGTCGTCAGTGGCCCTGAATGCTTTCATCTCACCTAAAACGCAGGAGGACCTCGAGGAGGTATTTTATCCCCCCCCGGAAGAGGAGACACCATTTATCTGGTAATATATTTTCCAAGTCTATCTCCACGATGACAGGTTCGTTTTTATTACTGACGATAGACAAAAATCTTGATTGACTGATGCCTTCGCTTGGAAAGTGCAATTGGAGGAAACATAGAACAAATTGATGTTTGTGGAGATGGACAGCCTCAAGAGCCGTAATTTATTTGAGCGCGTACATCACAGAAACGTGACTTAGGATCGGCGAGTGTCGCCATGTCACTGACATCTGAAACCAATGCTATCATATCTCTCCAAGACGGACTCTCCAAGAAGGGATTTTTAACCATTGGAAGTTATTTATCTCTTTCCATTTGTCAAAGGTCTCTCACTCCAGTGTCCTTCTACGCTGACTTTAAAGCTACGAGTATTGAAAGAATTTATTGGACAACTTTTATTGCTCTCGGTTTCAAAGAACTGGGAATTATTGCTATTGATTACATACATCAATATGATGCTTTTTCTTGAGAATGAAATATATTAATTTTTTCCTCCAAATGGCACGTGGAGATTTAGCAACTTTCAGGGAACACAAAAGGGAGCGTTTGCAAAGTTATGACTTTTTTTTTTTTTTTTTTTTTTTACCTTTTAACCCAAGTGATACAATCTCTTACACCACTGTATTGCTGAGCTGCCGAGAGTGAATCGATAAATACACCACAAACTAACACATACACACATCTATGTTACCGGCACGTGTACATTTACTTCTCTCTCTCTCTCTCTCTCTCTCTCTCTCTCTCTCTCGTTCCTCTTTTTCTTCCTCTTATCTCTCTCTCTCTCTGTACACACACGCACACACACAAGAAGACACGGCTCTAATTGCAACGGCAATTTACTCCTATCAAGACTTAGAGAGAGAGAGAGAGAGAGAGAGAGAGAGAGAGAGAGATTCATCCAGTACAAATTGGCAAATGTCTCTCTCTCTTACGCAGGCACCGCTGTCGCTGGAAGGACACGGAACCACTGCAGGTGGATCGCCTCATTTCTCCTCCTGGAATGTATCTGCTGAAGAGGAACCAAGGTTGGGTGTCGTCCTTAACACTGT
>NC_087211.1:16303987-16348987 GCF_015104395.2 Macrobrachium nipponense | reverse complement strand
GAAGTAGCTCCAGGACTCATGCAGAAGAGTGTGATCCTAGAAACGGTGCACATAGTAAGAAGAGTGATGGACTCCTAAGAGGCAGGATGCAACCCGGAACCCTACACTATAATTACCACCCAGTCGAATTGGAGGACTGTGATAACCCCATAACCCCCCCCCCCAAAAAAAAAAAAAAAAAAAAAAATATCATAAAATAATAATAATTACGATGAATCTTCATTCCTATAATACTCTATCAGTCTGTGATTGTCTGTCTGCAACTGTCTGCTGTAACCTAACACCGCATTCACAAAGCAATAAAGCCATTATAAAGGGGTGTCTGAATACCTTCAGGCAGCCAAAACAAGATATAAGAGAGAAGAGAGACGAAAGGAGACCAGCATAAAGTGCTATTATGTGTGTTACATCCTTCCCATTATTTCGTTAGCCCGAAGATGATTCCGGTGAGCGGCGAATCTTATTCCCAATCACGGACGCAGGGATGCAAGTCCTTTTGAAACAGCCAGAGGGATTCCCAGGAAAAGGAATCGAAGGTTGTTTGTCCTCAAAGGATCCGGATTAGAGTTTCCTCATCACCTCGAGTAAAGTTTTTTGTCTTACTTGAGAGGGAGAGAATCGTCTTGCGTGACTTGAATGCAAAACAATAAATAAAGAAAAGGAGAGAATAATATTATAAATAGCAGACCAAGGAGTGAAAAAAGCAGACACTTTGCGTTAAAAATATGACTCGACAACGTGAGGAGGTTGGGCCAAATGGCAGCCCCGTCCGAAAAACAAAAGCGTATCTGCACTGCAGCCTCCTCATACTCGTACCATACAAACAGACAGACAGACAGACCGAGACAGGCTGATCTCAAATTGCTTACGAAGCGACGGCAAAATGCAGCTTTTCGTCCCGTGCAGTGGGACGTCGGGGTATCTGACCTGAATAAGGAAGAGAGAGAGAGAGAGAGAGAGAGAGAGAGAGAGAGAGAGAGAGAGAGAGAGAGAGAGAGAGAGAGAGATAAGGTTTATTATACTATGATGCAACTCAGAGTGAAACTTGGGATGAAACTGATAAACTCATTGTCAACAATTTTATCATTATATATATATATATATATATATATATATATATATATATATATATAT
Source organism: Macrobrachium nipponense (assembly GCF_015104395.2). Lineage (NCBI taxonomy): Eukaryota > Metazoa > Arthropoda > Malacostraca > Decapoda > Palaemonidae > Macrobrachium > Macrobrachium nipponense. The sequence continues at coordinate 16,347,853 of NC_087211.1, read as the reverse complement.
ATATGTGTGTGTGTGTTGTGTGTGTGTTGTGTGTGTGTGTGTGTATGTATGTGTGTGTGTGTGTGTTAGACAAAGTTTAGAATAAAGTAATATAACAATTGATATTTTTATCATACGACGTTGCAACGCACGACAACTGCATATGAAACTAAAAATCAAATCAGTTGAAGTCTGCTCTGACTCCAAGAAATACGTAGATCTTTCAACAGCTATTCAAATAAGAACTTTTATTAGTAATTGAACAAAATAAATAAGTTTAGAATCCTATAGCTTTCGCTAGTCAATATATCATATACGAGCTAAAAATTCTTCCGGTGACATATTTAAAAAAATCACAAAAACATTATTAAAAATGTCAGTAAAAAATCCAGAATTAAAGGAGAATTATTGAGAATGTCAGTTAAAGACATAAACTAAAATACGGTTTGATTAGGACTGGACAAAAGGATTAAAAGTATGAATTATTCAAAGCTTTCCAAGACGACGGCGAAGCTCTTTTGAAGCCTGGAACAGCGTTTATCATGCCAGCTTATATTAGAGGGAAAACCGTTTCCAGCGAAGGTTCCTGGAAATGAGCGCAGCGATGAGATTTCTCGGCGTTCGACTCCCCAATTCCCGAGGCAATTTCCAGTTCCAGTATGCGGCCGACTTCAACAGGTAATCAGACAGTTTTTTTATTATTTATTTTTTTTATACTGGACCATTGTTTTAGGAACTGATTGACCCCCAGAGTTTTATACTTACGGGTACACACACATATACATGCATACAGATACACACATTATATATATATATATATATAATATATATATATATATATATAGTATATATGTATATATATATATATATATATATATATATATATACAGATATACATATATATACGTATATATATATATATATATATATATATATATATATATATATATATACAGATATATACATATATATACGTATATATCTGTATATATATATATATATATATATATATATATATATAGTATATATATATATATATATATATATATATAGTGTATGTACGAAGATACAAGGGTATTTTGCAGTTATAAACTGCATATTATCTATAAGGGCCTCTGATAAGTGTTTGAAATATAATCGCGGCCTCAGAGCTTCTGAAGACCTGAAGACTCCACAGCCTTTGTTCCAGAGGATCTGGAGTCCCGAGGACCCCAACAAAAACAACAATTCCTTCCTCTTTTCTGCCGAAGAAACTTTGAGCCTCTCTCTCTCTCTCTCTCTCTCTCTCTCTCTCTCTCTCTCTCTCTCTCTCTAAAGACCAAGGCACAAAAGACACTAGAAACTAATTACTCACCTTCACGCTGGCTCCGTCTTAGCTGCAAATGTCCTTTAATATCTAATTCGCTCTACCTCGGAATTAATATCTCTTCATAAAAGAAATTCGTCTGCTCAAGGACTCGAACCACAGAAACCAACAATTCGAGTCCATGAGCCGACGAATTTCTTATCAACTGAAAAAATTCTCCTTCGGTTAACATATATGAAAATATATTCATTCCGAGGTAGTGAATTGGATATTAAACATTTGTAGCTAAATGCTCAATACGAATCACGATGGTAATAAATTCACATCATATATTTATATATATATATATATATATATATATATATATATATATATATATATATATATATATATATATAGTATATATACATATATATATATATATGTGTGTGTGTGTGTGTGCTTATATATCACTAAATAGCGTGTAACTATATATTTAGCCAAGGCCACAGGAAAAATAAAAGGAGTACCGAGCGCTCTGGTGTTATTTCAACACATTTTCGAGGTACAATCATTGTACCTCGAAAATGTGTTGAAATAACACCAAAGCGCTCGGTACTCCTTTTATTTTTTCCTGTGGCCCTGGCTAAATATATTGTCACACGCTATTTAGTGAATATATATATATATATATATATATATATATATATTATATATATATATATATATATATATATATATAATATATATATATAGATTTTGATCCATTTTTCGCGTTGCAGTTTCACTTGTAATCGACATCAAAAGACTTCTGAAGTTGAATTAAAAAATATATCCCATGTCTTTTGGCAGTAAAACAAACAAGCGACGAAGCCCTGTTCACCATTTAACCTCTGAACAACGATACAGACTTTCTACACCGTCCTTAATTCGAGGAGAGAAATGTCTTCATAGGCAAATGTAACCAAAGTTCAATAGTTCTGGGTGAAATTCATGAGTCCTGGTTAGGACTTTGTTGATACAGCTATACATCTACACGGGTATGTTACGCTCATCTTTTGTGGGAAAACCCCAAGTGGTACAGTCTCCTACGAGAGAGAGAGAGAGAGAGAGAGAGAGAGAGAGAGAGAGCTGTCGTGCCCATCTCTTGGAGAGATTTGCATCTTCTCAGACAGACGTATCCGATACTTGAAGAGTGATTGAAAGCGGGATTGAGTCCAGCTTTGTCCCGGAAACCCGTAGCAAATGATTTTCTCTTTTGGAGGAGAATCACGAGACGAAATACCCGACAACACTCGGAAGGAAGACTTCCATTACATCTGGTCTTTAACAATAAAGAATTCATTCTTTGCAATTGCATGGGACTAGACAGAAAAGCTCTTAAAGAACACGAGCAAAAAACTAAATGGCGGAAATCCGTTTTCTGTAACTGAAGCGTGACTGTAACGACGCTTATAAAACACTCTTTTTGACTTCCCATTTATAAAACTGTGTGTGTGTGTTGGTGTGTCCGTGGTTGTTTGGATAATTGTTTTAAGTGTTTATAGAGGCTGGCAATTTCAAGCAAGAGAAGCCCACCATCATAAATTGTAGCCTAAGCTAACTTGGAAGGCAAGGAAACAGGAAATATATACGAAAATAGTGTTGTTTTTTTGCCTGCCACCTGCCATGGTTCGCTAAGTACCAGGTAACTGTTTTAGTACTACTATGATTGACAGAGGTACCCGTTGATGTGAACAGAACTTTTAGCAACAGACCGCGAATGATTTTAAAAAAAGTGATGTTTACCAAGGTAACTGATATAGTACTAAGATTACCCTTTGGAATTATTTCCTTGATTCTGTAATGAGGTTTTTAGTCTCATAACATCGCTGCCAGTGAGTCTAAATGGGCTTAAATGTTGAAGACTTACGGTATGTTACATACTATGTACCCTAACGTCCACTCGGCCTAGTGATGACCAATTAGCGAGATTGGGCAGCCAATAGAATACCGAAGGATACACATATTGTTGTTTACGTTTTCCCAGTGATGCTATTCACACATTTCGTTAATGGTACGAGAAATCATTTGAGAGAGAGAGAGAGAGAGAGAGAGAGAGAGAGCAGCCACTTTATTAAGGGAATGTTTTACGCCATGAACCCTCCTTTGCATAATTAAGACGCAAGAGCGGCCATCAAAAGATGCACAAAAGGCGTCTGAAGGAGGAAGTGGGCGAAGAAGGAGCCTTGATTAGAGCGGGAAAGTCTGTTTAGTACTACCAGTGAGGACCACATTCTCTCTCTCTCTCTCTCTCTCTCTCTCTCTCTCTCTCTACGGCAATGTAATGTTCCATGTAATGCTCTGTGTACGTTTGCAGATGAACAAACCTTTTATATATTTGATATAAATTACATTGAAAATTCAAATGCATTCGCGTCAAAGGCAGCATATAGTGCTTGGACCGGGAATCTGCTGTCAGTGACCTAATAAACCTTATTTCTATGCGAGTGATTTCACATCCTACAATCAGATCTCGAACCTCAGGAATCCTAACATGATTAACGCTGAGTTCTACGATATTTGGGAGGCCTCTGTAGAACTGGGGAGCTTTGGACAAAGTAACTTTGAGGGACTCACAAAAGCTTAATGATATTTCAGATAATTCTCTGCTGAATAAGGGTGCTCTCCGCGAGGGACTCATAATTCCTCACCGAACTCGTCAACTCAGATCCACAAAGGGCGTTTATACTTACTAAGATGGGCTAAGCTGTTTCTATTCAATGATGATGTCACAAATCTAGGGGTGTTTAGTTTTCATGCCAGGCTTTTGTTGGGTGAAGTTCAGGTAATCCCTCTGGCAATTATTCTGTTTAATAATGTCTCAGTTCTTACTCTGAAAACCGCTCCATAACTGCTGTTTGGAGGTGTTTTTCGATGTTTTCTCGTCGGCGCTCGTCGTCCGCGGTGATTTAGGTATTATTTTTTTCAGAAATTGCTTAGACGGACTTTACTTTAGTGCTGCTGTAGTAAACACTCTCTCTCACTCTCTATCTCTCTCTCTCTCTCTCTCTCTCTCTCTCTCTCTTACCAAAAATCGCCCCCTGACAAAACTGTTGTACTTACACACACACAGACACGCAAACACGTACACATACACAAACACACTCACCAAAATTGCCTAATTATCAATATTGCTGCTGCGAAACGTAATTGGCCTTATGTCACATATCCCGTGGTTTTAGCAAGCACACGCAAACACATAAACATACAAATATTTTTTTTGAGCGCCTCCAGCTCCAGCAAAGCCTGAGAAGGGGGATAAGACCAAACTGTCCAAAGGAAAGAACACGAAGGGATTAAAGTGTCAGCAAAAATTGATTTCAGGGGTTTCTTTCACTAAAAAAAGAATATTTTTTTTTGTACTTTGATATCATGGGGCCTAAAGGGTATTTGTCATTCTTTTGTCTTTCATTTATTTTTATCTTTATCTATTTTTCATCTTTGTTTGCACAACTTTTATTTAGGTCTTCCTTTCAGTGAGAGGCCTAAAGGGTGTCCGTCATTCTCCTTCCTCGCAGCTATTTGTATTTCTGGAAAGTACTACGTCATGATCACCGGATTTGATTTCAGTGAAATAACCAAAATCACCTAAGCAACTTTCTGCGAAAAATTCTTCGGGGCAAAAAGAAAAAAATAAATAAATAAATAAAATAAAAAATAATAATTCATTAAAAAAAATGGAAATTCATGTGGAACGATTTAGCTCGGTTTGTCACCTATATAACGAAACAGTTGAGAAAATATAAAAAAATAATCTTCATGCAAGTTTCCGTTAAAAATAAATTCTCATTTTGCGAGAAACGATTGATGGGAAAAAAAAGGGATTATAAAGAATGAGATACGAATAATGAAACTGTATCGGTCTCATTATTAGTATTTCATCCTTTAAAATCCACCCCCCCCCCCCAACTCCCCAAAGAATCCCCTTCACAATTCCCCACGAAACCTCCCTCCAAGCAATAAGCCCCGAAGCTAAACAAAGACATAACAACAATGCGCATATTAACCGATACTTACTGCCTTTGCTTGCATGAGTCATAACCCACCAACGGAATGGTTGTGGGGGTTATATTGGGGTTGCGGTGGGGGTGGAGAGGAGAATTTATGACGCTCATAAAAATATAAAATTTCAGCGAAGATGGGAATACCGATAAAAGTTCTGCCTATAACGAAAAGCAGAGCCAAAGTGACGAAGAGATTTCTCTCAGACAGTGCGGTGCTTCACCTCCCACGAGGATTGACGCATTTGGGGGAGGACTGTCGATAGTGGTAATTCACTGACGCGTGTTGAAGCAAATATGCTTTCATCCTTTGCTGAGCTCTATTGGGATGAAGATGCCCAGTTAGGTGGGTGTTCTTGTCACGCTATACAGCATTGCAACAAGGGTTTTCAACAACGCTCTCTTCGTGTCATTGCAGAGGAGAGGAAGACGAGCTGGGAGAGTTGTAAGACCTGGCTAAGATACAGATCGAAATACAAAGAGGGAAGTTTCAATTATTGGGAACTTTACCTGTTAGATTCGATTTCGAAGAGAGATACAGAACTATACTTAGTCCTCTCTCCTCTTTGAAAAGAGGCTAAACTAATGAAAATATTTAAAACTGTCATTTTTTTTTTAATATCTCCTACCATCTGTCATTCAGTTTATGAACAACAGTAACCGAATTAGAAAAAACGGTATCAAACTTTAAAATCCGTCACAAATATAATGCTTTCAGTCAAATGCAAATCACCCAAGACAGAAGTAAGAGTAATTAGTACTACAAAACCCATAGGGGTGAAGAAACGCCCCAAAAGTGCGATTGAAGCTGAGACCTTCACTAATGAAGAAGACCAGAGGATCTACAGATCGACGCCTTCATTAACTCCCAAGAACCATTCCTGGTTAACAAGACATCTGCGGATTTCCCCACTGATTTCCGCATGGATTCCCGCACTATGTTCTTTGCTTCCAGTCCTCCGATGATAGCTTAGAAATAAAGCCGACACCGTTACACACATAAGTCAATGCAGGTATACACATAATCCTTGCAATTATAATGGAAACAAGATGCTTTTTGAATAAATACGGAGTTAATATCATTTGAATGTGAGATTACTGTGAAATATCGCCAAATTACCTGCAAATATCTTGTGCAAATGAATGTTATAATTTGCAGTTTTGTTATCATGACTTATAATGGGAATTATGCCTCCATCAACTATAACAGTGTTGTCGTGAGTAGTTTATTAGGAAAAGGAAAAAAAACATTGTTAGTAAAATAAATGCATAAAAAATACCAGATTCCGGTGGAAACAAAATGTTTTTTGAATAAATACATGAGAAGATAATTTTTTACACGAGATTCAATGGAAAATATGACCCAATTACCTACAAATATATTGTTCTCAATACCGTTTGAAGTTGCAGTTTTCATATAAAATTCCTACATCAAATATGCGTCCAGAACCTGACAGTGCGGAGTCGTGAGCAGCTAATTAGGTTAAAAAAAATAAAGCAATAAATAAACATATAAAAATTACAAAATCCAGCTAATTCCGAAGCCCATTATCCATTTTCAAACCGAATATCTGTCTAAATGAGGCTCCTGGAATCATGATTTCCGGAGCATTATAACGCGGGAGAAAAATAAGGATAATTAGCCAGTCGATATTATCATTTTCATTTTCTGTTTTTTTCTGTTGCTTTACGAGAAGATTAATCTGTTGAAATTGTGTGTCGCGAGAATCATTCTTCAGAGGCCTCATTAAGAGTGACATGTTATTTTCTTTTCAAAGCCTTTTCATTCGAACGCCCAGTTATCAATGTAGCGTGGGCACTGGAATGATTACAAGAGTGTACAATTACGGAATTGTTCATGATGGTAGTTATGCATGCATACATAAATGCATACGCACACTATATTATATATTACTATATATATATATATATATATATATATATATATATATATATATATATATATATATATATTATTATTGGGGGAAATATAGTTCTCGTACGTAAAAATAACTTGTTTGTATTATTAAAATGAAAAGCAATTTAAATATCCTTTTGATAATTGTTTGCAACATACCAGTATTTTCCATTCGGATTATAAGTAAAATATTGTTATCCGAAATTGGAAACAATAACCTGTTATCTTGCAAGTAATTATCCAAAGGATATTGAGTAACTAGTTTATTGGGGAATATAGTCTTTCGTGAGGTGCTATACCCTTGTGAGATCGGTTCTGGTCGACAGATAGTGTTCTTTACTTTATTTTTCAAAATTTTCTTTCTGCCAAGTCTTATTTTAACAATAAAATGTTGCAAGCGCCCCCTCCCCCCCGCTCTTTCTCTCGACAATAACATGATGCAAGGCCTCTCTCTCTCTCTCTCTCTCTCTCTCTCTCTCTCTCTCTCCTCTCTCCTCTCGATACAGCCTCAGTAAGCACCTTCTTCCCAAAACCCATCTCCATCAATGCACACGATATTTCACAAAAAAAGAAAGTTGCAAAATATGTGTTTGTCGAGAGAAAGGAAACGAGAGAGGAAATAACAACGCTGAAATTCTTTTCGCCAGGAAAAACACGAAAGCCTTCAGAAATTCACGAAAAAAGAAGATAAATAAAAAAAAAAAAAGAATTTCGGTTGTGCCAGCGACTGCCGCGAGCGAATTCCAAGATCGACCCACATATTTTTGGCGGTTCCTGAAAGCACAATATAAACGGTATGATATCGCAGCAGCATTCAGAAGGCGACGCCAGGTAATTTCCCCCGAGAGTAACAACTGCAACAAAACTTTTCATTTAGTTCCCCATTCGAGGCAAAGATGTATCTCTTATTGTTGTCGTCAAATGCTGTCTTAGCGAAGAGGCAAAAAGCAGCCTGCATCGCTTATGTTGCTTCACTAAAGATTTCCAATTATATATATATATATATATATATATATATATATATATATATATATATATATATATATATATTATATCTCGTATGGCTAATATGCACATAGTAAGGCAATTTGATAAATTCTATTACCGTTCTTATTTTATTCTCGTCTATTCTGTTCTTTACTATTCTATATTTTCTATTTAAGAATATTATCAGAATTATTGAAGACAAAAGCAGAGTCAAGTCAAGTGATTCAAAAGCGAAGCTATAACGTAATGAAAGAAAATGTCGGATACGTGAACGAACTTCAGAAGCTCTATTCATCAGAGGACGTATAGGTACCGAACTAAATTGACTTAATTCTGGTGATAAACTGGGATGGTTCAATCCCCATCCTGTATAGACACTGTTTCCGTAAACAGAAGTTTCGAGCATATGTATCCCTGTATATGACTGTAGTATATGTATATTACTGTAGTATATGTGAACACCCAACAACCATAACTTATTTTGAGTTTAATTTCCAAGCGATGTCAAGATAGGATTGCTAGATTCAAGACAGTGCTACTGGAATGTAAAATTTAGAGTATGAACCAAACGCTGGGGCCTATGAGGTTATTCATCGCTGAAAATAATGTTGAAGCAATTGCCAGGAGAGTACCCAAAGACTAAAGAAAGAGAATATGAACAGAGATATAGCAAAAGGAACGACAAGGGTTGCAGCTAAAGGCCGATGGGACGCTGCAAAGAACCTTGACTAATGCTTACAGTGCTTCGCATGTGGTACACTGATGGCATTACCCTCTAGTGGAGAATCAAAATATTAAGAGGAAACAGTTCCATCTATATATTATACGTACAAGAAGTGAAAACAAGCAAAATTACTTTAAAAAGTTATTCGGGAAATCATAAATTTTGGCCAAAAAGAGAACGGCTCAATTCCAACTCTCTCTCTCTCTCTCTCTCTCTCTCTCTCTCTCTCTCTCTCTCTCTCTCACACACACACACACACACCACACTATTCCCTTGCAAAGTGTGACGATCTTTGTTACCGAATACGTTTCATGTCTTAACTGGGAGTCTACGAATAAATTGGGTTGGTAGTTCAGTAATTGCAAGATCAAGAGATGTCTTAACACGAAATTTTTTAGAATCTGCTTTAATACAACTTACTTTTCATTGTAATTTCAATGTTAGTCGTGGCCTTTTTCATTTAGACCCTTGTATTTGTAAAATGTTTAAGAATGACCTCAAAGATATAATTACAGACTTAAATAAAAATTAGTTGCCTTAGAGTTATCTTCGTTGTAATGTATTTCTGAAATGTATTGGGTGGATCTGTATTTTGTGAATATGGTTTGCTTTTACCAAGTTCTGAATAGCTGTCACCTATAATCCTTTAATTGTCTTGTCCTTGTATCTGAGATGTTGTCTTAAACCTTTAATTGCACCCATTGTTTATGCTTGTTTGGGTTTGGAAGGTTACTCATCTTCCAGGTGTGTCGGATTCTAGGTACTAATCTCTTTATAATCCCTACTGTCAGTTATAATGAATCTTCGTATTGTCTTTTTCTTCATGTATGTCAGTTTCTGCTTAGTAAAGGACGTTTAACGTCGAAAGGTCTCGCAGATACTCCTTCGTTTATTTTTCCATCGTGGCATATATCTTTATTTATGCATTTATCACGTTCCTAACTTTCATGATCAAGTTATACATATATATATATATATATAAATATATATATATATATATATATATATATATATATATAATATATATATATATATATATATATATATATATATATATATATATATATATATATATATATATATATATATATATATATTTATATATATATATATATAAATATATATATATGTGTGTGTGTGTATGTATGTATGTATGCATTGCATGTAAAAGTGGGTTAACACACAATATTTAAATTGAATAATCTGCCTTTTCTCAACATATGAATTTAGAAACTACGTCATATTCTGCGTGTGGGGGGAGCGGAGAGATAATTCAAATTTGTAGCACGGCTCGAATTTAAGCTGAATACAGACAGAGGAGTAAGATCTCGTTGCTTGTAAATGAAGGTTTCCTCCTTTCCCATCCTTTTGCCATATTTCCTCTGAATCTCTTTTACAACCGAGAAGAGATTCCGGGATTTCTCAAAATGCAGTAGATTGACCTCTGCCCAGCCATGAAATTGCTTTCAGAGAATTCCTCAATGAATCCCTGCCCTTTTATTTTTTTTTTGCTTTTGTTTGTTTGTTGTACAAAGAGATATTGCGAGATTCTAAAAAATTCAGTTTGTAGTCCCAGGGGCAATTTAGGTGGCGACTCAAAAACTATGTTGAAAAAAAAACCAAAAAAAAAAAATTCCCATTGTAAGTGGATTTGAGATAACTTAATAGATTACACAAACGCGCGCGCACACACACACATAGAGATATATATATATATATATATATATATATATATATATATATATATATATATAATAATATAGATATATATATATATAAAAATCTATATACACATGTATGTATGTTTTTGTATAATGTACACACACACATACTATATATACATATATATATATATATATATATATATATATATATATATATATATGTGTGTGTGTGTGTGTGTGTGTGTGTGTGTGTGTGTGTGTGTGTGTGTGTGTTAGTTAACTCAAATCCACTTGAAATAGGAATTTTTATAGCTAAAGTCCTGACCATGAGCAACAAACTGCATTTCAGAAGCTCGCAATATCTCGTTGTACAGCAAACAACAAGAAACAAATAATAAAGAAAAGTGTAGGGATTTATTCATGAAGTCCTCTGGAAAAACAATTCACACGGGCGTGGGTAGCGGCAATCTACATTTTCATCAAAGCCAAGATCTCGTAGTTTGCTGGAGATTCAGATGAAAATGTGCAAAGGATGAAAAAGCAAGAAAGCATTATTTAGAAGCCCCAAGGAGCTCCCCCGCCCTCCCGCCTCCCCCTTTCCTCTCTTCTCTGCCCTCACTGGAAAATTCGAGCCTTGCTGCAAATTTTACATTCATTTCTCTCCCTCTGAATAGGACGCGAATTCTTAATTCTTTTAATTAGAAAAGGAGAGCAGTCAGTTTCGATGTCGTGTGACAAGCCACTTATATATATATATGTATATATATATATATATATATATATATATATATATATATATATATATATATATATATATATATATTGCCGAGCATATTCGACCGTTCCGTCGGCACCTGGTTTTAAAATTGGAAAAATATAAAAAAAAGAAAAAAAAAAAAAAGCAGCAACCCTCTTACCTTTAGTTGCTGGCTCTCTCTCTGCAAACGGTATCAAGCTAAGACACAAGCTAAGATATAAGGTAAGATATAAGCTTGGCTAATGAATCCTCGTAGATACCAAATTATACTTTTTTATATCCCAAACTAGCTGAACATATGATGGATAGTGATTAAAATGAACGTAATATAAAGAACTAAGTCTGACCCATAAAAGACTGTAAACTGTCATTCTACTCTGTGAATTAGATCAAGTAATTACCCCTAAAACGCACAATCTACTTGTTTTTACATTTAAATAGTCAAATCTTGTAGAGAATCCCATTCTCTTGTATTATGCCATGAACCCCTCTGAAATAAAGAGACATATTTGTTACATTCCCCAACATATAAGAAATATTAAATAAATGTATACACGATACACTTTTCTCTCTTTTCAAAGGGCAAATTTTCTAAGTCTTTTAAAGTTACGATACCTTACAATGGGTGTGTCTGTCCTCTAGACCTCCAAAGCCGTCCTGTGTCTTATCTCTGACAAAAGGAGAGTGTCACCTTTTCTCCAAGATCTCAGGTGGTTGGGCTCATCCATACACGCACAAACCCACACACACATCTGGTCACGCCTTGAAAATGGCATAGCAACCGAGAGTTTCACCCAAGCCCTCAAGGGTCATCAGCCTTATATTGCATGGTCATCAATTCAGAACCCTTCGAGGAATCCAGTGTTTGTCGCTAGACCATCTTGTCTCTAAGCGGAGAAAGCTGAGATCTAACAATTCACTGCCACACCCGCTTTTAAGATATATATATATATATTATATATATATATATATAATATATATATATATATATATATATGTATATATATATATATATATATATATATATATATATATATAGTATATATATATATATATATATATATTATATATATACCAGTAGAAACATAGATAAAATTATAAATATATTAGTAAATACTTTAGTGAATTGTCTGATGCTCCAACTGCACGACATCCTCTGGAGGGAGGCTGTTCCAGAGTCCAACGGTGTGAGGAAGAATAAAGGCCCTAAGGAACTGAGAAGTTCCACAGCGAGGAACATTTATTGCATATTGGTGTTTCTGCTATTCAGCGAATCTGATCGCTCTCTCCATAGGGAAATGGGATCAGGGATCAGTTGTAAAAGCGGATTAATCTATTCAAATACAACTTACGCAAAATTGACAAACAAGAGACCATCTGTCGATGGTCCAGGTCATCACTGCTATTGTTTAATACAACACCTGATTCAACCATACTTCTTTACACCCTCCTGCCCTCCACACACACCCTACCCCTTCTCCATCCCCCCTCCACCCTCCCTTCCCCCCTATTCTTCCAATTATATCATTGTCATCATCATCATCACCTTCATTGAACACCGACTTCTTGCTGGTTCTTCCATTCATAAATTGCCTCCGTCCTCCTCATCAGTCTTACGCCCTTTCTTTTCTTAACGCGATAGTTAATTAAGCTAATTCAGTTCCTCTCTCTCTCCTCACTCTCTCTCTCTCTCTCTCTCTCTCTCTGATTATCTTCTCAAAATAGTTTTCCCTCACAGTGTGACCAAGGTGTCTCTCTTGATGGCCGAGATGGTTCAAATTTTAGATGTCAGATGTGCTCCAATTCTGGTCATTTACAAGCACACACACGCACCCATACAGTGTGCGTGTGTGCTTACGCGTGTGTATGAATACAGAGGGAGAGAGAGAGAGAGAGAGAGAGAGAGAGAGAGAGAGAGAGAGAGAGAGCAGAAGCATACGTAAGTAAGTTTGCTAGATGAATAAAAATAAAATAATACTGAAAAACAAAGACGTAAAATCTGCTAGAAATGAAGCCGAACGACTCGTTAGACATCTGTGGCTTAACATTTACACATTTTCTCTTTCTTTCGGGGTGGATACAAAAAGAGAAATAATGGTACCCAGGAGAGTCAAAGGACGGAGGACGAAGAAGGTCAGGGAATTCAACCGTCCCGTGACTTTGTCTGAATGAGAAGGAAAAACCCCCGTTTTGTGTTCAATGTTCTTGGTACTGGGACGCTGCACTATAATAATAATAATAATAATAATAATAATAATAATAATAATAATAATAATAATATAAATACACATATACATATGCGAACGAAGCTTTTAATGAACATATTAGGATATATCTATATATATATATATATATATATATATATATATATATATAGATATATATATATATATATATATATATATATACCTAATATGTTCATTTTATATATATATATATATATATATATATATATATATATATATATATATAAATATATATATATATATATATATATATATAATATATATTATATATATATATATATATATATGATATATATATATTATATAGTATGTATAATATATATATATATATATATATATATATATATATATATATATATATATATATATATATATATATATATTCTACTTCTAGGGCACAATTTTTCCCGGATACAACATTCATTGAATAGAATGGCTTTCTCACTGTTAACCAGCTTTTTTGAAATTGCTTCATATTTTCTAAATATTGTCTTCACTTCATTGTTCAGGTTACTAATGGACACATAATGGGGTTCTTCCATTTACTCCAGTATTTTTACACGCGACAGCTGTTTCGTCAACCTATACGTATTGACGTTATCAAGCGTGCTGATACAAATATGAGCCTACATGCGTTTTGTGACGTCATGAGGGCGGAAAGGAAGTACAATTGCCAGATACCTAGTTTTAACTCTTTACAAAAGACTATGGTGAAACATAAAATAAGACAAATAAATAAATATGTTAACAACAGAAATTATATAAGAAGTTGAAAGTAAGTTATTATATACACATTTATACATAAATATATATTATTACATATATGTTTTAATTCACTGATGTCAGTGTGCGCTCCTGTCCGCGTGTGGTGGTTTTGTTCCACGCGGTTGAAGGGCTGCCTCCTACATGAGGGCAACGATCGGTCTGCCTCACGTTGGATGTTAAGGTTGGGGCGTTGCATTGCGATGCTTACTGCTTCTGATATCAATAAACGATTGTAGTTGCCTTCCTTGTGTATTGTTTTGGTGTTTGTGAGAAGTTCTTGTGAGGATGGTTTTTTATTGTGGGTATCAACAAAGTGCTGATGAATGGCTCCTTGGTTTCTGTGGGCCTGCATGCGACGTTTGAGTGTAGTGGTTGTGTGTCCGATATAGCACAGACAAACTTGTATACTATATCAGATTTAACCTCTTTCTCCGTCGATGGGGCCGTACTATTTTTCATTACCAATGAGGCCGTAAGGTTTGGTTTGCAGTAAATCCTTGCTGTTATTTTGTTATATGGCGCTAGGGGGGTGGTTCCTCTTCGCAGTATACCAAGGATGGCTTTCCTTTCATCTTCATGGTGTTTGTTGTATGGTATCTGATGGTATATCACTATTTCTTTGTCTTTGTCTTGTGTGTGTCCCTCGGGTCGGGGTCGGGTTATGGAAAGCCTCTAATCTCTTTGACAACTTGCTGGATCATTGTCATCTGGGTAGCCGTTATTTCTGAGCAGCTGTTGAACTCTGTTGATTTCTTCGTTAGTCGCTTTCCACGTCGAACAGTGTGTTATGGCGCGTTTTATGTATGCATTTACCACAGATCGTTTATATGCATCAGGGCATTCTCCTCTAGCATTTTAAGCATCTCCCAGCGTCTGTCTTTTTAGTGTATACGGTGGTATTGTATTTGTTGTTCTTTTGAGTCACAAGTACGTCCAAGAAAGGGAGCATCTTCTCATCACTTCTTTCTACCGTAAAATTTAATGTGGAATTTGCTTGGAGTTTATTTACTAATTCTTCTATGTCATTGTAGCCCTTTGTTGTGATAAAGATATCATCAATATATATATATATATATATATATATATATATTATATATATATATATATAATAGAGAGAGAGAGAGAGAGAGAGAGAGAGAGAGAGAAGAGAGAGAGAGAGAGAGAGAGAGCTGATAAGGGAACTTTTGAAGCTCAATAAATGAAATCAGCTTCTTTCGAAACTGACGACTGAGGAAAAAAAAAAGTTCCAAAAAATTTCGGAACGTTTTCTCAGACATGCCAGCGAACGGCAAGGTCAAGCACGAGAATCGAACTCGCTGCCATCGAGGTGGTACGCCAACACCATACCGATCACGCCACTGAGGCGCTTTTGATAGAAAATAATGCCTTCAATAATTACGTTACGTAACAAGACCCCATAAAAAGTACCAAAACATTTTAAAATTGTAGTAATTCAAGTTACCTTCGATATCCAATGCACAATTGTTTGAAAGAGCAGTTATTATTATTATTATTATTATTATTATTATTATTATTATTATTATTATTATTATTATTATTATTATTATTATTATTATCACTCAGAAGGTGAACTCTTTCCAAATGGAACAAGCACAAGTATATGAATCATATCAATATACATTTTTATGCAAAGTCCTGAAGGTTTATCAGACACATCCATCTGATCAACATTTGTCCTAAGATAACACTAAAATTTTTCTTCTGTATTTTCCTCGCTGATATGACTGACTCTTCTATTTCAATATGGCCAGGTTCTTCAGTTGTAACTTTCATTTTTATTTTTTACATCACATCACATTACACAAAAAGGAAATTTCCTGTTGAAAAACCTGGGCATTTTGAAATAGCATTTCATTCCTAACAGCAAATAAAGATAAATAAGCCTAAATTGTAGTGTTATTTCCCATGTAAAGCACAATACGTCATGGGACATTCTATAACGTTACTTATAATTTTTGGTAAAACAATACCTCTCTTTCTCTCTCTCTCTCTCTCTCTCTCTCTCTCTCTCTCTCTCTCTCTCTCTCTCTCTGAATGTTCCTACACTTGATAAAGCTGAAGCAAGCGTCAATCTCGATCTTCAGGTCGAATGCCTCCGGGGAAATGATACTATATAGAATCCATTCCAACCGCAGCATTCAGACCTGCCCCGGATTTCTAATTTAAACGATCCCATCTCATTATACAATGGAGACGAAGACGCTGCTACCTCCTTCCAGGACACTGGAAGAGAGAGAGAGAGAGAGAGAGAGAGAGAGAGAGAGAGAGAGACGTTTTGTAGCAGTGGCCTTGTTTATGTTGTGTACACACAATTTTTGTGTGTGTGAGTGGGGGGGGGGGGGGGGGGGGGGGGGGGGGGGGGGGGGGGGGGGGGGGGCTGGGGGGGGGGGGGGGGGTGATACTCTTGTGTCACTGGTTGGCCGGATATTGTTGGTGAAGATGTCTTTGACTTTTATCGGGAGAGGTCAGTGTGTCACGGTGTTCAACCTGGCCGTTGTGTCTGGTCGTAAAAGCAAGCAGCACGATTCTGCTTTTATCTTGGCTACCATTGAAATGTATATTTGACTCGGTGCAGTTGTGGAACCTCTTCATCTACAAATACTGCTGTAGTTTTTTTCTAATCCTTCGAATCATTAGTCTTCTCAGAGATGAGTCAGTTTTTTTTTACATTGGCGTAGTTTTTTGATGATTTCCAAACTTCCATAACCTCAGAGATGAGTCATTTCTTTTTATTTTTGTCGAGTCTTATTTTCAACTCGCAATTTTCCATGAAATCCAAGACGAAATGCGAAGCAAACAACAATAAATATTAGCATTTCAGATCTCAATCAGGACTTTACAATCATTCTCCTCCTGTATAAATTCCTTTTGTTTTCCCAAAGAAGAGCAAATAACTGACTTGCACCAAAGTTAATATAAAAGATCCAATCCAATCGGCCAGAACAAGTTTGTGAATGTCTTTCAGGAAAGGAGGAAATCATGATTGGAGAGGACCCTCCAACCTCGCCATAGGGAACAGAGAGAAGGGGAACGACTATAATAATATCTATAATCTCTCTCAAGGGCGGCAACAAAGACCTTAGAAAGAAAATAGAAAAAAAGTATAGTGGAGAGGAAGTCTGGGAACATCAAAGACTGGGAGGAAATAGCTCAAATAGCGGCGTGATTGCTTCTTTCATTTGGGTGAGGTTACAGGGAAGTAAATTCTCTCTCTCTCTCTCTCTCTCTCTCTCTCTCTCTCTCTCTCTCTCTCGCTATAAATAAGGAACAACGTCGACATCAAAAGCGCCACCAGGGGCGTTCAGAGCGAGAGCTGATGATCGAGGAACTTGGTCGTAAGAGAAATGTTTTCTGTGGCCGAATTCTATTTCCTGTTTTCGTTGGTGATTAGAGGATGGAGCTTGATGCTAATTGTAGTGCAGAGAGAGTCTGGGGACCGAGTAACGGCCACGCCACAAGCCCCGCTCTCTCTCTCTCTCTCCCTATCTCTCTCTCTCTCTCTCTGGTGAACGTGGTCTCTCTCTCTCTCTCTCTCTCTCTCTCTCTCTCTCTCTCTCTCTCTCTCCTATTAAGATACTGAGATAATAAATCAATTAATTGTTTTTGTCAACACTCGAAATGTTGAGAACTTTTCCCTTCGACCTGAGATTTATACCGAACCTAATTTCCTTGCACTGATTCAATGTCGCCTTTTTTGAGATTCAGGACGACAAAACGTGGAGAAAATCGTCAAGAAAAATATGGCGTTGCAAATATTATTATTATTATTTTTTTATTATTAATCTGCCAAGCGTCGAATTCTATTGCACCCTTAGGAGTATTTATTTATTCCATCTATGCATCATCCCAGAAAGGCTGCAGAAGGAAGTGTATGGGCACAACAGACCAGCTCCTGATAGACAAAATGGTAATGAAGAACAGTAGGAGAAGGAAAACTAACCTAAGCATGGCATGGATAGACTATAAAAAAAGCCTTCGACATGATACCACACACATGGCTAATAGAATGCCTGAAAATATATGGGGCAGAGGAAAACACCATCAGCTTCCTCAAAAATACAATGAGCAACTGGAATACAATACTTACAAGCTCTGGAATAAGAGTAGCAGAGGTTAATATCAGGAGAGGGATCTTCCAGGGCGACTCACTGTCCCCACTACTCTTCGTAGTAGCCATGATTCCCATTACAAAAGTACTGCAGAAGATGGATGCCGGGTACCAACTCAAGAAAAGAGGCAACAGAATCAACCATCTGATGTTCATGGACGACATCAAGCAGTATGGTAAGAGCATCAAGGAAATAGATACCCTAATCCAGACTGTAAGGATTGTATCTGGGGACATCAGGATGGAGTTTGGAATAGAAAAATGCGCCTTAGTCAACATACGAAATGGCAAAGTAACGAGAACTGAAGGGATAAAGCTACCAGATGGGAGCAACATCAAACACATAGATGAGACAGGATACAAATACCTGGGAATAATGGAGGAAGGGGATATAAAACACCAAGAGATGAAGGACACGATCAGGAAAGAATATATGCAGAGACTCAAGGCGATACTCAAGTCAAAACTCAACGCCGAAAATATGATAAAAGCCATAAACACATGGGCAGCGCAAGTAATCAGATACAGCGCAGGAATAGTGGAATGGACGAAGGCAGAACTCCGCAGCATAGATCAGAAAACCAGGAAACATATGACAATACAAACAAAGCACTACACCCAAGAGCAAATACGGACAGACTATACATAACACGAAAGGAAGGAGGGAGAGGACTACTAAGTATAGAGGACTGCGTCAACATCGAGAACAGAGCACTGGGGCAATATCTGAAAACCAGTGAAGACGAGTGGCTAAAGAGTGCATGGGAAGAAGGACTAATAAAAGTAGACGAAGACCCAGAAATATACAGAGACAGGAGAATGACAGACAGAACAGAGGACTGGCACAACAAACCAATGCACGGACAATACATGAGACAGACTAAAGAACTAGCCAGCGATGACACATGGCAATGGCTATAGAGGGGAGAGCTAAAGAAGGAAACTGAAGGAATGATAACAGCGGCACAAGATCAGGCCCTAAGAACCAGATATGTTCAAAGAACGATAGATGGAAATAACATCTCTCCCATATGTAGGAAGTGCAATACGAAAAATGAAACCATAAACCACATAGCAAGCGAATGCCCGGCACTTGCACAGAACCAGTACAAAAAGAGGCATGATTCAGTGGCAAAAGCCCTCCACTGGAGCCTGTGCAAGAAACATCAGCTACCTTGCAGTAATAAGTGGTACGAGCACCAACCTCTGGGACTATGGTATCAGAACGGATAGGGTGATACATGCAAATAGACCAGACGTGACGTTGATTGACAAAGTCAAGAAGAAAGTATCACTCATTGATGTCGCAATACCATGGGACACCAGAGTTGAAGAGAAAGAGAGGGAAAAAATGGATAAGTATCAAGATCTGAAATAGAAAATAAGAAGGATATGGGATATGCCAGTGGAAATCGTACCCATAATCATAGGAGCACTATGGTACGATCCCAAGATCCCTGAAAAGGAATCTAGAAAAACCTAGACGCTGAAGTAGCTCCAGGACTCATGCAGAAGAGTGTGATCCTAGAAACGGCGCACATAGTAAGAAAAGTGATGGACTCCTAAGGAGGCAGGATGCAACCCGGAACCCCACACTATAAATACCACCCAGTCGAATTGGAGGACTGTGATAGAGCAAAAAAAAAAATAAATAAATAATAATAATAATAATAATAATAATAATAATAATAATAATAATAATAATAATAATAAGATGATGATGATGATGATGATGATTATTAGAGAAATCTCCACAATATTTCTCATTCATCGAAGACTAGTTAATATTCCCCAAATATCTCATACCCTGTCCCGTTTTTCAAGGTCACAGTTCAATTTCAAAGTTGACTTATTGAAACGTACCAATTGTTATAATTGCTGCTAACCAAAATGAGCAGATCTTCATCTAAAAAAAGGCGTGAACAAAAAACATTTTGAAATGTTCTTATACAGTTGAAATACGTTAGAACTTTCAGGTCTCGTTCAACTTCGTTATTGTGTAATGACGGAGTCAATAATGGTTCTCTAATTTGTTAAATACTTTTAGGAAGTCATGAAGTCATGTTTCCCTATTTTGGTGAATGTTCCTAGCGAGTAATGATTCTCTAATTCAGTGAAACATGAAAACTATGTCTAAGGAATAATTTTCGCTGTTGTGGCCTCCTGCTCCAACTTCGACGCAGAAGAGACAGATGGAAGTTACTCAATTAAACCGAACAATAGGCTTCCGAAGTTCTATTTATATTTCTTTTTATGCAGGATAGAAGTTGAGTTATTCCCAGACGCCATAATCATTTGAATTCAGCGGAACGATTTACTCACAAGAGAAACCCTTCGTGAAAACAGTTTAAGCAAAAACTTTTTCGTCATAGCTTTATGTTCTGGTATTGTTTTCTATTAAATTACTCAGTCATTCATCGGTTCTAAATTGTTACTGGACGAAGTTATAATATTACAAAAACAAGAAAAGTCAAGCCTTTCATTGAAGGCGAAAACTGTCCTTATCATTAGACCTATATTGTTTTTCTTATCATTAGACCAGTATGTGCCCAATCATAAGGAAATCAGTATAGGTCTAATGATAAACAAACCAGTATAGGTCTATTGATAAAGAAACAAGTATAGGCCTAATCATAAGGAAATCAGTATAAGTCTAATGATAAAGAAACCAGTATAGGTCTAATGATAGGGAAACCAGTATATAGAGTTCCTTACCACTAGACCTATACATGACCTGGCCTTGATTCCGTCCGAAATGAATAAGAAATATAAAAAAATAGGGGGCAGGGGGGCAAGAGTCTTTGGGTTTGAATTCTTCACATTCAGTGAATGAGAACAGGCGCTTGGAAGGCAGCCGCTATATCCTGACCTAAAATGTACTTGAAATTTCCTGAAAGGTGAACGGATGAGGAGCCTATGAAGTACTTTTATTAAAAAATACGTAGTAAAGTTTACTTTTCTCTAACAATTTTAATAATGTATTTTATATATATAGTGTATGTTTGTAGAGAAAAGAAAGTATAGCTTACTAATACCAAGCATATTTTGCAGCATATCTTCTCGGTTTGCATTCGTTTCGCGCAAAACAATAAAAATTGCAAAAAAGTGACAAAAGTTGACTTCTGTCTCATTGAAATCCTAAAAATATTATCGTCTACTCTTTTTAAAAGGGTAGAAACCAACCGATACTTTGACATACAAACAATGAAAAGATGCGTATGGATATCTCTTACTTCCATAATCTACAATACGAAGATTTCATTGATGGCCAAAAATATATAGAAAAATAATAAATAAATAAATAAATAAATAAGAGAATTCAAAATAAATGCCTGACAAATTTTAAAAAAGGAGTATTTACAAAAAAATGTTCAAATAAATTTAGGAAAACTAAAACTTTCTAATGTGACAACTGTCGGAGGCCATTGTGATTTTTCTTACTGTGAATGTGTACTGCATAATTATACGTTACTGTGTACTGTGTACCGTAAATAGGCAGTAAAAATATAAAAGCGAGAAACTAGTCGAGTTGTCGTAGCTCTAAAGACTGTTTCTTGCGTTCCCCTCACTCACTGAACGTGTAGAATTAAATTTAACAACCCCTTCGGGGGCTTTTATGCTCATTCCATCGTTTCTTTTATGCGGTGTATGTATACGTATAAGTAAATACACACAAACACACATACAGTATATTTGCATATATATATATAAATATATATATATATATATATATATATATATATATATATATATATATATATATATATATTATATATACACATATTGGAGTAGGGAGACGCGTTCTGTCTTTCATCCATTTATTAGCGCCGACGTTTCGTATCAGCTTGATACATTTTCCAGGCTGAAACGATTTACACAATCAATGCTTATAAGTAAAAAGAGATACACACAATGTTTACCAACACCAAAATTAAAAACCTTTTAATAAATTAAGAATAAAAACAGAGTAAAAACAGAAACACAGAATAACAGTGAAAGGGCTAGGAGCGATTACAGAGAAACAAATTAGTTAAAAAATAATAATAATATAGAAAAATATATAATAAAATAATAATAATAATAATAATAATAATAAATAATAATAATAATAATATAATATAATATAATAAGAAACGAACAAGGCACCTACCCACAGCGGTAGCGTAAGGAGAACTGACACGAAAAATTGTTATGGAAGGGAGTGTAAACAAAACAACAGGTAATTAGGCAATGAACAGTTGGGTGGAAGACGATTGGTGGTTAAGAGAAGGTACAGTTAGCTTAATTATTATTGATTCAAGGGTGGTTAGTTCGTCTATATGTCGGGTTCTTCCTAAACAAGATATTAAAATGACTGGCATCTATGTGTGTTTTGGCAACTTTTACTGTGATTTCTTATGTTAGATTGTTCTGGATTTGATAGTCGAACAACCCGTTCTATAGCTAATTGCTGATGAGAGGAAATTCTGGACTTTTAGCAGTCTCCTGGTGCAACCGATGTAAGTGCCGAGATCACATCTGGGACAATTTATACTTATTATTTAATAAACGACACCGGAGGCAAACAGGGGGCTGATCTTATCCTTGACTTGGAAGAGTGAGCCGATAGTTCGGGGGTTTATGGGAATTAGTTTCAAATTAAGGGGTGGCAATTGCTCATTGAATAGGTTGATGCATTTTTTCCTAAATTTATTATTATGGAGAAAGGGAAATCTAGCAAACATACGGAGCTTGGGGACACTATGGACTATTGGAGGTGGATTGAATTTCAGATTAAGTAGCCTATTAAGGGATCTATGAAAAATTGCTGGAGGGAAATAATTATCCTTAAAGTAATCAGCAAGAAAAGTCACTTCAGTATGAAAGGTAGACCAGCTTGATGTCAGATTAATGGCTCTATGGAGGAGAGTTGACACGGAATTCATTTTAAAGTTAAAAAAACATGAGCTATAAAAATTGGTCCCCAGGCCAGTAAACGTGCTCTTTCTATAAATACCAGTATGAAAGCCAGACTCGTCCTTGGATATCCTCACATCAAGGAACGGAAGTGAATTCTGTGTCTCTGTTTCAACCGTAAATCTAATGTTGTGGTGTTGGTTGTTTAAATACTCAAGAAAGGTATCAGCATGGTAATTACATCTGAACAAGGCGAAAGTGTCATCTATGTAGCGTCTATAAAAGAGTGGGCGGAAATTAGGTGGGCATACATCTAGAGCTCGCATTTGGATGCATGAGTCCTTACATTTGAAAATTCGGGATTGGATATTCTTGACCCTGTCCTATAACTAAGACCTAGATGGCTATAATAACGAACCTGCAACAGCCTTCGAGAGGATCCAACGTAACTACCAAGGCATCTTGGGCATTGAAATTTATATATTATGTTGGATCTCATGAAATCCTGAAGCTTGTCCTTATAACTAAAGAAACCTCCAATTTTCTTAGGGTTCTTAAGAATGAGGTTTAATTTAAAAAATCCTAGTGCGTTTTCAATAATTTGTTTAACCTTGGAACGTAAATTGTCGGAGTGAATAAAGGGAATTATTATAGCCATCTAGGTCTTAGTTATAGGACAGGGTCAAGAATATCCAATCCCGAATTTTCAAATATAAGGACTCATGCATCCAAATGCAAAATTAATGTTGAAAAAAAAACATTTTTCAATAATAGGCACTACTAAACAAACAGCCTACTTAACGACCCTTGAGTCTTTATTCATCAAGCACCTCTCTCCAGGCTTAAGCTCTAATGTTTCTTCGTCTCCTCTCTCTCTCTGGCCTAAGTGTTGTCTGGGCATGTATGAACTGTTGTGGTCACTTTTCCATACCTTGAATAGGTAGCCTTTCTCACTTACTCATGATTTATTTTTATTTTAAAGTTTTGAATTATTTTTAACTGATTTTCTATTGGTAATAATTTGTACTTTTAACTTGTAATTTATCAATTTATGTGTTTAAATTTATGTGTCGAAGCAACATGAAACGTTTCTCATATAAAAAAGCATGCTTCTTAGACTGCGTCGTTCCTCTCCTGAAGTACCCTGGATATGTGATATTAGTATATATATATATATATATATACTATATATATATATATATATATATATAGTATATATACATATATATACATATATACATACATACACACACACACACACACACACACCACACACATATATATATATATATATATATATATATATATATATATATATATATATATATATAAAGAGAGAGAGAGAGAGAGAGAGAGAGAATTACGTAGCAGCCGAAATATAAACAATGGCGATAAAAGAAATAATACGCAAATGAAAGAATAAAACCAGTGTACATTCCTTCGTTGAGATTTTCAAAGCGGCAGAACGAAAATGCAATCATTTATCGCCACAAGAATGACCCCTCATGCCCTTGGACCCAGAGCGTGTAGGCATAAACAACGTTTACCCTCGGGCAAAGCATAACACTTATGCTAATCAGCTTTCACCCTCTAAACCCCGAGACCTTACCTTACAGACCTTACATTTTGTTCGGGTTGCCCCAGGTCCCTCAGTGTGAGGCACCTCTAATGTCTACCAGAGAGTTGCTAGTACATCTTCCGGTATATTTTGCATCTTCCAATCTTGGATGGTCTGGGATGCAGTTTAGATATTTGTCGAGCTTATTCTTAAACACATCTACGCTCACTCCTGATTTATTTCTCAGATGAGCTGGCAACGCATTGAATAGACGCTGCATTATCGATGCTGGTGCGAGGTGGATTAATGTCCTGAGTGCTTTCCTTATTTTTCCTGGTATAGTTTTGGGCACTATTAATCTACCTCTGCTTGCTCTTTCTGATATTTTTAGTTCCATGATGTTTTTTGCTATTCTTTCTATCTGTTTCCATGCCTGAATTATCATGTAGCGTTCTCTTCTCCTTTCTAGACTATATAATTTTAAGGATTGTAGTCTTTCCCAGTAGTAAAGGTCCTTAACTTCTTCTATTCTAGCTTTAAAGGACCTTTGTACACTCTCTATCTGTGCAATATCCTTTTGATAGTGTGGGTACCATATCATATTGCAATATTCAAGTGGACTACGAACATATGTTTTATAAAGCATAATCATGTGTTCAGCTTTTCTTGTTTTGAAGTGCCGTAGCAACATTCCCATTTTTGCTTTACATTTTGCCAATAGAATTGCTATTTGATCATTGCATAACATGTTCCTATTCATCATCACACCAAGGTCTTTAACTGCTTCCTTATATCTGATTGTCTTATTATTAGGTCCCCTATATGCTTATAGCTTTCCTTCTCTGTCTCCATAATTTATTGATTCAAATTTATCAGAGTTAAATACCATCCTATTTACCTCTGCCCAATCATATACTTTAAGGTCTCTTTGTAGAGCGCTCCTATCTTCATCACAAGTAATTTCTCTACTTATTCTTGTGTCATCGGCGAAACTACTCACTACCGAATCCTTAACATTACTGTCTATGTCTTCAATCATAATAATAAACAGTATTGCAGCTAACACCGTACCTTGTGGCACACCGGATATTACCTTGGCTTCATCCGATTTCTCATCGTTTGCAATAACTATCTGTTCTCTGTTGTGTAAAAATTCTTTTAACCATCTTCCTACTTTATCCACGATATTATGTTTTCTAATTTTCTTTGCTAATATATTATGGTCTACCTTGTCAAAAGCTTTTGCAAAGTCTAGATAACCAAACATCTGTTTTCATTTCCGCTTTTCATATTTTTGAATATGTTCTCACGGTGGACTAACAGTTGGGTTTGTGTAACTTTTTCCGGGTACAAACCATGTTGCCTAACTATATTAAACAAATTATTTTTTATTAAATGTTTCATAATATTTTTCTTCAATACCCTTTCATACACTTTCATAATGTGTAATGTTAGACTCACAGGCCTATAATTACTTGCCTCTTGTCTTGATCCACTTTTGAAAGTAGGGGTAATAAATGCTAATTTGTGCTCATCATAAATCGTGCCTGTATCTACACTTTGTCTTAATAATATTGCAAGTGGCTTTGCGATAGAATGAACTACTTTCTTTAACAAAATAGCAGGAACTCCATCCAGGCCCTGCTGCAGCTCCATTTTTTAATTTCATTAATAGCCTGCACAATATCAGCTTCATTAATATCTATGTCAGCTAAATATTCACTATTTTCGTCCCTTACTTCTATATCATTATCTTCATTATCTATTCTAGGGGTGAATTCTCTCTTATATCGTTCTGCCAATATGTTGCAAATTTCCTTTTTTTCATTCGTTAATCTCCCTTCAATTCTTAGAGGGCCTATTTCTATTCTTCTTTTATTCATCTTTTTCGCGTATGAGTATAATAGTTTGGGGTTTTGCTTGATATTTATTAGGGTTTTTTCTTCCAAGTCCCATTTTTCATTTTCTTTTGATTGTATAATCTTTTGTCCTGCATTTTCTATCTTACTTTTTAGTTCTATAACTTTCCATGCATTTTTTTCTTTAGCAAGACCTTTTTTCCACTTTCTGATTTTCTGGAACAAGATCCTTCTCTCTTGGTATGCATGACTGATGATTACTTTTCTTCTTCGGTATATATTTATCCACTATTTTCTCTAATATTTTATATAATATCTCCGTATTTACCCTTATGTCATCACTTACGAAAATATTATCCCAATCTTTGTTTAATTCTTCATTTATTTCTGACCATTTTATATTTTTACTGTAGAAGTTGTATTTTCCATATCCTTCCCACTTTTTCATTTCTTGCTTATCTCTGTTTTCACTTGCTTTGGAATGGACTGTTAATTCTATGACATTATGGTCTGAGAGAGAGAGAGAGAGAGAGAGAGAGAGATAGAGATCAAGGCTTTGGCGCTGGTGATATGTAACCTGGATGTCTCTTAAATTCGAGACAAGTCCAGGAGATCCTTCCTAAGGGCCTTATGTCATGTTCTCTTGCTTCAGTTGCGATAAATGGGATTAGACCTTCTGGTATCGTTGTATTTCCATTGCTTGGGGATAAAGGAAATATCTTAAAGCAGCACCACATTTCTTCAGTCGTTCATAGCTGCAGTCTGGAATATTATGCATGCCGTTAATACCAGGTGATGCAATCGAAGAGGAATAATAGTTAAATTTTAAATTAGTACTGGCTGCAGAATAGTCCACTTGAAAACAGTAAGAAGAACAAGATTCAGCAACGCCACAAAAATATGATGAAATAACGTTCACGTAAATTATGTAGCGTCACATGAACACCTCCGATATTACATAATTAATCAATCCCTGTAAACCACTTCATTATAACAGAACGCTACAATGGTTCAGGACACCTTGGGGGGGGGGGGGGGGGGCGGGGGGGGGGAGGAGATTCCTTGGCTCAAGCGGAGGAGTAAGGACTAAGGAGTGAAAAAAAAAAGTCATATCAGTTCAGGTCTAACGACCACTAGCGTAGTCTTCTCTCTCTTATCAGGAAGAAACTTCCCTCCAGAGCTTCAAATTGGACTTGTAAGGTTCCAAATATTACTATTATATGAAACCCAAGACACTGTTGATGAAGAGAAACGAAACAAGGTCTGAATCTGGCTTAAAAACTTCGGCCGTTCAAGTCATGTAAACTCCAACTCGTCCGCCTCCCCCGCTCACAGAGTTCCAACAATGGATGCGTAAATTCGAGCAGGCAACGCCAAAGTCTTCTATCAATAATCAAATGCTTCTTTGGTACACTGGATACATAGACACTACGGAAGTTTGTTTTCCTTAATAAATATCTTAAACGAGTTTTTAGGACTAAATGACAATCATTTAAACCAAATTAAATGAACAGGCAACTACACCTACCTCATTCGTTGCAGATCATTCTGGGGCGTTAACTAAAATGCAGACTAGGTTAATAAACCCCCGTAGATACAAAAATATACTTTTTATTTCCCAAATCAGCTGACATTAAAATGGAACAAAATGAATACATTAAAGTTGATGAAAATTAATTAACTCTGACCCAAAAAACCATAAAACTGTCATTTTCCTCTCCCAAATCAGGTTTAAGTAAGTACCCCCTGTAATCTCTCTATGTCCGACTAACCACGCCATTTTTAATAAGTCAAATACGTCTTACAGAATCCACTCTCTATATGGTGACATTGAACCCATCTGAAATAAAGAGACCATAATTATTACAGCATTTCACTCGTGAAAGTTAATCAAAAGGAATGTGTACCATACCACACTTCTCTTTCTCCCACATATTTCATCACTGCAAAAGTTAACTTTTTCAAAGTTCTGTCTTACGTTACCTTATTTGATGGGCCTGCAAAACCTCTCAACACCTCTCAACACCTCTTCCAGGTGTGTTTCGCACACTGTCACAAGTAATCAAAGAGTGTCCTCTCTTATTCTCATTACCCATCATCAAAACCATATACTGTATGCTACGAACACACATGCAGACACGCCCTGTGGGGCGCCTAGCAATCACGGGTGCCGCATGTCCAAAGCATGTGATTTACGAGGCTTCGACGACCTCAAATTGCAATGGTCATCATTCCTGGCTGTTTTTTATTTCAGCATTCTGCAAGGAATCTAGCGCTTATCACTATGCGGCCTGTCCTAACCGGAAAAAGCTGAGATTAACAATTCACTACCGCGCCCTTTTGCAAGAGAGAGAGAGAGAGATATATTTATATATATATATATATATATATATATATATATATATTATATATATATATATATATGTTTACATCTGTATATACAAGTATACATAAACAAATGTAAATATAAAAGATATGTATATATACGTTACATATTAAGAAATCATCAAAATGAAAGTATTATAATATAAACACAAGTCCTTTAAACCTCTTTTTAATTTTTTTTTTTTAAATTTTTTTTTTTTTTTTTACCAAAATGTAAACAAGTTCTGTAACCTTTGATTTAAAAACGAAACTAATGCTAAAGTAAATCAATATCAGGAGTAGCCTTAACGTCAGACGAGATAATAATAATAATAATAATAAAATAATAATAATAATTAATAATAATAATAATAATAATAATAATAACATTTCCCTGTCAGGGAAATGTTATTATTAAACACCTGACACTCATTCAGATAAATTTGGAGCGAACTAATAACAATTAGTGTCGGTGGTAATCATACGATGATTAACATTGATGTTAGTCATAATCTTCACTTTCTGTTTTTTATGTTTTTTTTGGTCAACTTGTAAAGGGCGGTAAACCTTATTTCTTTTTGCCATGCCAGTAATGATTTTATCGCTAATGAACTGAAATGAGCTCAGTTGCAAACAAGCATCTACCTCATTTCCGAGATCTTTACAAGCGTCGGTCGTAGTGTTCATATTCATTAACTTTAAACACTTGTCAGTAGAAGGAGAGTCAGGGTTTAATGTGCTTCCAGAAAGCGTAGAGAGTAAAATATATTTCAGCTACTTAGCACTGCGCTTATGTCAAGACCTTCGATCTGTTGTTACCGCCTTTACGATCTAGTGAGAAGGGAATTTCGACGCCATTTCGAAAGACTATAAACTCATTTATTATTATTATTATTATTATTATTATTATTATTATTATTATTATTATTATTATTATTATTATTTGAAAAACAAATACCCAGTTGTGTAACTGATCAAAAATATGTAAAACTAAAACTCTACGGAGTGCTTTCGAGAATCAGTTTAATTCTCCCTTTCAGTCTGAGATCTCGAAAATTGGAATCGTACAGATTGTTGAATCGTCTGTGAAGTTTTGTCTTGAAACATATGTGTACAGGCTTAATGGCAAATGTGAACAGACACATAACTTTCTCTTTTCATTTTCCTTTGGGTCATTTCACATAACAGCAGTCCAAAATGTATTGCATGAAAAATCACTGAATCTGAAGCATTTTGGTCTGATCGCATTCCGCTGCATCTTGATTCAAAGACCTCCTCGTATTCTGGGGCCATTGTGCTAAAGTTAGGGCATTCGTAAGGATTTTATGATAAAGTTAGGACATTCCTATTGAACTGTATCATTTATCATGTCTTAACTGAGAAGCCTCACATTCTCGGGATTTTATGCTAAAGTTGGGACATCTGTCTACGACACATTTAATTGTTTTCTTAAAGAGGACCGATCAAAGGAATTCGAACCCTTAACAGCATGCTTGAAATAAACCACAATTTTGATAACAAATATATTCAAGACACGTATTTAGTAAATTCGAGTAGTCATAAAGTTTTGGAAGGTCTAGTTCCGAAACTATACATCTGTGGATTTCTTAAATGTTTGCTCTGCAATGTGTGTTTATTACAAGTTCCTAACTTCGACGCTGATCAGTTATCACCAACATGCCTATTGCAACAACTGAAGCAGCAGTATTTTGAGCCAACGACTTTGAATTTCTAAAATTGAACTGCCTAAAAGTTACATTCATTTTACAGAAATATTCGTTCTTATTTCTATAAACTATTTTGGAACATCGAAGTTCATCAGCCAAGTTTAGGAAGAGGTATGAATTCTATCAGGCATCACATAAAATATATTTTCATCATTGAATAGTCAAGCTCTTTTTTAACAGCATTCCTACAGATATTTCAGCATCATCCAAATTTCCCTGATCTAATTTTCCGGAGGAATTTTTTCACTCTCAACTTGAAAGCATTCCATTCAGGCTAAGAATAAAACTATTGAGAGAAAAAGACTGAAACTAAAAGTTTGATTAAACTTTTATTTCACTCGAGAGACGACAACAACAACATCAACAACAACAAAAACGATTCGAGATTCGTAAATAAAATGTTTTCAAGGCAAACCTTTTTTTTCCTTTTAGTCTGGATAATTTATGCACGTCGAAAAAAGGTAATTCTTTTTATTTGTTTTTTTGTTTTGGGATGCACCAGCAAATCAAAGATTCGTCTCGACCAGATTTTATGGCCAAAAAAAAAAAAAAAAAAAAGTAAAACAAAATAAGCAGCATTTTTTAACAGGCCCTGCTCTCGGAGCTCAGGGGTCACACTGAAATTACAAGTAGGGAACGAAGTATTTCATATGTATATATATATATAATATATATATATATATATATAATATATTATATATATATAATATATATATATAAATATGCCTCGAAGTATCTATCCACTTAATCATCTATCTATCTGTCATATGTCTAGAGAGCCAACAAAACATCTTTTTAAGAATACCATTTTGTACTTGACAACTTTTATAACCAATCCTGCTTATGGTGGAAAAGAGCAGCTCTATAAAGCAGGAGCTCAAGAAAGTAGCAGCTCTAGAAACTGGGAACTCTAGAAAACAGCAACCGTATAAAATTGCAATGCTAGAAAATAACCTCTCTAGAAAATGGCAGCCCCAAAATTCAGTAAATACCGAAGGAAAGCAAACATTATATCATGGCCATCATTTCTTTCTCCTTCGCGAATTATAACAACAAAAGGAGGGCTGCTCTGAGAGGACTGGGCCCATTTGCATTCTGAGTTTGCAATCTCACGAATGCGTCAGGATAATGTTAATTGTCATTATACTGACTGGGCTTCCACGTACGAAAGGGGAAACAATGATTTGCAGGAGATAAAGAGGGAAGGGGCGAATTAGATGACTCGTACTTAGCTAAAAAGGAGGTTATCATGCAAGGAGGACGGTGCAGGCATTGCAAAATGCATCATGGGGAAATGATGAGTCAACTGTATTTGTGTGTGGAGAGGGATCTCCAAATGGCATTACGATGAATGTGGAATGTAATATAATGGGTCACACCAGGCGTAGGGAAAATCAGTCTCCCAAAGTTGTTGTCAGAGGATTTTCATCTTCTTCAGAGTGATTTCCAGAAGTCAAACTCGGAATCCTATTTGCTTCCCAGGCCAATTACAGTGACAGCAATCACGTGACGTTTAAATCTTCAGGACCCTGGGAAACATTTCGTGTTTTCTAGGGTTTATTTCCGCTCTTACATTTTGGTGGTAATCAATGTAAGATTATAATCAGTCATAGGTAATTATTAATATTAAACTCTGCAGCACAATCCGTGTCAGAATATTTGAAACAATTCAGAGTTTACATACTTTCGACCACTACGAAAACCACTGTACTGCATAATAAGCTTAATAATTCATATTTTTTTTACGAATAAAGATACGTCATTATCATTCCTCTACAAAAATGAAGACGCGACGTTTTCGTTAATAACAATCAGTGCAAATAACAATAATAATGAACCTTAAAAAAGAAATCGGATAAATTATTTTCTGTGAATCCTACAAGTTAAGAGACAGAACGACATATGACAAATGAAAGATTACCACAAGATTTCAAAAGGAGTATAAAATCTATTTTTTTTTTTTAGTTTCTATTTGTCAGTTATCATCATACATTACTGGTTCATTAGATGAAACCTATCCACATGGAACGAGCACACCAAAGGAGCCATTGACTTAAAATTCAAGCTTCCAAAGAATGTTGGTTTCAACCTCCCACCGCAGACCCCCACTGCGGCAGTAACTGATCATGGTACAGAGCCAGTGATTTTTCATCGCCCTGAGGAAGGCGCAAACCCGCGACATCTGAGTGGCACAGCACGACGCTAGCCACCATACCAGCGGACCAGTATAGTTAGCAGATAACGAAGTTAAATTTCTTGACTTTTGCACGAAAATTACGATACAAAAAATAAATAAATAAAATAAATAAAATAAATGAAAAAAAACTACATTGAGGAAAACATTCAATCAGAGTCCTAAACATTAATTTGTTAATTTTTCTTATGAAATATAAACATATATATTTAGTGTGCGAGATTTGCAACACGGAAAACATTCAAAACTGTCAGTCCACAGATGGAATTATACAATCTCTTTTATTCCACACGACTCGCATTCATTCTGGGGAAAAGTTTTGTCATGCAGAGAGAGAGAGAGAGAGAGAGAGAGAGAGAGAGAGAGGAGAGAGAGAAGCCGAACCCCAATCCCCAAAACTGGCGAAGAGAGAACTGTAAGATAAGAAAGGGCCGGAGGAGAGTCCCATTGGAGGCAGAGCCATCAGAGAAAGGTATTTCCAGGTCAGTTCAATATTGAAAAATATGAAATCAGATCTCTCAATGGGCTCTCCCCGATAAAAAAAAAAAAAAAAAAAAAAAGTCATCGGAGCAAAATCCATAGGAGTAAATATATATATTTTCTCTCCGTGGTCCATCGGTTGAAATATCGAAAATCGTTGAAAGCTCAGCCTACACCATCCCTACCCCCTACCCCTATACCCCCAACTCTTCCCCCGGGGTCATTCCTCGATTCCAATGGTTTTCGTAGCTCCGACGTGTGGAGGGAAACGGCTCGGAGACAGAGGAGGAACCAGGGGTCAGCTTTCGATTTTTTTTCCTTTTTTTTTTACCAGACCCCCAGAGACGAGATGAGCGCATTCCACAGTTGACCTAAGCACTGTATTTGGTACCTGAGGATCGCAGTTGGGACTGAGAGAGAGAGAGAGAGAGAGAGAGAGAGAGAGAGAGAGAGAGAGAGAGAATGCGTAAATCCCCGTTTGCATAATTAAGAGCGAGCAGGAGGCGGAAAAGGATCAAAGGCGGCACAATAAGCATTTTCAGGGCAAAGTTACCAAAGGATCTTTTGAGCTCGGAGCCAATGTATTCCAAATGAGCAGCCGAGGTGAGTGACTGGTTAAGCCTCGAACCTTTTTTCTTTTCGTTCAAGTAACCGCTCGAGTTGCGCGGTATACTTTCTGCTGCTGCGCCATTTGCATGGTACTTTATGGTACTTTCTCATGCGCGGTATTTTATGGTACTTTCTCTTGCGCCATTACCACGGTACTTTACGGTACTTTCTTTTGCGCCATTTACGCCATATTC
This sequence comes from Macrobrachium nipponense, assembly GCF_015104395.2. Lineage (NCBI taxonomy): Eukaryota > Metazoa > Arthropoda > Malacostraca > Decapoda > Palaemonidae > Macrobrachium > Macrobrachium nipponense. The sequence goes on along the minus strand of NC_087211.1, from coordinate 16,313,475 downwards.
TATGGTACTTTCTGTTGCACCATTTGCGCGGTATTTTATGGTACTTTATGGTACTTTCTGTTACACCATTTACTGAATGCAAGAGGAAGGTGCAAGGTATCGCTCTCCAGCTCTTCACATAAAGACTGCAAAACGTTTAAAGAAGGCTGACACGACAAGTAAACAGTTCTCTTTTTCTGTGTCTGGTTGTCTTTCCTCTTTGGTCCTTTTCTCAATGTCCCTGTCTGTATGTCTGTTCCTATGGCACACCCCCTTAGTCTTCCTGTCTGTCTGTCTGGCACTAATACCTGCACGGATGATCCCGGAATATTTGTGGTCACGTGATTCGTTTTCAAAATCCTGACAGTTCTTCCGCAACATCGCGAAGTAGTAAATACACCATCAAAGGCCTCACCCAGTAATATTAGGTGCATTTAAAAAAAAAAATAAATAAATAAATAAATTCAAACATAGGCATCTATGCGAGTGCGTGTTGAAAGTAATCATAAGAATAAGTAAAACTTGTTGTGTCTGTGTGTGTTCTTCCAATGCACTATCCGTGAATGCACGTTAAGTCAGTCCAAACATTGATCTTGGAGAGAAGCCTCCAAATCTCATTCGGAAATGTCAACATCGGAGGAAAAACATTGATAAATCACTAGGCAAAGATGGCTGTAGTAAGCAGTCAGTGGAAATGAAAACACAAGGAATCCAGTTTCTTTGTTGAGGTGGCAACTATGAACCACTCTGTGGTTATAATATGATTATTACAAAAATTAAAAAAACAAATTAGTCTTTGGTGAACCAAAATAGAGATAGTCTGTTGAGAAAACAATACTTTGATTCAATCAGTCATCTTTAATGTCATTGAAAAACTAAAATATTAAGTCTAAATGAATTAAAACTTCTCTCCAATAATTTATCAGATTAAATTAACTTAACAAATTCAACGCTATGAAAACACCGAACTGGTACATTTTGTTTTCACAAAATGATAGTCCAGTCCGTTATGCAGGTGTGTAAGTAAGTGTGTACTTACTCTAATGTGTGGGAATATATTTTTTTTAAATATACCTTCGTGCACTTTGTGTTTGAGCGCTTTCAAAAAATGCGCCGCATCTGCCTGATAATTGAATGCAAATCCTTCTGTTGGATTTGCATTCAACGGATTTGCTGACAACGGAAATGGGAGCATTAGCTCTAAGGGATAAAAATAAAACAAAAAGAGATGTCCATCACTTAATTCAAACACAAAATTCAATAAAACTTCGTCGCTGCGGCATTTCAAATATTAATTCATGAATATCTTTGTTATGGCTTTAATGCATTTATCCCCATTGCCATGACAAAAAACTGTATATACCTCCCCTTTTTTGACAAATGAAAGCTTCGTGATTTTCCGTTTGCAGTTTTCGATTTATAGAATTAGAAATTCCATTTTCGATCGAATTACGCCTTTATATATAGAATATATATATATATATATATATATATATATTTATATATATTCTATATATATATATATATATATATATATATATATATATATATATATATATATATATATATATATGTGTGTGTGTGTGTGTGTGTGTGTGTGTGTGTGTGTGTATTGTGTATTACGATTATTGAGAGAGAGAGAGAGAGAGAGAGGCGGGTTATTGGAGAATTAGGTTGGTAAGGAAGCCGAAAGAACCTTGTAAACAGCCTCCAGCTGAATCAAATTTCAATTTAAAAAATGAGCTCCTTTAAAGGCTTCCTTCCAATTGTTGAGTTGTGAAAACGCGCATTTAAAAAACATTTTTATCCAAAGAAAAACTACGTGGCCTAATTTGAGATTATTACCAGAGAACACCACGCCCCCCTTTCTTTTTAATCTTAGGAATTGGCTCAGGGCTCCTTGAAAGGCAAAAAAAAGGAGATATCGGGAATGTAGGACGAAAGCAAAAATTTTCGCTGAGAGTTTCAGGGCTCCTGAAAGGCAAAAAGGAGATTAGGTCGAGGAGAAAGCAAAAGTCGTGTAGAGTCTGAAAACTCCCCTCCTGGATTCTTTGCCTCAAGAGCATCTTTTCCCTAAAAAACCAGGCGGATCTTTTCTCCTTCGTTCAACAAGCAATCATTCTCCTTCTGAGGCTTCGTAGCAGTCAGCCTTCTTCTCAAGGCTTTCTTTCAGAAGTCAGGTTTTCTATTATGTTATTTTTCAAGGATGATACGTAAAGGAGTTTTAAATCACATCAACGGATACAATCGCTTTTCATATGTTGTTGCTTTGAATACAGATAAACGAAAGGCTTTGCTAATCATGTCGGAATGGAATGTTGTAATTTAGGCCAAGCATTGGGACCTATAAGGTTATTGAGCGCTGAGAGGGAAATAGGGAGTAAAAAGGTTTGAAAGGTGTAATAGGAGGGAAACTTCGCAGTTGCACAACAAAGCACCATTACGAGAGGGAGGAAGGGAAGATGGAAGAAAGAAAATATGAACGTAGGTACAGTAAAGAACCAGTGTCCATTAAATCAAAAAGGAAAACCTCTTCGGATCTAGAGAGAACCAAACAGCAAAGATCTCAGGCTCTTAAAATTGAGAAAAGCTGTTAAATAAACAAGGACTGACATTGAGGGTAACACGATGGGCAGATACCCTACAACCACATAAGCAGCTATATTTGTTTGTCTTCCTTCAGTGTTGCAAAGACGCTGGTAAAAAACAAAAAAAAAAAAGGCAAAAAGCAATTAAAAGAGCACAGGCCGCGATTGAGTGTAAATTTGGATTTGAAAATATATTTATTATTTTGGATATAAAACGTGAGATTACAAGGTACAGGTTACTTTAATAATAATAATAATAATAATAATAATAATAATAATAATAATAATATAATATTATTATTATTTTTTTTTTTTTTTTTTTTTTTATTTTTTTTTTTTTTTTTTTTTGCTCTATCACAGTCCTCCAATTCGACTGGGTGGTATTTATAGTGTTGGGGCGGGTTGCATCCTGCCTCCTTAGGAGTCCATCACTCTTCATTACTATGTGTGCCGTTTCTAGGATCACATCTTCTGCATGAGTCCTGGAGCTACTTCAGCCTCTAGTTTTCTAGGTTCCTTTTCAGGATCTTGGGATCGTGCCTAGTGCTCCTATGATTATGGGTACAATTTCCACTGGCATATCCCATATCCTTCTTATTTCTATTTTCAGATCTTGATACTTATCCAATTTTTCCCTCTCTTTCTCTTTCAAACTCTGGTGTCCCATGTATTGCAACATCAATGAGTGATACTTTCTTCTTGACTTTGTCAATCAACGTCACGTCTGGTCTGTTTGCACGTATCACCCTATCCGTTCTGATACCATAGTCCAGAGGATCTTTGCCATGATCGTTTTCTATCACTCCCTCAGGTTGTGCTCGTACCACTTATTACTGCAAGGTAGCTGATGTTTCTTGCACAGGCTCCAGTGGAGGCTTTTGCCACTGAATCATGCCTCTTTTTGTACTGGTTCTGTGCAAGTGCGGGCATTCACTTGCTATGTGGTTTATGGTTTCATTTTTCGTATTGCACTTCCTACATATGGGAGAGATGTTATTTCCGTCTATCGTACTTTGAACATATCTGGTTCTTAGGGCCTGATCTTGTGCCGCTGTTATCATTCCTTCAGTTTCCTTCTTTAGCTCTCCTCTGTAGCCATTGCCAATTGTCATCGCTGGCTAGTTCTTTAGTCTGTCTCATGTATTGTCCGTGCATTGGTTTGTTGTGCCAGTCTCTGTTCTTTCTGTCTTTCTCCTGTCTCTGTATATTTCTGGGTCTTCGTCTGCTTTTATTAGTCCTTCTTCCCATGCACTCTTTAGCCACTCGTCTTCACTGGTTTTTCAGATATTGCCCAAGTGCTCTGTTTTCGATGTTGACGCAGTCCTCTATACTTAGTAGTCCTCTCCCTCCTTCCTTTCGTGTTATGTATAGTCTGTCCGTAGTGATCTTGCTCTTGGGTGTAGTGCTTTGTGTAGTTGGATATGTTTCCTGGTTTTCTGATCTATGCTGCGGAGTTCTGCCTTCCGTTCCAGTCCACTATTCCTGCGCTGTATCTGATTACTGGCACTGCCCATGTGTTTATGGCTTTGTCATATTTCCGGCGTTGAGTTTGACTTGAGTATCGCCTTGAGTCTCTGCATATATTCTTATTATTATTATTATTATTATTTTATTATTATTATTATTGATTATTATTCATTATTATTATTCATTATTTATATTATTATTATAACATAAAAACAATAATCATTATAAGTAATATGGTCCTTATCAAGTAAAAAAAATAAAATTATAATACTTATTATCACATGATATACTTGTCACGTTATGGAATCGGTTTAAAATGCCCTGTCTGAGAACCCATTGCACACATTATTTCTCTGGTCATCCTCTTTCTTTAGAATGAGATTCAAGTTACAATGACTTTTGACTAACGAACCCATTGAATTATACGATTATATTGAATAAATAAGCACATTTTTAAAATTTGATGACGGAAGTAATGGTTTAGTCCAAATACGAGATCCACATTCGCGTGTAAGTTCAAGAAAGAAATTTGCATTGTGGAACTTACCTCAGACTCCTTCCGAAGTAGAGTTGGCAATATCCTGCGGCTGTACACAATAACATCCCTTAATTTCCCGAGGGAGGCGGGGGCGGGGGCTGACGCTTTCATAAAGTTTCTGTCGGGAAGAAGAAGAACAGAGCGATGCGTTACAGCTGCTTCTTTTGGCAGGGAAAATTAGATATTATTTATGTACATTGTTACATATATTCATAATATATATGTGCGTGTGCACTCATAGTAATTAAACTGTTTGTCTTTTTATATTCTCTAAATATCCCAGACTACACTTGATTTATTCATTTCTCTTGCGTCAAAGTTAAAATTCTGTTGCAAGTTTGTTAGAATATCACGATTATTAAATTTCACCAGAGCAAGAATTAATATTAAAAATGTTGTTGGCAATTCATTCACTGAAATGGCTGTTCTTTATTGCAACGATTGGCCTTCTTGCAATTGTAAATCAGCATCCCAGACCATCTACAGAGAATCAGTAACGTCATGGCACAAGATGTTAGAGGAGTAAAGCAAGATAATCTACTCTCCATTCTACCATTAGTGAACAGGAACATAAGAAAGTACCTCTTGTTGAAAGACATCGAATTTTCCAAAATATCTACTTTAAATAATATGTTTCACACAATTAAGTTTAAATATCACTTGCCCATAAAGTTAGTCAGATGCAATGCATTAATACCGTAAGACATTGCTCTCTCTCTCTCTCCTCTCTCTCTCTCTTCTACCATGCGTAAAGTGGAGTAATATAAATTTCAGATGATTTACCGTTTCTCTCTCTCATCCATATCATGAAATGCGCAGTGGACAAAAAATAACTTTTTTATGATTTAATCATTTTCAGTATATTCTTAATAATGATATCATATTCTCTCTCTCTCTCTCTCTCTCTCTCTCTCTCTCTCTCTCTCTCTCTCTCTCTCTCTCTCTTTATCCCCAAATGCGCAGAGCGGACGGCGCAAATCCGGTTGGGCCAAGAATTAAATGTTGCTTCGCAATTTCTCCCTCGAAGTAAGAAAATTCTCTGAACCTTCATTATTGAGATAAGAATTTCTCTGCATATTTTTGAAAGAGACTTTCTTGTGGAAAAATGGACGTCAGATTAAACTTTCTCCCATTCCGACTTTTTTTTAAGCTCCAAGGAAAAGTCTTCCGACGAAAAAGATAAAGAAAGAAAAATGGTCAATGACACGAATTGTCACGTGTGTTTTTCTCCTGCTATCTCTCTCTCTCTCTCTCTCTCTCTCTCTCTCTCTCTCTCTCTCTCTCTCGGTTATTGACGGAAAAGGTACTATCAAGTCTGCTACATCTTCTGCGTTCTAAGACCGCAAACCTCCACCATGTTCTTGTTCAAAAAAGAAAAAAAAAAGTTCCCTTTCCATCTCCCCTGAAACCGTATCATCTGCAATATAGAATTTATGCCAAAGGCCAAGTACTGGGACCTTTGAGGTCATTCACCTCTAGGGACACTGACATTAAGAGGGTTTGAGAGGTGTAACAGGAGGAAAACCTTGAAGCAGTCGCACAATGAAACAATTGTTAGGAGAAGGTTAAGGAAAGTCAGATGGAAGAATGAGAATATGAAGGGAGGTATAGTAAAAACAATGAAAGAGGTTGCAGCTAGTGGCCGAAAGGACGCTGCAAAAGACCTTAAGTAATGCCTACACCGCAGCACATGAGGTGCACTGACGGCACTACCTTCCTACCTACGGGGCAACCAATCATATGTTACCTTGCAATAAATTCATCTCTGGGCACAGATTTCTCACTGATGCTTATTATTGATCTTCTCCTTTGCTAAGAAACAATTGATGCCTCTATGTCCTTATTGCCTTAAGGCAGAGGTCGATACGAAGAAGCCGAGATTCCTCGAAGCAAAATATCGTAACTTTCAGAAACCGATCACCTCGCAATTTCAGGGCAGCCATCTTTGGCACAGTGCCAACATTCTCGGAAAGGTGTCATGAAAACCCTCCCCCAAGTTTTTTTTTTTTCGTTTACCTAATCTTCCTAAAAGCCTCTGAGAAAATTAAAGCCTCTGGAAAAAAAGTTCCCATTGCCTGGGTAATAGAGGGAGAGGTGTTTTTGCATGTCATAGATATAATCCTACACCGTGATTCCCTCCTCGAGTCCCATTCAATTTCAGCAGGAAATATCGCAGAGGTAAAGGCAATTCGACTCAAGCTAAAAAATCACTAATTTCGATACAAGTTAATTATAGCGACGAGTCCCTGATTCTCCTCCGTCATTATAACACTTCAGAAATCGCTCTACCCCCCTCCCCCGCCCTCCCACCTGTGTGGGATAACGAACCAAGTCATTACGCCCCGGTAATTGGTTTCAATCGTCCACTAGAATTTCAGTTTTTTTCGAAATTGCGAATGTCACAGAATCGTTGTTGTATATATACAGACCTCAGACTTAACTATTGAACAGTTCAGTGACCTATTTAGTGAATCGGCTTGCGATTATCTCGATCAAGTACGAGATCTCCTTCTTCAGTCTTCCCATTGCTTTCTCTAGAAGGCGTTGTTCCAGTCTCTAGTAGGCGTTGTTCCAGTCTCTGGAAGGCGTTGTTCGAGTCTCTGGAAGGCGTAGCTGTAGTCTCTGGAAGGCGTCGTTCCAGTCTCTGGATGGCGTAGCTGCAGTCTCTGGAAGGCGTCGTTCCAGTCCCTGGAAGGCGTTATTCCCGTCTCTGGAAGGCGTCGTTCCAGTCTCTGGAAGGCGTTATTCCAGTCTCTGGAAGGTGTAGTTCCAGTCTCTGGAAGGCGTTGTTCCAGTTTCTGGTAGGTGTAGCTGCAGTCTCTGGAAGGCGTCGTTCCAGTCTCTGGAAGGCGTTGTTCCAGTCTCTGGAAGGTGTAGCTGCAGTCTCTGGAAGGCGTCGTTCCAGTCTCTGGAAGGCGTAGCAGCAGTCTCTGAAAGGCGTCGTTCCAGTCTCTGGAAGGCGTTGTTCCAGTCTCTGAAAGGCGTAGCTGCAGTCTCTGGAAGGCGTCGTTCCAGTCTCTGGAAGGCGCAAAACCCACTGAGTACCTGCTTAGCATAATGGCCCTGTGGCCGCCCTGCATAAATAGGCGTTCATTATTCATTACTCGCTCATTCCATTCCGCGGTTCAGGATTAAACCGGAAAGCTTCAATTTCTGCCTTTTGTTCAGCTTTACAATGAGAAATCAAATGACATTCAGTAGTATGCAGATGTAATTTTTCTCAAGAATTTTACTGACAAATTTTATATTTCTACGATTAATATTTCATATTTTACATTCATATTTATGAATGTTATATTTTACATTTATATTTATAAAAACTGTTTTAAATTCACAACCATAATTTCTAAGTGGTTCTTCCTTCTAGAATTTTGTTGACAAATTTGATAATTTTACACCTATTTCATATATTTTTATTTGTATCTATGAATATCATATTTCATATTTATTTATATTCATAAACTTTCTATTTCCAATTCATACTCATGACTTCTAAATTGCACTAATTTCTAGAATTTTATTGACAAATTTTTTATTTCATCAATTAATATTTCGTATCTTTTATTTATATCTCTTAACATAATACTGTATACGCCTATTTGTAAAGTTCCTTTTTTACATTCATATTTATGCACTTATTATAATTTTGAATTAACATTATTCATGAAAATTTCCAGTCAGAACAAAGATAATTTTTTCGAATATTTTTTTGTAATCCTGCTATAAGTTAATCTAAATACGGATAAATGTTTGTATGGTGTTTTTACGTTGTATGGAACCAGTGGTTATTCAGCAACGGAACCAACGGCTTTACCTGACTTCCGAACCACGTCAAGAGTGAACTTCTATCACCAGAAATACACATCTCTAACCTATCAGTGGATTGCCCGAGAATCGAACTCGCGACCACCGAGGTGGCAAGTCAAGACCATACCGATCACGCCACTGAGGCGCTCGGATGAATGTAGTAAATGGAAAACACTGCAGTTATAGGACCGTGGCCGAAACACCTTTCTATATCTTGAGAAACAATTAATTTTTCGCTTCAGAAGCTGAAACTATTCCGGAGGCAGCTGTGTAAAGATCTGTGAGGTTTCATGAAGCCGACAGCAACTCAACGCATTTCTCCCTCGTTATGGAAGGGTTTTAAATCCTCTTCCACATAAATTATTCTGACACTATGGACGAATGGCCGAACTTTTCACATAAAGGCTGCAGGGTTTTCTAACTGCTAGAAATATATGATCTCATTCGGCTGTTCTCGGGCTACGTTGATAAAAACCGAATATCATCGCACGATCTTCTCTTTCTATCGCTCCGATGAAAAAAAACACCGTCTTGTTTACGTAGTGTTGTGTACGACCTGCCCGTATTAAAAAAAATTCTAAATTAGATGACCAGCTACCTTACATTTTTAAACCAAAAAAAATCCAGGGTTGGTGCAATACTAGTATACATCTCGGGAATTTGCAACCGGGCTACGCAATTTGGGTCGTATTTATACAACTCCGAATTTAACAGCAAGCAATCATTTGGGCTTTAGAAATCGTCGGAAGCAATTGAATACTTTGCCAAGCACAAACTTTGCCTCTCATAAGGTATCACGAATTTAGAAAGTGTGCCAAAAATCGAAAATAAAAATTTGTCAACACTGAATGGGGAAACGACATTCTAACTGGGACAGCACAGATAATTTTTTTTTTGTTTTTACTTTTGTCTCCTCTGTCCGAGTTTTGTTTGGGCGGGCTGCTGTAGCAATTTAGTTTTAAAGCTCAAATTCTGTACCTCAGATTTCTAAAGTACGGCTCTCTAACTGGGTCTAGTTTGTGCTTCTGTAGCAATTTATTTTTAAACCTCAAACTTTGAGCCTAGGATTTCCAAAAGCATTTTCAGAGAGGCATAGATGAGAGGGCAGG
>NC_087211.1:16276487-16296487 GCF_015104395.2 Macrobrachium nipponense | reverse complement strand
ATCGGCGCGCGGACGGAATAAAAATATTTTTTTCAAATATTCACCATAAATCGGGATATTGTTCTAGAGACTTGCAATATGTTTTAAATTTAAGATAAATGATTGAATATTACTAGACTGTAAGATTTTTATGTTACAAATGCGGTTTTTTACCATTTCGGTTGAGTCAAAGTTGACCGATCGTAGTTTTTTTCGTACTTATCGTACTTTATATGCAAATATTTCAAAAATGATAAATGCTACAACCTTCCAATATTTTTTTTTTTTATATTGTGCACGTTTTTGCGCACATTTCCATATATAAAACTCTTAAAAAAAGCGTATAGAAAAGGCACAAATATTAGGAGAATGTGACCTACGCGTTTCGGATACTTTCGGCCGAGAATCGGCGCGCGGACGGAATAAAAATATTTTTTTCAAATATTCACCATAAATCGGGATATTGTTCTAGAGACTTGCAATATGTTTTAAATTTAAGATAAATGATTGAATATTACTAGACTGTAAGATTTTTATGTTATATATTGCATTTTTTGACCTTTTCGGTTGAGTCAAAGTTGACCGATCGTAGTTTTTTTTTTTCGTACTTTATCGTACTTTATATGCAAATATTTCAAAAATGAGAAATGCTACAACCTTCCCAATATTTTTTTTTATATTGTGCACGTTTTTGCGCACATTTCCATATATAAAACTCTAAAAAAAGCGTAATATGAAAAGGCTCAAATATTAGGAGAATGGTGACCTACGCGTTTCCGAGATTTTCGGCCGAGAATCGGCGCGCGGAGGGGAAAAAAAATCTTTTTTTCAAAATTCACCATAAATCGAGATACTGTTCTAGAGACTTGCAATTTGTTTTTAAAATGAAATAAATGATTGAATATTACTAGACTGTAAGATTTTTTTTATGTTATAAAAGCGTTTTTTTTTGACCTTTTCGGTGAGGCAAAGTTAACCAATCGTAGTTTTTTTTCGTACTTATCGTACTTATATGCAAATATTTCAAAAATGAGAAAATGCTACACCTTCCAATATTTTTTGTTTATATTTTGCATGTTTTTGCGCACATTTTCCATAATATAAAACTTTAAAATTAAAAAAAGCGTAATAGGAAAAGGCACAAATATTAGGGAATGTGGACCTACGCGTTTCCGAGATTTTTCGGCCGAGAATCGTCGCGCGGAGGGGAAAAAAACTATTGTTTTCAAAATTCACCATAAATCGAGATACTGTTCTAGAGACTTTGCAATATGTTTTTAAAAATGAAGATCAATGATTGAATATTACTAGACTGTAAGATTTTTTATGTTATAAAAGCGTTTTTTTTTGACCTTTTCGGTTGAGTCAAAGTGGGACGGATCGTAGTTTTTTTCGTACTTATCGTACTTTTATATTCAAATATTTCAAAATGATAAATGCTACAACCTTCCAAAATTTTTTGTTATATTGTGCATGGTTTTGCGCACATTTCCATATATAAACCTTTAAAAAAAGCGTAATATGAAAAGGCTCAAATATTAGGAGAATGTGACCTACGCGTTTCCGAGATTTTCGGCCGAGAATCGGCGCGCGGAAGGGAAAAAAATATTTTTTTAAAAAATTCACCATAAATCGAGATACTGTTCTAGAGACTTGCAATTTGTTTTAAAATGAAGATAAATGATTGAATAATACTAGACTGTAAGATTTGTATGTTATAAAGCGTTTTTTGACCTTTCGGTTGAGTCAAAGTTGACCGATCGTAGTTTTTTTCGTACTTATCGTACTTTATATGCAAATATTTTCAAAAATGATAAATGCTACAACCTTCCAATATTTTTTGTTATATTGTGCATGTTTTGCGCACATTTCCATATATAAAACTATAAAATAAGCGTAATATGAAAAGGCACAAATATTAGGAGAATGTGACCTACGCGTTTCGGATATTTTCGGCCGAGAATCGGCGCGCGGAGGGAATAAAAATATTTTTTTCAAATATTCACCATAAATCGAGATATTGTTCTAGAGACTTGCAATTTGTTTTAAAGTGAAGGTAAATGATTGAATATTTTTTTTATACGTAAAATATATATATTACATTCTTCGATTCTGGTACCAATACATAAATAAAAGGAATGCAGGTGACACTTCTCTTTTCTTTTGCATACAATGAAATATCTTATTATTATTTTATCTTGCACACATTCAGATATATAAAAAATTGTAATAAATATAAAACTAAATATAAAATAAATGCAGAATACTCACATCGTAATCCTGACTCTTCGTTCTATTCTTGTTTTCGTCCCTCCTCCATTGAAGAGTCTTTGCATTTTTTTCCACTCGACATGACGAGGTACATGTAGGAGGGAGACGCGCGCCCTTACTGCTGATGGAACCCGGCGGCCCCGTGCACCCTCCGCTGTCGGTTTAGGGGGCGCGCTCCAATACATGACCTTAGTGTGGTACTTTCGGTCACACTCCCTATCCTGCAAAGAGCAACTTTGCAGGTACGACAGAAGACCGGGTGTCCTCTCCTTCTGCCATTCATATTGGCACACCCGGCACCGTTTCTGCCTTCGCCCTTCTAAGGACCTCCAGTTGTGTTCCCCTGGCTGCAGACGACACGCAGGGTCCACTACCCGACGAGAAGCGGTGATGGCGGGGCCGGCAGCAAGAGGGGCGTCGTCAGCAGGGCGGCGGCAGCAGGGGCGTCGTCAGCAGGGGCGGCGGCAGCAGGGGCGGCGGCAGCAGGGGCGGCGGCAGCAGGGGACGTCGTCAGCAGGCGTCGTCATCAGGGGCGTCGTCAGCAGGGGCGGTGGCAGCAGGGGCGGCGGCAGGTCGAGCGAAGTTGGACCCTCCTATCTGCCCTTCCTCTAGGGGACAGATCTGCAGCTCGGGGCAGGGGGTTTGTTATGGAAGGCCACTCATCGGGATCGAAGTTGATGAGGGCATTCCCGGCTACCTCTAGGAACTGTATGTGGGTCAACCTCGGAAGATTGTCACCGCGGTACCCCACAGTACAGTATGTAGGCATTTTGGAGGGCCAACTGAAGGATGTATTTGAGGAGCTTCTGTGTCCACCTTCTGGTTCTCCTGGCGAAGGGATAGTACTGGATGAGCTGATCAAAGAGATCAACTCCTCCCATGTGCCTGTTGTGAGGGTGCCCAATGACAGTAGGCCGCTCGGTACGAATATCCTCAAACACAACTCTGCCCTGTCGACGTGTCTTCTTCCGCTGTACGATCTCTTCTTGGATGGGTTCATGACTCGTCGTAATCATGGGGACGAGTCGGACACCCTTCCAACAGATGACGAAGACAGCGCCCTTCCGCCGCCACTCTGTCTCTCCTCTTGCCAGGTGTTGCGGATGACTAGCGAACCTCTTGAGGACATTCGGGCCCCACGCACCAACCGAAGGGTACCACTGACGTGAACACCTGCTTCATACAGTTCCTGGGCCAGGGATACGGAGTTATAATAATTATCCATAAACAGGTGCTATCCCTGGTTACGGAAACGTCCCACAAGGTTGAATACAGTGTCACGCAGCGTGGAGAAGACCCCGTATACACTGAAAAGTCCCACAACGTATCCAGTGTTGGCCTCGGTAATGAGAAAGAATTTCACACCATATTTCTTTGGCTTCTTGGGGTTATAGACTTTATACTAAGACGTCCTTTGTAAGGATCATCCCCTTCATCCAAAGACAGGTTCTTTCCAGGAATCACGAGATTACTACACCGCTCACGGATATAATCCAACACTGTACGCACTAAAAATGAGGCGATCACTGTTATTCCGGGGTATGGCCCTTCGGTTGAAGGCGTTGAAGTACCTGTCCATCGCCAGGAAATTATCACGGGACATAACGCCAGGCACATTCGGCATACATAAAAAATAATTTCTCCTCCAATATTGCCTGACGTCGACAGCAGGTGTCAAAACCAAAATAAATGTGGAGCCCCAAAAAATGTGCCATGTCAATGAGGTTTGCAACCCCGCCAGTAATACGACAAGGTCGTCTTCAGCTCATACCGGCAGTACTGAGCGTAGTCCACCGTCCTCGTGTACCAGGTATTCCAGCAATTCCCGCGTCAGGAAAGCTGGATGAACCCCAAAACAGTCAGGGGTACTGGTACGGTTATCCCAGGGGTTGCCGTGAAGGGGTGCATGTTAGGAGGGTGGGGTCCTCCGTCCACCCCTCGTCACTCTCCGACGACCGACCTTCACCTTGGCTGGCGCGACGAGCCGACCTTCTACGTGCCCGTGCGCGCGCACGCGCACGGGTGCGGGCACGATGCACACTACCCCCCCCGTTGGCCCATCACCCTCACTTAGGCCCTCACTTTCTGTATCGTCCTCTGCGATAAAACTTGAGCCCGTATCCCCACCCTCCCCCTCCTCCTCCGATTCCCCCTCGTATGCACTGAATTCGAGCTCACTTTCGGGATGTGAGCCTCAAACGGACATTGGGGGCAAATATTCATCCTCACTTTCATCGGGACTGATGTCCTCATCACTCGATGACCATCCGCCATCAAAATGAGGACTTGCGACATGTTCCCGATCAAGCTCCGAAAGATATTCGTCTATGTCCCTTGGTGGGAGGCCTCCCAAATGCCTACGAATGCCCCTAAGGACGCCCACATGCTTCCTAGGGGTAACCAAAGGCATACAATGTGTTCCCGAAACACTTTCAGCCACACGTGGCCGCACAGAACGGCCTTGAGGCGCGGGGTCATGCTGGGTGCTTGGCCCCTCGCCAGCATCCAGGTCCAAAACTCGCCTTACACGATCCCTTCCGACGGGTAAAACGCGCCTTTCACGGTTCACACGTCGTTGAGACATATCTAGGAATGTCCTGTAGCAATACAAATGCTCAAAGTCTCGCACAAGTCCAGAAAAACACGCTTTTCACGAAAGATCGCTCTCGGATGGTGCGCTACTGATGCTGGCTGGAGCGAGAAGAAGGGATATCGCGCATGCGCACCTGGGTCACGCTTCAAAACAAAACAAGGCCTTGATCCGTGAACTCCCAGCATTCCCCAAGGCGCGTGATTCAAAAGTTTTAGGCTGGTAGGCCTATAAGTATTTTTCCGCGAATTTTAAAAAAAACTTTCGTATGTCGACGTAAAATACGTCCAGTCGGCACCCGACAGACAATTTATCTCGACGTAAAATACGTCCAGTCGGCGTTTAAGGGTTAATAGAAGAGTAATCCTAATAATATGATCAGTATTTTTACGGATGAGAATTTTTGCTGATGAGCATTTGATTAATGGTGGCCATTATCCATGCTCTTATTTTTTGGGGGGCGGGTAATTTTCATCGAAATTAAACGTTACATTTACTATAATTAGTTATTGTCATAATTTTTACTGTTGCTTGTACGTGCTGTGCCCTGTAGAGGAGTAGAGCCATCAGTGCACCTCAAGCAGTCCACTGTAGGCAATACTTAAGGTTCTTTGCAGCGTCCCTTCGGCCCCTACCTTTTACGGTTCCTCCGTTCATATTCTCTTTCTTCCAACTGACTTCCCACTCTCTCTGACAATTATTTCGTAGTGGAACTTCGAGGTTTTCCTCCGGTTACACCTTTCAATCCTTTTTACCCTCAATTTCCCTTTCAGCGCTGAATGATTTCCAAGGTCCCAGCTCTTGGCCTTTGGCCTAAATTCAATACAGCAATTCCCATTCATATTTGACTAATCCTTTTCCTTAAAAAGAATGTGAGATAAGAGCGTCTGAAGGCGACAAAAAGTCGACGCAATTCCTTCCTCAAACATTCCCGATAAAGAGGGTGTTCCTCAACCCGGAACATGAATGATTCAGGTGGGCGACGCGTAGTCACAAGAGCTCCTCCTCCTCCTCCTCCGGTTGTGACCGAAATTATGCAAATGGATGAAACGGCCCCGGAAAGAGGCGGCAGAAGGAGAAGAATTATTCCTCTTTCAAACGAGGGCGCCTCTCGTTCAATTAGACGCGACGATTTGCAATTACAACACTGCAGAACAGGCGACCTTAGGTGGTACCATAGGACTTATGTTAATGAGGCAGTAATGTTCTGGGAAAGGAATAGGGAGAGTGGGGAGGGGAGCGGGTTTATGCTCTTTGTTTTAAGGAAAAATGTCTGTCATCTGCCAATGAATCCAAATTTATTAAAATTGCCCAAAAAATATTGTAAGAGAAGGCTCAAAAGGCGATGTGTTGAGTGGTACTTTATATATATATATATATATATATATATATATATATATATATATTATATATGTAATATAGATTATATATATAGATATATATAGGGATAATATATGTTATAGATATATTATAGATATATATATATATATATATATATATATATATATATATATATATATATATATATATTAGATATGTATATATATATATATATATATATATATATATATATATATATATTATATATATATATATATATATATATACATATATATATGTGTATATATATATATATATCTATATCTATATATATATATATATATATATATATATATATATATATAGAGAGAGAGAGAGATAGAGAGAGAGAGAGAGAGAGCGAGAGAGAGAGAGAGTGAAGCATGTTTCATACCATGAAAGAGTGTGAGACAATTTCCATACACTACATCGATTTTTTTCTCTTGTTATTTAACCTTTACCTCAGACATCAGGTTATGTCGCAGAGAGAGCAAACAATTTTATAATACATTTCCCCCATCCTGTCTTGTTGACATTAATGTTATTCTCATTCCAGACTGCTCCATCTTTGGGTTAAAGGACAGAACAGGGAACACGTCTGGTACCCGCAAGAGTTTTGCATATAAATGGAAGATGGAAACCCATCGTCTGCTGTAATAAGGTAAGAAAAAAATAAAGTACAGATAAAATCATTTGAAAAACGAAGAACAATCTGTGGAAAGCGCGAGTTGGGGTTTTCTTCTTATGACTCCTTCAAAAAGTGAATAAAAAAAAAACTTTTTCACTTATTTTTCCGAAGACTATAAGGGATCATCAAAGTGTAATTATGTTCAGATGGTATTTATTTTTAATTTCATTATCGATGCTGTGACGGTAGTATTGGGAAACTTTGTAATAAATTATCACATAAATTGAGAGAGACAGAGAGAGAGAGAGAGAGAGAGAGGAGAGAGAGAGACGAGAGAGAGAGAGAGAGAGAGAGATAGATATATATATATATATATTATATATATATATATATATATATATATATATATATATATTATATATATATATATATATATATAATATATATATATATATTATTATATTATATATATATATATATATATATATATATATATATATATATATATATATATGATTCCATTTACCCATTTAGAAAAACGACAGTTATTGTTACATCCAATAAAGAAAAAAAGCTAATGCACTTCCTTGCAGAAATTAAAGATAAAACTACAAAGAAATTAATACGAGTTATTAAATTAGGAGAAATATTGAACGTCATTATTTAATGAATAAATAAACCAGTGAGGTGACACAGCCAAGGCACCTGGACTGCCTCTCGAATTAAACAGAGAAATATCACTGTGAAACACGATAAACATTTTATTTGTGGAAGACAAGAAAGGAATATCAATACAGAAGATAATAATGTCTGCTATTTATGGGAGACAGCCTACAAATGGCAACACACCCCGACTTATCCCACATTTTTACCAGTCATATACATCAGAGAGAGAGAGAGAGAGAGAGAGAGAGAGAGAGCCGAGCTCAGTGAGTGTGTATAATCTGGCTTAATATATTCTCCTTGTGCTAATGCTCACTGCTGCTGTAGTACATTTATTATACTACATCTTATGCATCTGTTGTTTTGTTCTGTGTCGGGGAGAGACTTGGTTCTCGCTAACTTTTTGGTGATGCTTCTAAAAAGGCATTTCATACATTGCGCTGATTCTTTGTACATAAATTTGGTCGATGTATATGACTGGTAAAAATGTTCTGTCACAACAGAATTCCATCTAATAAAAGGAGTCCATAAAAACGCCAAAATATAGAAAGTAAGTACTATATTTCAGAGACAGCAGTCTCGGAAATATAGTACTTTCTTTCTATATTTTGGCGTTTTTATGGACTCCTTTCATTAGATGTATGTATATATGTATATATGCATACACCTACATTCATTCTCATTAGCGGTAATCTCTCTGTCTCTCTCTCTCTCTCTCTCTCTCTCTCTCTCTCTCCTGTAAAACTAAAGGGGGGGGGGGGGGGGGGGGGGGGGGGGGGGGGGGGGGGGGGGGGGGGGGGGGGGGGGGATTTTTCCCTCACCTCAGATCTCCGTTTTCCCCGAACCAGCCGTCAGTCATCATCATCATCTGCTGTCTTTCGATGGCTTTGCAATATGGGAGCCAGGCCTTTTCCCTTTACTGTTCTCTCGGCTTTACACTAACTATTCGTTTTTTTTCTCTAAAATATTCTCATTTTTTACTCGGCCTTACATTTTATCTTCATTATTCTCAGCACATAACTCTACAGTCCTCTGGGTTTCACCTTAGAATGGTAATTCACACACACTTATACGTATATACACAAAAAAAAGTCTCTTTTGGTCCTTTTTTCAGGAAATCTTTAATATATATATATATATATATATATATATATATATATATATATATATAATATATATATATGTGTGTGTGTGTGTGTGTGTGTGTGTGTGTGTGTGTGTGTGTGTGTGTGTGTGTTTGTTTTTTAATGAAGGAATCTTAGCACCGTCCTGTGGCCGGGAATGTGAGAAATTTAAAAGAATTTCATCTATTCATTTCTCCATATATTCACCTTTTTATAATTTATTTTTTTGAATTTCCTATACGTTGTATTTAGAGAAAACATATTTAGCCCCTAAAGCATCAGAACCCATCAGAGCCAATCGACTAATACTCTAATTCTCGAGGCCTGATACAGCATTTCGGAGTGTCTGGTGTGACATTTAGTGTCGCCTGGAATCTGTGGCGTTATTTTGCGTTCGATTTTGCATTGAAATCTGTTTTCTCTCCCACCGGGACTCGGCACTTAGTATCGTCCTGAGAGCTTTAGTCACATCGTGAAAGAGGTCGATAACACAGGTTGTAGGTTTCCATGTTAACGGATCCTTTTACTGATGTTGAAATAGAATAAAAAAGTAAGGGATTTGTTACGCCCCAAAGAAAATGTATAAAGCCACGGTTTTATTGTATCGTGAGTCCAAAGCAGCTGATATTATTTTTATAGCATTTATTATCTTTATCACAGACGCTTGTGATTGTGACATTCTTGTTAACACTTGTAAAAGCTTCCTCTTCATCGGTTAAAGTACATGAAAAGAAAAATAATTTACAGAGTTATTTTGAAAAAGCCTCTGTAGAAACAAAGTTTAAATTTATATATATTATATATATATATATATATATATATATATATATATATATATATATATATATATATATATATATATATATATATATATATATATATATATATATATATATATATATATATATATATATATATATATATATATATATTATATATTGCATCTGCAGATCACATGCAAAGAGAAGAAAACGATGTCCCTTTCTGGCCGATGAGTATATCTGGCAACCTCGTAATTTACAAGGGCCTTAATGCTGCAGCATCTTTTTAGGAATCTTTGCTCATATTTTATGTAAGTCGACTAGCCTAATGCCATTTAAGAGGAGGGAGGTGAATTTGTGGGGGGGAGGGGGACTGGGAATGAGAACTCTCTTTGCTGATGTCATGTACTTTCTCTCCGTTTTTCTTTCTCAAGGGAACTAAATGCTTTGATTTACGATTTTTTTTCAAATTCAAACTGTCAGGCAACCACCAAGGTTTTTCATAATTGATGTGGTTCAAATGCCTAGTTATTAAATATTAATTATTAAATATTAAGTATAACAAAAGACGTATGGCACTAAGCCTACACAGGAAGGTGACTTATTTTTATAATATTTTAAATGAATGGAAATTTAAATATCACATATATTTCGTAATTATCCTAAGAAAACTATGATGTGTTTTGGGTCGCATTGAAAATGCAAATTTGACTGCTTAAGTAACTAGTAATTATATTAAAAAACGGGATTATACTCTCGGCTTTGCCACTTCATCGGAAAAATAGCCACTAAAGCAGAATGGAGACTTTATTCCACAGAGATACGATGTGGATTCAAAAACATTTTCTTCATCTTTTCCTAATCATCGTAATCGTTTCAGACCCAACCACTTTAATTATGTTGACCTTCTAAATGAACGCAGCTCAGAGGATGATAACCTAACGGACTCTATGTGGATTTAGTCATTACCGAAGCGAGGGGACAGTTATAGTTCGATACCATTTTGTCTTGACATTTTGCTCATTCGTTTTTCGGTCCTGAAGACGGTTCTGGCACCATATTTGCTTAACTCATTATAATTAAGGCTAACGCTGAATGTCAACTTCTGTTGTGATGTAAAGGCTTAATTTAAAGGCTAAAATACCGTCAATTCACTATACTTGTCCATCTGGGAACTTATTTACGTTACATTATACACAGCTATGCAGACAGTTAAGGAACGAGTATATTTTTCATTTATTATTATAACAGCTTTAGGCATTACTAAAGGATGTTTGTATCGTCCCTTCCGTCCCTAGCTGCACCCATATTTTAGCCTGTTACTTCACTCCTTTCCATTTTCCGTTCTTCCACCTTGCTGTCCAACCACTCCAACTCCCTCTGTTCACTCCCTGAAGAGCTGAGTGGCAGAAAGTGCCCCTCCATTGTTTGGCTTTATAGCTATATTTTCATTAATCAAATCATCATTGAACATTTCTTGGTCTCGCGTGATTTTTTTGGTGTCTGTAAAATAAATGGGCTCTTTCATTGTACTGTATTTAAGGAAAGCTACATTTTAGAACAATTTTGATTCCCAGTAATCAAGGCTTTTATAGTCTGCCATCTGCACAAGTAGACGAAAGGCACAGAGAGAGAGAGAGAGAGAGAGAGAGAGAGAGAGAGAGAGAGAGAGAGAGACTCGGCTCTTCTCGAGGAAAATGATATTCGCGTAGCCTTGCCCTGGAAACGCTTTTGTCTTTGAGCTTGGAGCAATCCCCATTTTTCTGTGAGAGATCTTAGAATAATGAGAAGGGGAAAACTTTGAGATCTTCCCACACTGAGGCAAAGAGAAAGTCCCTGTTACATCTCTCACAGGCAACTGGAGCTCACTCGTAGACCTCCGGCATACTCCACGTTTCTCTCCTGTCTTTAGAGTTTAACAGAGAAATAGAGTTTCGTGGTTAAATACGTAATAAGGAAGTGTGCAATAAAAATAAGTTAGAGATCGTAAAGTAACCTTATATGCCTTCCATGCATATTGTAAGTAAGTTTCTCTGAAGGTGAATTGCAGTTAGAAAGCTTCATACTTATCAAATATAACTGATACACCTTTCTGACACTTTAGAAGGTCGGTATTGATTATTTACTTACCATTTTTGTTTTATTTCCCAATGTAGACACAACTGAGTAGCAAAAATTTTGTTTATCATATTTACAAAGTAGTGATAAAAATGGCCCCTGTTATGTTAATGGCGCCTGTAAGTTTATTCCATATGAATAGGGGTTTATCATCTGAATAACAATAATAGTACAAACATACTACTTAGATGCGTTTTTCTAAGCATAAAAAGTATTTGTGGGGGGTGGGGGGTTCGACTCTCATCAGGGGCGGTTTCCTCGCAGGAGACAAAATTAGTTTTAGAGGAACAAAGGAAATTCTCTCCCAGAGATCATTTCCCAGGGGGTGCCACAAAGCCCAGATGAAAGCAGAACTGATTCTAAATCAGAAAATCCTGTAGATTCCAGTCATCTGTTTGCAGTAGAAGAGTAGAAAAAAAAATGCGTGTGTGTTTTCGGTGTGTATTTGGTTACACTTCTATCTATACATATGTCTGTACAATATATATATATATATATATATATATATATATATATATATATATATATATATTATATATATATATGTGTGTGTGTGTGCGTGGTGTGTGTGGTGGTTGTCGGTGTGTGTTGGGTGTGTGTTGTCGTGTGAAAAAAGGTGTAGCGTGGGATGTAAAAAAATTGTTTGGGCATCCTGATTTTTTTTGCTAATGCATTTCCTATTTCAACGTTCATAAAGGAAAAATACTAGGTTATTGTAGTTAGGAACCGGATTCATCACCCCATATTTCTTTTAATAAAAGACGTAGACCCTTATCCATATGGAAGAAGCCAGAAGGGGTCACTGATTTGAAATTCAGTCTCCTAAAGAAAAAAAAATACTGAAGAAATATAGTTTAGGCTGATTCTTTTTCCCCGTGCTTCTTCAAGAAACTTTTGCAACAAACTGTCAAACGTCATCCTTTCAGGGTATTACCAACAGAGCCCCGTAGGGTGGTAGTGCCATCAGTGAACCTCTCGCGGTGCACTGTAGGCATGATGTAAGGGTCTTTGCAGCGTCCCCTCGGCCCGTAGCTGCAACGCCTTTCATTCCTTTTACTGTACCCCCGTTTATATACTCTTTCTTCCATCTGACTTTCCATCACACAATTTTGAAACCTTTTTAATTTTCATATTTATTTCAGCTCTGAATGACCTCATAGGTCCCGGTGCTTGCTTGGCCTTTGGCCTAAATCTTATATTCAAATTACCAAAAGAGAGAGATCTGAGCACCAGCTGTTTCCCCGTAGTCTTCGTAAATAAAGCTTTAATTCAAAAGAAACAATTTAGGTTTTTTTGCCCCAAGGTTTTGTGCTTTCTGGTTTATGGGCGTAACATATTATGCTGCCTATGTGACATTCAACCCCGTCTCTGACTTGAGAGAGAGACATTCTTGTAAAAATAACTTTTTCTAGAGCACTGGGGATAAAGGACTGTTTTGCCGCACCATGAACCAGTAATCTATTTTTTTTTTAATATTAAAGGGGCTATAAACATGAGATATTCCGCTCTCTGACCAGAGAGATACAGTCGTATACAAAAAGCTTCTTTTCCTCAAGAACCCTGAGGATAAGGGACGGTTTGCAACGCCGTATAGCCAGAATCTAGTTATGTATTATAAAATGTGCGCCATTAACATAAGATATTCGAGTTATGTATCTTGATAATCGTCGTCAAAGTGAATTAGATGAACGGGTTATTGTGCCTTGATCATTCTCCTTCGTGTGTAGCCTACACTTTATCATGAATTGTGGACTTTTTGTGGAAGAAAATATGATTGAATTAGTTATTCACTGAAACTTGAAAAAAAAACCATAAATAGAAAACAAATATATCTATTTGTTCTCCAATTTGCGGTTTTCGCGTTTCAAAGTTCGTCACTAATCTGTTATCATCATCTGTTGACTCACTCTTTTACGTAAGCAAGGAATACATTTAATCATAATTCATCAAGAGAACATATCCTTTTTTGAATTCATAAAAATAAAATGTCATTTTTTGCATTCATAAATAGAAGGAACTTGATTTTCATAATATTTCATGTTTCATAATACTTCCACGGTATCCGTGGAAATATTATCTTTAAATATTTCATTTAATTATTTTTCTGCAAAAATCGAACGTGAAATTGTAGCCGTAACGTAATGGAACTGGATTTTTAGTAAGTTTTTATTTTCTTTTCTTTTATTGCCAATCACCCCTCGTCCTTATAAGCTTACCTGCGGTTCTTCGTCACGGCTAAAGTTGTTCAGAATGAATTTTTTTATTAAATTGCGATGATGATGATAATAATAGGTTCACGTTCAGCAGTTGCACGAAACCTCAGCAAGCTTTTATGCCCCTTTTATCGACGGTCCTGTAGCAACTGCTCTCATTACAGATGTGGAGGTATATTACCCGTCCATCTTTCATTTCCCTTTGTTTCTCTTGGCATTGACCTTGAATAATTGCCACATTGTCCCCGGTAGAGTTTCAAAATTGACAACAGAAGAATTGAATGATTTCTTGGCGAGGGAGACCTAGAGCAACAACGTTGCCCCCCAAAAGAATAAGAATAAGAAAAAAAGTAAAAAAAAAAAAGCTCGAAGAAATGTCGGGAAGACCTAACTCTCGTCATGAGTATTTTCAAGCCGAGGCCGAGATCCAAAATGCAAAGACAGACAGACAGACAGACAGACAGACAGACAGGACAGACAGACAGACTGACTGACTTCCCACTGCGACCTGACCTTTGGAATATTTTGACAAGGGATCCTCGAATTGTCTTTTTATGTGAAGTATTGAGTGATGTATCAAAAATCTCTCTCTCTCTCTCTCTCTCTCTCTCTCTCTCTCTCTCTCTCTCTCTCCCTCTCTCTCTCTGTAGATGAAGATGAAGAAGCGGAAGGATTAATGCGGAATATTTCCTTATCAAGGTTCTTTTTCGCATTTTTTTCTACTTCTTCAGCGCTATTATCATCATCATTTTCATCTAGAGAGAGAGAGAGAGAGATATTCTATTTTCACTTACGATACAAAACCCACGACATGAGAGCAGCTTTCCAACCTTTTCCTCTGACAGAAATTTTTTCTGGTAAAAACCGTCCGAGAAAAGAGACAGAAAAGACTACAAGAGACAAAGCCAGAAACAGACAGACAGACAGAGACAAAAGACAAACCTTTCTAAGGGCGAGAGGAAGGATAAACTGGACATGGAGGGCGTCAGAGAAACGAGACCGGGAAGATCCTGACTGCCCCTCCTACCTGTGGTCAGTTTACCTTTGTTGATTAAGAGGAAGGAGAGAGAGAGAGAGAGAGAGAGAGAGAGAGAGAGAGAGAGAGAGAGAGAGAGAGAGAGAATTTTGAACCCTGAAATGGACGATTGAAAGCGCCTTGATTAGTCAGGAAGTTTGTTGATGAGAATGAGTCGAAAGAGTAGCTTTTAGTTCATTATCCACAAGTTCTTTGGTCACAACAATAATTTGCAGGATCATTCGACATCATTTTGATTTAATCTCTTCTGCAGACGAATTAAATTGCGCTGATGATTCAGGATGCTTGTTGATGAGAGTAAGTCAAAGTAGTAGGCACTAATTAATTTTTTTTAATCATTGTCCGTAAGTTCTTTGGTTTTAACATTAATTTACAGAAACATTTGGCATCCTTTTGCATTGATCGCCTCTGTAGCTTCACCTCTCTCGTTTGTATACTCTATGAGGACGTTTTAATGGAAGCAGGCGTAACTATGAAGACAGGTGATTTCTGTATAAATTTCCTGTGTTTGAGTTTCATAATCATAGAAAATATATCTGATATATTTTGCTGGCGCCGTAACCCTAATTTTGGGGTAATGGCACGAACCGTCTAGTGGGCTGCTGATGCTGTGACGTTTTGTAGCGTGAGGTTGAATACCGCTCAGTTTGCTAGGAGTTTTATATTGGCCACAACTAGAATGCAGAATAGTTTGCTTGTTGCAGTTGTGGAATCTTCTGATCTTCCAGATGTTGAAGCGAAGAGCAACTTCATCTCTTTTCTCTGCTTCTGCTGCTGCTGACGTCTCCTGAATTTCAGGTGTGTGGGTTTGATTATTCTGTATTCTTTCTTCTTTATTTATTTATCTATCGCCTTTTCATCTCTCTCTCTCTCTCTCTCTCTCTCTCTCTCTCTCTCTCTCTCTCTCTCTCTACCGTCTGAATTTCAGGTGTGTCGGTGATTTTCCCTATATTCTCTCTCTTATTCTACCGTCTCCTGAATTTCAGGGCTGATTTCCCTTGGACTTTTTGTGTTTACTATCGTCTATTTGACTCTATCCATAACGGTTTTCCTTCAGCTGTATATTTAAAAGAAAAAAAAGAAAGAGAGACCGTAACTATGTCCCTCCACATCTCCAGCAATTAGCCCTCATCCCATTATTCCAAATCACCGTCTTGTGTTTCCCTTTTTCATTTAAAAATGTTTCGCGTCCCTCCAGCTACTTAATCACCACTGGAGTGTCCGTGCGACAACTCTATAAGCCCCTGGGAAACCCCGCCTTCCATAGAAATGCGTAGAAATGAGTGGGATGATGCCTTTATTGTTCCGAGGCTCACCTGCCCATTCAACAATGGTGCCTCCGGGGCCTGAAAGGAGTTTTCTGGGCCTAATGAGCAAGAATTCCTCCAAATTGTGACCAAAGCGCAGTAGACCTGGGGTCCTTTTTAGTATGAATTCGATTTTTCCGATATATATATATATATATATATATATATATATATATATATATATATGTATATATATATATATATATATATATAATATATATATATATTATATATATAATATATCCTCAAGTTCTTGAGAGTAAAAAGCTTTTTTTTGTACACCGAGTGTTCTCTCTGGTCAGAGAGCGGAATTTCTCCATGTGTAATAGTCCCTTTCATTTCCACCCCAAACAAAATAAAATCATGGCTACGTGCTGGCGGCACACAGTCTTCAATCCCCAGTGCTCTAGCAAAAGAGTTATTTTTACAGGAATTCTCTCTCTCAATTCAGAGACGGGGCTGATGTCACATAGGCCAGCAGAATATGTTTTACTTCATAAACCAAAAGCACAAAACCCTTGGGGGCAAAAAAAACCTAAATTGTTTTCTTTTGAACTAAAGCTTTCTTTACGGAAGACTGCGTGAAAACAGCTGGGTGCTCAGATCTCTCTCTTTTGGTAATTTTGTAATTCAGTTTAGCCAAAGGCCAAGCAAGCGCCGGACCTATTAAGTCATTCTCGAGCTGAAATCAATCTGAAAATTAAGAAGGTCTCCAAATTGTGTGAAATGGAAATCAGATGGAAAGAAAGAGTATATAAACGGGGGTACCGTAAAAGGAATGACAGCGTTGCAGCTACGGGCGAGGGGACGCTGCAAAGACACCCCTTCATCATCCTACATGCACCGCGAGAGGGTTCACTGATGGCGCTAAACGACCCTACGGGGTTCTGTTGTTGAATACCCTGAAGAGATTACGTTTGACAGTTCGTTTGCAAAAGTTCTTGAAGAAGCACGGGGAAAAAAGATCAGCCTAACCTATGTTCTTTCAGTATTTTCTTTTGGGAGAATGAATTTTCAAGACATCCCCCTTGTTGGCGCTCCTTCCATATGGATAAGGGTTTAGGTTTTTTATTAAGAAATATGGTGTTGATGAATCCGGTTTCCTAAACATATCTATATATTCCTTTATAACGTTACAGGATCCATAATAAAAAAAGAACATTATGCCCAATTTTCTTTACACACGCAAATCACTCACTCATACAGAACCACACACCACACACAACACACACACACACACATAATATATATATATATATTTATATCTATATATATAAATATATTATATATTAATAGTATATATATAATTTTTATAACAGACATATATGTATAAAATAATAGAAGGGCACCCACATACACACCGAAAACACACAGGCATTTTTTTTTACGTTTCTTTACCCTTCTACTAGAAACAGATGACTTTAGAATCTACGGGATTTTCTGATTTGGAGTCAGTTTTCTGCTGTTTCATCTGCTTTGTGAACGCCCCCTGGGAAATGATCTCTGGAGAGAATTTCCTTTGTTACTCTAAAACTTATTTTGTCTCCTGCGGAAATCGCCCCCCAACCCCCAACTACTTTGTATATGCTCAAAATGCTCATATCTGTATTATATTATTATTATTATTTTTATTATTATTATTATTATTACATTATTATTATTATTATTATTATTATTATTATTATTATTATGTATGAAATCATTATTATTGTTGTCTTGTTATTCACGAATTAACCCCTATATTCAGACGGAAATAAAACGTCTACAGGCGTCATTAACATACAGAAGCCATATTTATCATTATTTTGTCAACAAGAAACAAAACAAGAACATTTGCTACTCACTGTGCATAAGTGCGTGTGAATTAACATTCTAAGGTGAAACCCAGACGATTGTAAAAGTTATGTGCTGAGAATGATGCAAGTAAATTGTAACGCCCAGTAAAAAATTAGAATATTTTAGCGAAAAAGAAACGAAATAGTTAGTGGTACACCGAGAGAACAGTAAAGGGAAAAGGCCTGGCTCGCATTTTGCAACACCATCGACAGACAGACAGATGATGATGACTGACGGGTGGTTCGGGGAAAACGCAGGTCTGAGGTTAGGGAAAATCGCCCCCACCCCCACCCCTCTTTTTTTATTTACAGGAGAGAGAGAGGGAGAGAGAGAGAGAAAGAGAGAGATTCATTTTAATGAGAATCAATGTACTTATACGCATATATGCATATATGCATACATCTAATAAAAGGAGCCCATAAAAACGCCAAAATATAGAAAAATACTATATTTTTCAGAGACCTGCTGTCTCTGAAATATAGTACTTACTTTCTAGTCGTTCTGGCCGTTTTTGGTGGTCTCCTTTTATTAGATGGAATTCCTTTTGTAACAGAACATTTTCCCCAGTCCATATGCATATATATATATATATATATATATATATAATATAATATATATATAGATATATGATATATTATATATATATATATCTATATATACAATGCATACAATACATACATACATACACACACACACAACACATACACACACCACACACATATATATATATCTATATATATATGTTTATATCTATATATATATATATATATATATATATATATATATATATATATATATTGTATTATAGTATATATATCTATATATAATAAATATATGTATAAGTTATATCTATATATATATACGATATAAACATATAATATATAATAGATATTATATATATATATAGATATAATATATATATATATATAGATGTATATATATCAGCCATAAATATGTACAAGAATAGCGCTTATGTATACAATGCTTTTTAGAACCACTACTATAAAGAAGTCAGTTTCTCCCCGACACAGAACAAAAAACAGTAGATGTAAAAATGAAGTATAATAAAAAGTATTTATAGGTGTCCCCAAACAGCACCCGACCAACACTATGTCCACATTACACGCATCAGCGGTCTCCAAGTACAGCAGCAGTGAGCATTAAGCTCAACGAGATATCATGCCAGATTTATACATACTCACTAAACTCGGCTCTCTCTCTCTCCCCTTCCGAAGCATGTTCACGACCTCCATTTTCAAACTCCTCTATTTGGTTTTCACACCACACTCGCTAAGGTCGAGGGTTTGTGCCATTTGCAGGCTGTCTCCTACTAATAGGAGACTTTATTATCTGTCCATTTGATATTCCTTTCTTGTTTTGCATAATAAATAAAATGTCTATCGTTTTCATAGTGATATTTCCCCTGTTTAATTCGAGAGGCAGTCCAGGTGTCTTTGGCTGCGTCATCTCCTTTTTTTTATTTTTATTTTGAAGTCATACGCGTTCATATTTTCCTCCTAATTTAATAACTCGTGTTAATTCTTTGTGGTTTAATGTTTAACTTCTGTACAGAATGCATTAGCCTTGCTTCTTTAAATCGAATGTAACAATACCTGTCGTTTTTCTAAATGGTAATGGGAACATATATATAGTGTAATATATATATTATATTTATATATATATATATATATATAATATTTTATTATATATAATATATATATGTATATATATATGTATATATTAATATTTATATATATATAGTATATAATATATATATATATCTATATAATGATAAATTAAATTTTTATTTCCTTCCTCTCTCTCTCTCCTTCTCTCTCCCTCTCTCGCTCGTCCCTCTCATCAGATCATCTCCTCTCCTCTCTTCTCTCTCCTCTTCTCTCTTAATTTATTACAAAGATCCCATGACTACCATCACCACCGAATCGGTATGACAGAAAATTAAATACCATTTGAACACAATAACACTTGAATAATCTCTCATCCTCCAACGGAAAAAATACTGAACAAGTTTTTTTTTAATTCACTTTTTGAAGGAGTCGGAGGTATTATCCTACACCGTGATTCCCTCCTCGAGTCCCATTATTTCAGCAGGAA
>NC_087211.1:16246487-16273987 GCF_015104395.2 Macrobrachium nipponense | reverse complement strand
GGTGTTTGTTCCCAGTCTCCTGGAAGGCGTTGTTCCGTCCTCTTGAAGGCGTCGTTCCAGTCACTCCAGGGAGGTGTGTTTCCAGTCCCTCAGGAAGGTGTGTTCCATTCTCCTGGAAGGCTGTCGTTCCAGTCTCCTGGAATGGCGTTGTTCCAGTCTCTGGAAGGCGCTTTCCAGTCTCTGGAAGGCGTCGTTCCAATCTCTGGAAGGCGTTGTTCCAGTCCTCTGGCAGACGTGTTCCATTCTCTGGAAAGCTGTGTTCCGTATCTGGAAGTACGTTGTTCCCAGTCTCTGGAAGGCGTCGTTTCCAGTCTCTGGCATGCGTAGTTGTATCTCTGGAAGGCGCAAAACTACTTGGGTCGCCTTCTTAAGCATAATTGTCACTGCATAAATAGGCGTTTATTATTCATTACTCGCTCCTATCCATTCCGCGTTTAGGTTAAAACAGGAAACTTAAAATTCACTCTTGTGTTAGGTTTTACAATGAAACCAAATATATTAATTATTGTGTTGATGACATCAGAAATACTCCTTATGTCATGTTAATGTATATAATTGGTTGTAATTCTATTTATATATAGAATTTTTATTTGACAAATTGATATTTCTACAATTATATTTCATACTTTACACTCAATTTATTTATATTTTCATATTCATATTTCTAAACCTCTATTTAAATTTGCATAATCGTACTTCTAAGTGGTCCTTATAACTAGATTTTTTTTGGACACATTCGATATTTACACACTAATATTTTCATAATTTTTTAACCCTATTGTAATTTCCCCCATGAATATTATATTCCATATTTTATATTTGGAAAGTTTCTTATTTTTAATAATATTTGACAAATTGTTATATTTCAATAGTAATATTTTCATATTTCCTTAATATTCTCTATTTATATATACAAACTGTTTTTCATTTTACTTTCATAAACACATCTTTTAAATCTGCTACTTATGCTTATGTGTGATTATAAGTCTCTATTGTATGCAATAATTATAAATTTTATTTAGATTATTAATGAAAATTTTAGTCAGAACAAATTCCATTTTTTTTCGGATATTTTTGTAATCTTGCTAAAATTCAATCTAAATATGGCTGAATCTAAATAAAAAACTGTAGTAATAGGACCGGGGCTAAAACACTTTACAAGATTTTGCGAAACATTCTTTTCCTTCAGAAGCTTGATATTTACTTTACTCCGGAGCAGCTGTTCGGCAGATCTGTGAGGCTTCAGAAAGCCAACGAGCACTCGAACAGGGCATTTCTCTCCACAATCGTTAAGGGAGTGAGATTTTAAAAATCCTTATCGAAAGATAAATTAATCTGAACTGTGAGGGACGACATGGGCAAACTTTTCACATAAAGGCTGATGGTTTTTTTTTATTTCCTAACTGAACACTGTTTGGTTTATTAACGATCCGTCCATTCCGGCTGTTCTCACGGCTATTACGTTGAATTAAAACCGAATATCAATCGCTACGGATCTTCTCTTTTTAATTATATCGCTCCGATGGAAAAAAAAAAAACAAAACCGTCTGTTTAGCGTTGTGGTACGACTTACCCATATTAAGAAAATTCTAAATAGATGACCATCTACCTTAACATTTTTTAAACCACCCCACCCCATGAAAAAACGGTGCTGATGCAATTACTGTATACATACTCGGGAATTTTTGCAAACACCATGCAAAACGCAATTTTTAGAAGTCGGTATTTATAAAACAACTGTATTTTAAACAGCATAGTAAGCATTTGGGCTTAGCAATCGTCGGAAGCAATATAAATGCTTGACCAAGCACAACCTTTGCCTCTCAAAAGGTACCACGAATTCAGAAAGCAACGAGCATTCCGGAAGGTTTTTGTGTCAAAATTCGAAATACAAATTTGTCACATTGATGGAGAACGACATTTTACTGGGACAGCTCACATAATTCCTCTCCTCTATCTCTCCTCTCTCTCTCTCTCTCTCTCTCATTCCCTCTCTCTCTCTCTCTCTCTCTCTCTCGTCTTTTCCTCTGTCCCGCAGTCTCGTTTGGGCTGCTGTAGCAATTAGTTGTACAGCTCAAATTCTGTAACCGATTTCTAGAGGACGGCTCTCTACTCCTAGTATAGTTTTGTGCTTCCTGTAGCAATTTATTTTGTAAATTCAAACGCCCTGTGCCTAAGTTTCAAAGCATTTCAGATGAGGCATAGATGAAAGGGCAAGCATAATTTCCTTCAGAACAGAAAAAGAAAGTCAATTTTTGAAGAAAGTTTAGATACGCTGCTTAATAAACTCGGTGTTGTAGTGCGTGCGTATGTGTGTGTTGTTACTGATTAAGTGTCACACTTCCTTGCGTACTTAATAACCATTATATATTCAAACTACTTCTCTCTACTCTTTCCCTTCCTCAAATATGACCCTTTTTCCCTAAATAACCACGAAATCATAATATCACGACCATTCAAACCATTCACGCAAGTCGCTTTCCATTGTACAAACATTCTTATTGCCATCCTCACATCGTCAAGAGCCTCTTCACAGAGGATTCTCGGTCATATTAATAATAATGTACAGTTTTTTGTATTAAAATGTATTTTTATATATAATATATTCAGTGTTTCTTCCAGATACTCTCACAATCGCGGGGAGTTGTGCTATGCTCCCCGCAGGATCTCGCATTTTCCAGTTTTTGTTCGATCATACTTTTGCATTTTGATGTTTTGAATATTCAGTATTATATGATGTAGGTATTGTGTATATATATTTATACATATATACATTATCTACAGTAATATATATAATTATATATATATATATATATCTATATATATGTATAATAATATATATATATATCTATAATGTATGTATAATATTTATTCATCGACTTTAGATTGTTTGATTCAAGCAACAGACTGGAGAGGTAACGTAAAACAAAAGGACAACGGGTTTCTTCCCAAATGACAAATTGGTCCCACAATCTCTCTGCGAACGAAGCCTAACAATACAAAGACAAGAAAAAAAAAAGGACTATGTACAGCGCTACAAGTTCGACGGCCACTATATCGCTCTTTCTCCCACGCTCTAGAAAGCCCGAAGATAAGTGTAGTATTGTTTTCCCTTAAAGCGAATCAGTTACGTAAGAAACCGTACCATAAATGTTTAACTTTTCGACTGCCAATTAGCGACGGGAATTTTCTCTCAGGTGATGCCGTGATTTTGCATACCCATCTCACGGCGGCGCCCATTTAACCTCGCGTGTTCATATAAATCAGTGTTTCTTCTCTCTCTCTCTCTCTTCGGTTCTCGGTTCTCTCTCTCTCTCTCTCTCTCTCTCTCTCTCTCTCCTTCTCTCTCTCTGCCGGACAGAGAATTCCTAATTATTTCACAATGCGCTGTCTTGTCTAAAAAAACAAAAAAAAAATTTAAAAAAATTCGGTACGGTCTCCGTAAATTACTTGGCTTCGATTTTAACAGTTACATTTTAAATTCTACATTAATTTCTTTTTTTCGTCAGAATATTCTGTGTAACTTTTTTATTGCTCATTTTCATTCCGAAATTCCTGTTGCCAGTTTTTATCACTTCTTTTTTATCAGAATAATTCTAATATAATTACACTCTTTATACCATACACTTTGTTTGACAAAGTTTAGTTACAGCCCAGTTACTCAGAACCAGTTTATTTTAATGGAATTCAGAACATTTCGTACTTTCACCGTCATATTTTACTTCATTAAGAGCCTGTCCATTATACATATCATTATAACAGACATATATATATATATATTATATATATATATATATATATATATATATAATTATATATAACCAACTATATATATATATATATATATATATATATATATATATATAATATATAATAACCATATATATTATATTATATAGTATATATATATATAAAATATATATATATATATAATATATAAGATATACATAAGGGCCGGAGCTGGAGCTCAAAGAGATTATTCCGAAGAAGAGTAGGAAAGGCATCCTCATCTTTCAACAGTTTATTCATGCCGAGTTTCGCGACGAATTCCAGGTCGCATTTTCAAGGCTAAAAATATATATAATTTTACGAAAATTAATAATTGATCTAATTTAATTTCATTAAAAATGTCATATGCATCAGCTCTCATACGTAAAAAGTAAAAAGTTAAAGGTAAAGGTAAAGGTAAAATAAAAGTTAAAAGTTAAAAGTTAAAATTGAACGCACCTTCAAAGTCAGAATATTAAAAGTACAGGACTTCACTAAATTTCAGCACACTACCTATACAAAAGAAAGAGTAACTGACACAATATGGTAAAAATACAGTGAGGCAGGACCAGCTGCCCCAAGCTAGGCTTATGAACAATTTTACAGAGGACGTTTGGGTATTTAAACACGTTACAGTCTTTTTATAATGATAGATTCTAAAATTGTCAGGTTGTTGTTGTTCCGCATTTGGCCCAAGATAGAAAAATCTTGCCTGTCAATTATATGTTTTAACATTTTTGGAGTGATTTCCGTATATTGGATTGTTTCTGGATATGATACCTACTACCTGTTCTATGGCTTATGCACCTGTGGGAATCAATTTCGAATAACCTTCAACACCTCCTCGTGCATCCCACGTATGTCCCGTGATCACATCTCTCGGGCAAGTATATTTATATAGCGAAAGACGCTGTGAACGAAGCAGAGGACTGAGCGTCTTTGACTCTAACAGCGATCAATGTTAATGGGATTTTTTGGGGTAATTTCAAGTCACAGCCGGAACAATCTGTTTTAATAGTGGATGTTCATGTTCTCCTAAAGGTATCATCCATGCAAAGAAAGGGAACTTGCAAACACTTTAGTCTCGATACAGTAATACCGGGTTGAACACCATTTTCTCCTGTCACATTTTGTTTAGAGATCTGAAAAAAAGTCGTGAAGGAAAAAAACAAATATATCTTAAAATTTTCCCAGAAAGGATATTTCGTCCCGTGAACTTATCCATTTTGATGAGTGAGTATAAGCCCTCTATGGAGTGAAGGGTTAAATAGAGTTCCGTTAAAATTAAGAAACAACGAACTATAAAAAAAAAAAATTCATTCCCAAACCCAGTAAATGTGTTTTTTTTCTATACACACCTGTGTAAAAGCTGAGTCATCTCTGGAAACAATAAGTCAAGGAAGGGAAGCCTGTTATTTACCTCTTCTCCATGTAAACCTAGGTTTACTATGGAGAGAGGTAAATAACAGGCTTCCCCTTCCTTGGATCCATTGTTTCCGAGATGACTCAGGCTTTTACACAGTGTGTATAGAAAAAACCATTACTGGTTTGGGAATGAATTTTAGTTAATAGTTCGTGTTCTTAATTTTAACGGAACTCTATTTTAACCCTCTTCCATAGAGCTTATACTCACGATCAAACTGGATAAGCTTTCACGACGAAATATCCTTCTGGTGAATATTTTAATAATAATTGGTTTTCCTTCACGACTTTTTTTCAGAATCTCTAAACAAACTGCTTGACAGAAGAAAAATGGTGCATTCACACGGGGTATCTACTGTAACGAGACTAAAGATGTTTTGCAAGTTTCCCTTTCTTGCATGATGATACCTTTAAGAAAGACATGCACATCCACTATTCAAAAGATGTTTCCGGATGCGGACTTGAAAATTATCCCCCCAATCCCTTAACCATTGATCGCTGTTTAGAGTCAAAGACCGACTCAGTCCTCTGCTTTCGTCCCAGCGTCGTAATAAATTACTTGCCCAGACATGTGATCACGGGACATAACGTTGGAT
Organism: Macrobrachium nipponense; assembly: GCF_015104395.2. Classification (NCBI taxonomy): domain Eukaryota; kingdom Metazoa; phylum Arthropoda; class Malacostraca; order Decapoda; family Palaemonidae; genus Macrobrachium; species Macrobrachium nipponense. The sequence continues at coordinate 16,268,201 of NC_087211.1, read as the reverse complement.
GCAGAGGAGGTGTTGAAGGTATTTCGAATTGATTCCCACAGGGGCATAAGCCAAGGACCAGGGAGTAGGTTATTCAAATCCAAACAATCCCATATACGAATCACTCAAAAACTGTAAAACATATATTGACAGCAAGGATTTTTCTATCTTGGGCCAACTGCGGAACAACACAACCTTGACAATTTTTATAATCTATCATTATTAAAAAGACTGTACCGTCGTTAATACAAAAACGTCCTCTGTAAATTTGTTCATAGCCTAGTTTGGGCACTGGTCTGCTCACTGTATTTTTACCTATATTGTGTCAGTTTTACTCTTTCTTTTGTATAGGTAGGTGTTTCTGAAATTTTAGTGAAGTCCTGTGCTTTTTAATATGTCTTACTTTGAGGTGCTGTTCAGTTTTAACTTTTACTTTTCACTTTTAACTTTACCTTTACCTTTACCTTTAACTGTTTACGTTTTCTGTATTTGAGAAAGCTGTTGCCATGACATTTTTTTATGTCAAATTAAAATTAGATCCACTTCATTAATGTTCGTAACTTATATAATTTATTAGCCTTGACAATGCGACCTGGAATTCGTCGCGAAACGTCGGCATGAAATAAACTGTTGAAAGATGAGGATGCCTTTCAAAAAACGCTACTTCCTTCGGAATATGTAATATATATAATATATATATATATCTATATATATATATATATATATATTTTATATATATATATATAATAGATATATAATATATATCTTATATCCACCCCCACATATATCATACATACATACTACTATACAAGAGAAGAGAGAGTAGAGAGAGGAGAGAAGAGAGAGGACTCAAAACGTACAGTAACCTCCACAAATCTCGTTTCGTAAAGAGACGAGGCTGCTGTGATCTCACTTCACTCAGTGCGCATGCGCCCAGAATTCACGCCGAGCCATTTTCTTTCCTACGAAGCTTCCTATATTCTGCAATGCAGTTCCTAGATCTTTATGAAAGATTCCTCCTTTGGCCACTTCGGCACCATTGATATAAGCTTTTGAAATTCACGATGAAGAAAGTTTCAATCCAATTTGTGGGCAGTCGCGGCATAGACGAGGGCTTCATGTTTTCGCTCTGTTTAGTGGGACTACTTTTGAGAAAAATTACGAAGTCCGGGGCTGTTCAGCTGCGGGCAATTCCATTGGCTTACTTTCGGAGAGATTACTTAGATATACTTCGGAGAGCTTCCTTTAAGATATTCTTATCTCTCCTCTGGACTAAAGTCTCTTTTTTATATGTAACTGAGTCCAGTTTTCTTTTTTCTTTAAATAATATCAATTAATCATTTTTATTATCCAATATTATTTCTCTTGTAGATGAGTTGGGTTTTTGTCACAACGCGCTTAATATACATATAATTGATTAGATATAGTATATGCATAATGTTTATAATGTATGTAAATTATATATATATATATATATATATATGTAATTATTATTTTGTAATATATTATATATATATATATATATATATATATATATATATATATACTATATGTATATATAGAATAATATATATATTATATTGGATAATAACTGGGAGTTTTTTTTATCGATACTATTTAAAGAATAGAAACTGACTCAAGTTTACGTATAAAAAGAAGACTTTAGTCACAGAGGAGGAGATAATAATATCTAGGAAGCTCTCCGCAGTATATATTATATATTCTATATATAATATCTATATATATATATATATATATATATAATATATATACTATTATATATTACATCACATGGAAAAAGAACTACTTAAAGCATCAAAAAATAAAATCTAATACAGATAAACTTAATAGTACTTCAAAACAGAGGTTGTTATGCTTCTTTTAACTCTCCTATTTTTTTGTAAGTCATTCTTGGTTTTACACTCTTGCAGCCTAAAAAACCAAAAAAACAAAAAAAAAAGAAGTCTGTTTTTCCCTGTCAACTATAGGAACTTCATTCCTTTCCTTCCTTCCTGTGTGTCGAGGAGGCTCTTTTGTCGCTCGGCTGTGATTTGTATTCGGGAGGAGAGGCAGTTCCCGAGATTCCCAGCATGAAGGATTTCAATCCCAGGACAAGCAAGTGTATTGTAGCAAAATTTACTATAATATATATATATATATATATATATATATATATATATATATATATATATATATATATATATATATATATATATAATCTATGGTGTGTGTGTGTATTTATTATTTTTAATAGACTTCTCCTTCAAAACCAAAAACAGAAAGATCTTGACATATGGAAAACTAGCCGTCATTTCCAAGATGCATGGAGAGAGAGAGAGAGAGAGAGAGAGAGAGAGAGAGAGAGAGAGAGGTTGATTTTATCTCCCAACCAGATTTGCTATTCTCTTGACTAACACACGTGCCTGTAGTTACTGAAAATATAAAACGTCAGAGATATCAGGGACCTATGGCCACGAGCATAGCTATAAGCCTCTCAGAGAAGCATAACTAATGGATGCTTTGTTCTCCAGACATCTGCTCTGCTTATGTGTCCCTAAAGTCTAATGGACTTTAATGTTCTTGATGTGCTTCTTCTGCATTGAAGATTAGTAAGAATTTATTTTTATTGGTACGCCGCTTACGTAAGAACCAGCTGTGACGTAAACACACTATTCCATTCACCGTTTCTCTGATGCAGGCGAGTAGATCTAAGGTGATGGGTTTTGCTTCTGTTATCTTTGGTAAGGCGATAAAAAAGTCAAGATATTCCAGTAAGGAATTGGACAAAATATGCTGCGTTTAATGATAATTCATTAAGAGCATTTAACTATTAAACGGAAGTGGAAACTTACGAACTGGAGGGGAAAAAACCCAATCAACTTAATAAAACAACAGATTCAATATTATTACTGAGGAGCTGAACCCTATTCAAAATGGAATAAGCCCACAAAAGAGGCCACTGACTGGAAATTCCAGCTTTCAAAGAATACCCGTGAGGAGTTCGTTTGAAAGAAGTAACAGAAGGCAATGACAAATAAGAAAAAAAAAAGAAAAGAGATCAGTTATTAGAAAGGCAAATTATAAATTAACATATAAATGAATAATAGATAAAATGTAAATAAATTATCCAAATACAAGAGAGCTGTAATAGGGTATTAATATTAGCCTTGCATCTTGACTTCAGATAACATCCAAGAACACAAGATACAAAGACATGAAGAGCATGGAATGGGCTCTTCCAGCATCAGGTCACTGAAACACCCACTTCGGCTACATACCATCACCATCTCAAGGCAGTGTGCTCTTTAAACGGCACAATACCCTAGTCCCTGTCCCTGGCCCATGCCCCTAGGCTCTGCTCCTAGACCCTGCCATTTGTGCTTGATGGCACGGGATCTCCTCTGATGGTCCACCACGATAGTTGATGGGGGAAATGATGGTCGTTAGGCGCTCCCATAAATGGCTGGGCCACTGTGGTCCTGATGTCTGAATCTGGATCTGCAGATTCAAAAGGTTGCTTCGTTTTTCAGAAGAAGAATACTTGGCTTCATGCAAGAGTATTTATGTATGAATGTTTGTATATGTAAATTCAATTGCTAGTGGATGCATGCATTTGCATAACCATTATTAACATTTTAACTATGCATATGTGACAGATTAAAAGCGTGTTTGTTGTGACGTCTGACTGAGAAATCAACCCAAATCATTGTATGTAAATCCCAACCGGACAAAGTCGAATATCGCGACATAAAAATAACCTGATACCAGTGACACCATCGACCTCCACCAGAGGCAGCGCGTAGGTCATATTTGCTCACCCCAGCCGAGTAATCTTCTTAATTGTTGTTAAATGTCTGCTTATCCGGATAATGGCCGCGTTCTAATAAGATCAGCTCTCTCTCTTCTCATGGTCATATTCACTCTCCTTTGATGGTGACGCTGTCCGTCATATCGCCGATTTCGTTTTTGAATTCTGCTTATCAAATTAAAGCTTTGGTATTATTATTATTATTATTATTATTTTTTTTTTTTTTTTTTTTTTTTTTTTTTTATTTTATTTTTTTTTTTTTTTTTTTTTTTTTTTTTTTTTTTTTTTTTTTTTTTTTTTTTTTTTTTTTTTTTTTTTTTTTTTTTTGCTCTATCACAGTCCTCCAATTCGACTGGGTGGTATTTATAGTGTGGGGTTCCGGGTTGCATCCTGCCTCCTTAGGAGTCCATCACTTTTCTTACTATGTGTGCCGTTTCTAGGATCACACTCTTCTGCATGAGTCCTGGAGCTACTTCAGCCTCTTGTTTTTCTAGATTTCTTTTCAGGGATCTTGGGATCGTGCCTAGTGCTCCTATGATTATGGGTACGATTTCCACTGCCATATCCCATATCCTTCTTATTTCTATTTTCAGATCTTGATACTTATCCATTTTTTCCCTCTCTTTCTCTTCAACTCTGGTGTCCCATGGTATTGCGACATCAATGAGTGATACTTTCTTCTTGACTTTGTCAATCAACGTCACCTCTGGTCTGTTTGCACGTATCACTCTATCCGTTCTGATACCATAGTCCAAGAGGATCTTTGCCTGATCGTTTTCTATCACTCCTCAGGTTGGTGCTCGTACCACTTATTACTGCAAGGTAGCTGATGTTTCTTGCGACAGGCTCCAGTGGAGGGCTTTTGCCACTGATCATGCCTCTTTTTGTACTGGTTCTGTGCAAGTGCCGGGCATTCGCTTGCTATGTGGTTTATTATTATTATTATTATTATTATTATTATTATTATTATTATTATTATTATTATTATTATTCAGAAGATGAGCCCTATTCATGTGGAACAAGCCCACGGGGCCATTCACTTGAAATTCAAGCTTCCAATGAATACGGTATTCAGGTCCTATCCAATGCAGATACTATGAAATAGAGAGAAAAGAGATCAGTTATTAGACAAGACTAAAAAAATATTAATTATTAATTGCATAAATGGATCAAACTGGAAATAGAAGAGTAAAATACACAGAAATCTCAAACATGAGGGTAGCGTAAACCCGAACACAATTTCAAACAATTTATGAAGCCTTGACAATATTTAGTGTTTACGGGACTTTCAGTACCTTAATTCGTTGCAATCTTGGGCGCATTCACCTTCCGTGATGCAAATGGGTGGTTATTTACAAAGGAGTCCATTACCAACAGTGCAGGGGACACGAAGAACAAATAATCTACACTTTTCGTCGCGTAATTCAATTGCAAATATTCCCTTTTCCCAATCAAACAATGGACATAGTTCCTTGTTGAACAAAGACTATTCAAAGACTCTTATCTTTGCGTTCATTGTTTTCCTTCGCTTGAAACCGAAGTCAAATACTAGGGACGTGTTTTCCAGATTGATAAAAAATAAAAATAAAAAACCTTTTAAAATTCTATATACATACGTAGTATATGGGTAGGGTATCTGCAACATTCCCCCTTCGGTCTTTGTATTTCAGCTAGTGAGGGTGCTGAAGTACCCTATCCAATTTGTTATAAATATTTTCTTGACATACTCTAAAGGATCCCATTAGGCTTGTGTCGGCCACAGTTAGTTCTTAATGTTATTTTGAGAACCTAATATTACCAATATTATACGAAAAAAAGCAAATGTTAACAGGCCATATGCAGGTGCTCTCTCTCTCTCTCTCTCTCTCTCTCTCCTCTCTCTCTCTCTCCAGTGACTCAAATATTTTCACCCATTTTTTGAGACTGATTTTCTTCTAATCTCTCTCTCTCTCTAAATGTAATATTCTGCTCGAAAAGAGGTGATCTCGAGAAAAGTGTCAAATTTCTGAAGCGGACCAACAGGGCCAACAAAATTCGTAAATCCGACGTCTGCCGGAAGTTCGGCAGGAGCTTCTTCCTCGGGACGGATTTTCGACATTTCTCACGAGATCCTCCAGATAATGAGTCCTATAAATAAATCCTGGATATTTTAACGAGACCTGTCATCCACATCCTTTGGGATCCACCAACAATCCTATTTCCTCTCCGTTCGTTTTTTTTTTCTTTTTTTCTTTTTTATAATTCTAATGTATCAATTATTTTAGTCATTTTAATCATTTACTTGTATTTATATCTGTATATCTATTTTGTTAACTTATAAGAAATCCCGTCTAAGAAAAGGTTGATACACGGATTAGGATCACGTTTTTCTGTCTTCATATGCACATGCTTTACCCCCCCCCCTCCCCCCCCCCCCACCCCCCCCCCCCCCCACCCCCCCGCCCCCCCCCCCCACCCCACCCCCCCCCCCCCACCCCCCCCCCCCCCCCACCCCCCCCCCCCCCCCCCCCCCCCCCCCCACCCCCCCCCCCCCCCCCCCCCCCCCCCCCCCCCCCCAACCCCACACCGCCCCTCCGGCCCCGAGCACCACCAAAACTCAATGTCCCTTATAGTATACTGCTTCTTCTTATATGATGTCCCCAGGGCCAAAAAGGACACCAAAACGACTCAATGGGTTTTTGGAATATTGGAATTGGAATATAAAATTAAGGGCAAATGCCAAGCGCTGGGATAAATGAGGCCATTCTGTGTTGAAAGGGAACTTGAGAATGGAAAGGTTTATTCAAATGTGTCAACAACACAAGAAAAGCCTCATAGGAGAGTGCTGAGGAAAGTCAGATGGAAAAGCGAATATGAAGGAAAGCACAGTAAAAGGAATGCAAGGGGTTGCAGCTAAGGGCCGAATGGACGCGGCAATGAATCTTGAGTAATGCCTGCAGTGTTCCGCAAAAGGTGCACTAACGGCACTGCGAGCCAACCCCCACACCGGGCTAGTACCATTAAATTGTTCTTATATTCTAACGCTGGAAGAAAAAAACGAGAGAGAGAGAGAGAGAGAGAGAGAGAGAGAAGATAACGGCCCCAATAAACGGAGGCACACAAGAAAAATGTTGATTCCATCAAAGAAGCAAAGAACGATTCATGAAAAAACAGCAATGTTTGTTGACGAAGAGAGACTCAAAAATGTCCCAACACTTCTGAAACTGCAAAGCCATTTCCATCTGTCTGTCTCTCCATGAATGCAGACAATGGCGTCCCGGTTATTGTTATGAAGTGTTCCTGAGCATGAGTTTTGTCATAAAAAAGAAAAGGAATGGAAAATGGAGGATAATAACGCAGCCAGCGCCAGAGTGAATCTGCTGAGAGAGCGAGACCGGGAAACGTATTGCCTCATTACATGGAACGTAAGGTAGTGGATGGTGCAGCCATATTGGAATCGGCGAGAATATTCGGAATCTTTCTCCGATTCCCGGTTTTACTATCACTGGAGGAGTAGATGTCGCTTTGAACAATCTCTTTCGAAGGAGACAATAGGCCTAGCACTTCGTGAATCATAAGAAAATCTGACTTGTGTACCAGAGTGTGATGCAGACAATAGGTCTACCACTGCGTGAGTCATAAAAAAACTAGAACTTCTGTAACTGATTACAATGGAGACAATAGGCCTATCACTTCACGAATCATTAGAAACTCAAACCTTGCATAACTGAGTGCAATGGAAACTATCACTTCGTGAATCACAAGAAAGCCTTGCAAAACAGCGTACATTGGAAACTATAGAACCAGACCTTACAAAACTGAGTGTAAAGGAGACATTAGGCCTCTCACTTCGTGGCTCATTAGAAAACCAGACCTTGCCATGTGATGATGCACCCAAGACTTGGAAATGTCACTGCCCTATATTTAATCCTTAGTGCAAGCGACAAAACTGTTCTAAGTTATTTTCAATCAAGAGATATTGAGCAAACTCACAGGATTGTTGTTATGGCGTCCAGAATTAGTCTGCTGTCGAGTTCACAGCGCATGCGCAAAATAAGAAAACTTGTAACAGGGAGGTTTTAGTGGTTTAGGTCTTGAAACGAATTCTAATCTTTCTATTTCTACGATAAATAGAAAAAAACCGAAGCTTCACACCATGCACTGACGCTTTACCATCAATAATGTTTGTACCTGTCGTAAGAACAACAATTATTCACCAAATTGTTGAGCTTGAGTCGCACTAGAGCAGGAGTACTCGCGATTACAACGCCATCTGTGTGTGGTGTGTGTGTGTGTGTGTGAGAGAGAGAGAGAGAGAGAGAGAGAGAGAGCGCTCATTCACGACACCACATTTCTCTTAATTTCCTAAAACCAGCTGGAGTAAATGTCAGTTGACAGAGTCTGGAGAATGTCGGAAATTAAAAGAAGTTTGCCAGAGAGAAACTTGAAAAGGCCGTCAGGAGGGAAACTTTTCTAGAAAGTGTCACCAAGTCAATTAAACTTTGTCTCTTATTTTGGGAATAAAGCCCCATGACGAAGAGGAATGATGAAAAGCTACACAGAAAACAGAACGAGTTTAATTTGTTCATGATTATACGTCTCTATAAAGAGTGATCATTAGCAAAAGATGATTATTTATCAGTATCTCTGTTGGACAGGGATTTCCTTTAAAAAAAGTAATTACAGTTTGACACTTTAAGGAGATACTGCCATTAGTGCGCCTCACGGGTTGCACTGTAGGCATTACTTGAGCTTCTTAGCAGCGTCCCTTCGGCGCCTAGCTGCAATTTCTTTGATTCATTTTACTGTACCTCCGTTCATATTCACTTTCATGTCATTTTCCACTCTCTCCTAAAAGTGCAACTGGGAGGCTTTTCTCCCTTGACACTTTTTAAAACCTCCTTTAGTCTCATTTTTTCTTTCAGCGCTGAATGACCTCATAGGTCGCAGACCTTGGCCTTTGGCCTAAATCTCATATATTCCAAATACAGTTTGAATACTTTGGTAACAAATACAAGAGAAACTGGGTCATGTCAGTTGTCAGTCACAGGCTGTCGGTAATTTGAGAATATTACTAAGCAAACATTATGAAATAATATACGCTAACATCCGTAGAAAACAGGATGAAGTATAAGTAAGTCTTAGCAGTCATCAATTATGAATACTTGGAAAGCGTTTGACTTTTCAATGTCTGGTTTTTATGGATAAATCTGTCTTATTCATTATTTCGAACTAAGTTCATTTTAAGGTCAAAGGTCTTGTAATTAGTAAAAGACATATTTAGGAATTTTTCTTCTAGATGATTAATCAGACACACAAAGATTTGAATGGATGTTCTGTTTTCACCTTGAATGAAAATTACAGAGAAAACATCGATACACATGAACATCAAAACATGAATATCAAATTAATGTATATCACAAGTCTATCTACATTTTGTTTCAATGAATTTCTGTAATAAAGAAATGTAGTTATTTTTTTTTTAATTGTGAAGGCGTTCTTCTTTAAGGTACGCATCGTGTTGGCATAGAAATATAGTACTGGCACACTAAAGATTTCAAGCAAATTCTACGATAATATTTAGGTTTGCCTTAATAGGTTTATTTACAACTGTGCCTCTTTACATATCTGTAGCATATGTGACTGTGTGAAAACAGTCCATCTCTTTTGAGGCTGACATTAATGATTCTTTATGCATAATATTTTCTTCATACTTTACCGTTTTACTTTCAGAGTGATTCCAATTTATGAAGGGGAGCTGAACCCCACCAAACTTTTACGGGCTGCTTTATGAGCAAGAGCCCGTGCGGGCATTAAACAGACTCAGTCAAAAACAACAACAACAACGAGTACCAATCTTTCTCTTCGCATGGTCATTGCATCCTTCACTCTTATTACTATTTTGCCTTTTTGAAGAACTCGAGAATAACTTTGAGATCGTTCTCAAATGTATTTCCCTCTCTTTCTATAGCGTTCGGGGAGATCTCTTTTCATTTCTTTGCTTTGAACAACCAAATGCTCACTTCAACACCTCAAAGATTTTTACATGCTCAACATATTTTGGAGCAGCTGCTACACTTTGTTATTCTAAAGACTCGTTGATAGATTGCCATTCTTGCTCCACTGTTTTTCTCACGTTTCATTTCACATTTTTTTTACCTCTCTTGGCATCCGCCCACTTTTGTCCCTTTAACTGCACATTTTTTTTTTTTTGAGAGAGACTAGGTGAATTCTTCTTTTATCTCACTTAACTGCACTTCAAATACTTTTCCTTTCCTTTCACCAAACCTCTCACTTTACTCTCTCAACATTCACTTGGTTTATTTCACTTTCCTTTGTCACAACACACGATTCACACCTGATTTTACCTTCATAAACCTTCATAGATTTTTTTAAAACTTGTACCGACATGGTATTTTCTTATATATTTTCTTAAACTACCATAACCGTTTATACGTATCAGTTTTTTATTCCCAAATAATGTTGGTTTGAAATACATATCCACTATAGTAGTACCAATCTATGGTGAGGGTTTTGTTGGGTCGAAAGTCATTTACGTGCGGTGCCAAACTTCCATTCTAAAGGAAAATTTTATAGACTATAGGTCGTTGTTATATACCAAACTGAAGGGAATTACTCTGAATATTTGCTAAACATGGTTTTTATGTATACAGTTGTTAATGATCAACATTCTTAAGTTTTTCAACATCATATTTGAGAAACGTGGCAAACATGTTGCCACATCTACAATCTCGATTTTCAGGTCAAGTATCGAAATCTGTATCTGTCAGTCAAGAACAATATACCCTTCGTTAATCTCTTAAGAATGGTCAAATCTTATAAGATGGGGTCCTTTATGGTGAAGGTAAGGATTAGCGGGTGTAAATATAGTTGGCGCTCAAACACGTGTGTGTGTGCGTGATTAAATGCTTAAAAAATGTCAGTTATCTGAAACTTTTCTATAAATTGAGAAATTTGAATATGATATTGTTTTATTTTTTTTCATCTTTGATGTTAATTTTTTTTTCCTTGTGTAGAACGTTCCAAGACAACAGTCAACTGAATTTGAAAAAAAGAATATTCGGGGGATAAGATGAAAAAAATCCAAATACCGTTGTTAGGATTTAAAATTGGTCTAGCTTTGCCAAACATCAATCTATTAAAATTTTTTAATTTTTAATAAGGTAAAGGGAGCAGTTTAGTAACTGAAATTGATAAATTTGCTCCAAAAATGATTGAATCGTAATTTTTGTACACAGGTCCCGATGACAATTGTGTTAAAACCAGTCATTAAATATTACATTATAAAGTGAAGAGATGTTTTAAGATACTTCACAATGGAGAAACAGAACAGAGGACCCATTACTAATGTTGCAAATGGAACTCTTCGTACAGCTGAGGCAAGAAAAGTTAGTAAAGCTAAATGAATAAATAAAAGAAGCACGAGGTTAGGTAAAGTGTATCATTATATCATTCATATTTTATTATATTGTACTGTATTTATTACTAGAATGTTTCTAAAATAGAGAAATGATTAATTTATGAAATTACCATACCCATATTTCCCTTTAGTTTTCTCTCATGTAGGTTGTTAATAAATAAGTTAATTGAAGAATAAAAAGAACTGTTTTATATCTGAAGTTTTATGCCAATATACACACTATATGAATAAAGGAAAAATAAACTTATACCAGCGAACCCTTCTAAGACAATTAGAGTGGGTATTCCCCTTTCACCAGAATCTGAAAGGAGGATAATCTGTACAGGACAGAGGTTAAGACCTAAGGGTAATGTTTCCCTTGGGTGATTAGTAAGAAATACAGAAACTTTGACTTTGACCGCCTCTACAAAGAACTTGAAGATATGGCAACGCGTGTTTTCGCTTTTATACACGCCCAAACCCTCACCTTAGATTGGTACTACTATAGACACCCCATTTTAAAAGGGTTAGAGTCAAAACACTCACTGGCTACGTCCTGTATGTATCCCTAGGCTATATAGCCGTACTACAATACCTTTCCCTGCTGGTAAATTTACTAATCTCCGCTGCCCAGGGAGGGAAACCAGAGTTACCGCAGCCCTTGCCCTACTAAGCACAATTACTCAGGGTCCTTCCCAGTGTTGGGTAACCTGATTTCCCATTCTCCCTTCTCTAGCAACTAGCTATATCTACTCAATTTGTGTTTCTGTATTGCTGTTACATTCTTCTATTTATTTATTAATTTACTAATTTATTTATTTAGTTTTTATCAAGTGATCTCTTCTGTCTATATGTCCCATTACCTTCTATTAGTTTTTCCCTAATGAACATTGTTATATTCTTGGAAGCTTGAATTTCAAGTCTATGGCCCCTTTTGTGGGCTTGTTCCATAAGAATGGGGTTCATCTTCTGAATATAATAAAAATGATAATAATTCTGAGCTACTGTAATGCATATTTCAATAAAAAGAAAGTGGGGATACTGGGTATTTAAATTTCGTTTTTTTACAAGTGTACTTTGTATGTGACTGAAATTCCTGTGTCTCACGCAGTGATGTGGTGGCAATGATTCCGTATTTTTCCCATCCTACTCCAGAAAACATTGGTCTCCTCAACTCATGTTTTTTTATTTTTTTTTTTCTTTTTTTCGCTGGACATTATGAAACCTTTGCTACAGTTAACTGACCTCCTATTGAGAACGGAGGACGATCCACAACTCACTCCTCTTCAAAACAAATTGCCAGTCGCAGAGAGAAAACATCGCATCACTCTTCCAGTCGAACATATTAATGGAGGAGGTAGCAATGGAAAAAAATGGTTTTTTTTTATGTTGTATTTGAATCTCTCTCTCTCTCTCTCTCTCTCTCTCTCTCTCTCTCTCTCTCTCTCTCTCTCCACGGACACTTTCCATTTGAACTTTTTTTTCCAGACTACAGCCGCAATGCCGAAACGCAAGTAAAAGAGATTTCAATTGCTGAAATGGACTGCCTGCCATATATCCCCCAAAAAATAGCGATGCCAAGAGATAAAGAAAGTTAGGCGATTTTGGTCGGTCTTTTCCCAGCCCAGGCCTGACCGAATGCCTGAATGTAAGTGTGGTAAGGTGGCCAGGGGGTCTGAGAAGTCTGGCGTGGACCACTGGATGAAGAATTAAAGAGAGAAAGTTATTTATCAACGGCTGCCACTTATGGCAAATGAGTCAAGTTAGATCATTATAGTTATAAAAACAATCGAAAAAAATACCTCCCAAACAGAGTAATCAAAGTTTCCTTATTTTTTTATTAGGACTTTTGTGTTTGTTTTTTGATTGGAAAGAGCAGCGGTTGAAATTAAGATTTATCTCCAATAAAAGGACCACGGTTTGTAAACAAGCTATAAAAAATGGAATTAATTAAGTTACACGGGAGAAAAACTCCCGCACTATAAATCTTTAATATTGGCTGCTTTAGACGGTTATTTTTCATAATATTGTTTTTTTCCGTCTCTAAAATAACATCTTATTATGATTTTATATTACTACAAATTTATTTTCGTTTTAAAAGCGAATGATTTACATAAGGAAATAGAAAGATTCAAAGAATGTTGTTTAGTGGAGCAGCCAATTTTTATTTGAACGACTGACGAAAGATGAAGAAAATCAGGAAATTATGTCGGTGGAGAGGGACGCATTTTTGGGCTGTCAATGGCAGGTCCGATAACTCCATCTTTTTCTATTGGAATTTCCAAGTTCATTAATGAGTATAAATAATTGGTCGCGATTGGCGGGTTTTATATATCGAAGGAGGGGATGAAATATGCGGTTCTATTATTATTATTATTATTATTATTATTATTATTATTATTATTATTATTATTATTATTATTATTATTATCCAGAAGATGAATATGTGTCTGAAATTAAATGTTGGTGTGCTCAGGAAGAAATCTTTAACCGAAGAAGACAGTAGAACTCTTGAGTGCTTGAAGTTGATATTAGTGATGGTAGAAATAGTAGTAGTTACAATAAAGAAGAGAATGGTGATAAAAAAAATATTACGGGAAAGATGAGACTAAAGATTTACTTGAAACAAAAAACAGGGAATATATTATGGTATAATTAATTATTGAATCTAGTCGTAAATACATGGCCGCAAATTCTTAAAAAAAAACATTTATGCGTATAATTCATTATTGCAATCTTAGTAAATACATGGCTGCAAATTCTTAAAAAAAAAAAAAATTCTCTGCTCTCTCTCTTCTCTCTCTCTCTCTCTTCAATCTATTTACCAAAGTGAACTGAATAGTGTGATTCCCCATCCATATTACAGATTCAATTTATTATTTCGACGGGGAAACCGGAATCGACTGATTCTAAAGTACACGCGCATCATTCTCGCCTTACCCAGAGGTTCGAAATGACCTCTGCCGCGGAATGAATCTCGATGTGACATGAATTGTGTCAACGGAGATCCTGTCCCATTTATCTCCCGGGAATTCATTTTCCCTCATCAGACGGCAATTCAATTTTTGCCTTGACTATATTTCATTGTTTTAAGGACCACTGTGTATTTGCATAAATTTTTTATGTGTGTGTGTGTGTGTGTGTATATATACTGATATATATATATATATATATATATATATATATATATATAGATATATATATATATATATGGGTATATATATATATTATATATATATATATATACTTTAGCTGCGGTTTCAACTGTGGACAAGAAACTGAAATGTCGGATAGTATATTAGACAATGAACTGTGAACGGGAAAAATTACATTTTATTAAAACGAAAACCATATGCCATAAAAATCTCTTAAAACAGCCTCGTGGTAACAATAGGATATAAAAAATGTTCTGACAAAATCAAAAGACACGTATATCAAATCTTATGTCAATTGTTTGACAGAGTCTATGTTGAAGAAATTAGGAAATAACTGGAAAAGTGAAGTAAAACAACAGTGCAACTTTCGTTTTTATCAGATATCACAATTCTCGTATTAGTTAACATACGCAAAAAAGTTTGTATGTGGTAATAACGTATATAAAAGCGAAATATGTAAGTTTCGTCTTTTTAAAATCATGTTTGAATGTGAAAATCAAGGTATAAAGTTGTATAAAGTTAATATGCTTATACTGAAAGAAATCATTATTATTGTTGTGCAGACGATGAACTTCATATGGAACAAACCAACAAAGGGGATATTGACTTGAAATTCAAGCCTCCAAAGAATATGGTGTTATTAGAAAGAAATAACAGAAGGTAGTAGGAAATACAGAAAGAAGACACAATTTATCAACAAATTAATAAATAAATATATAAAAATGTCTGCAAACTATTAAGATGGAAGGAAATCGCCGACCCAGAAGAAGAATACTGCGTTAGGCCTAAATGACAACAGCATAACTGTCCATTAAGAGACTACCTAAAGTGAGGCCATATGTCACCCTGATACAAGATCAAGCGACACGCCCACCCACTGTCTTGAAGACACGCCCACTTTCTCTTCCAGCTACGATGCTGGTAATACATCCAACAGTTTGGGGCTCCATTACATTCTGTTCTACTCTTGGCAAGTAACCTAATTATGCTGTGAATGTCTGCCATTCTGAACCAGTCCTCTCGAAGATGTGCGAGATGGTGAGACCGAAGAGGATCATGTATCTTTCGTTGTTTCGTCTTGTGAGACTTTGCATTTCTAGTATGTACCTACATATGTAAGTATACTATAAGTATATGTATATATGTATGTGTGTATATGATAACCATCAAGTATGTATAACTATAAGTATATGTGTATGAATATATATATATATATATATATATATATATATATATATATATATATATATATATATATATATATTTGTTTGTTTGTATGGTGTTTTTACGTTGCATGGAACCAGTGGTTATTCAACAACTGGACCAACCGCTTTACGTGACTTCCGAACCACGTCGAGAGTGAACTTCTATCACCAGAAATACACATCTCTCGCCCCTCAATGGAATGCCAGAGAATCGAACTCGCGGCCACCAAGGAGGCAGGCCAACACCATACCGACCACGCCACTGAGGCGCTTGTATGTATGTATATATATACAATTGCATGCATATATGTATGTATGAATGATATAATTATCATGTAATCGAACAACGCATCAAATTTCAGTTGAAAATTTCACCGGATCGTTTCAGTAACAGCCTTCACAACAAAATTACTTTCATTCCCTTGAGGCCGAACAACTCGTTCACTTATCAGTGCATTTTGTTCAAATTGCTTCCATTTTATTTTTTTTTTATTTTTGTTTAGTGAAAAACGACAAGGATAAACGAGAGGTTATTTTCCTTTTTCACCACCTTTTCCCTTTCCCCGTTCAACATTCTGGCTAAACGTTTTCCGAATTCACGAACACAATGACGCTAGGAAATCCAATCGTCAAACATTTCGAATTGTGGTCTCCGGCGATAATTATCGTCACTGGAGTTGCTCTCAAACACATGCGATGTAGGACCATTTTTTAACACTGATGAATTTCAAATGCAAAATAATTTTCTTTCTGTTTTGTTTTCAAGCTGTGAAATCAGGTAATAATTCTGTTGAGATGAGAAGCCAGGATTTTTCAAATTATTTTAAAATCTTTCCTAATTATCCAAAGTTTAAAATAAGGGATTTTTTTAAACAGTTAGATACTGTTATAGATAAGGAACATTAAACTTGTAACGGTCGCTAAACCCTTTCAAAGTTCAAAAATTTCAGAGGCAGAAGCTCTGTCTTATTAAGACTTATTATATAGTACTTACATAAATACACAAACATACACACACAAATACATGTGCAAATGTTGATATCATTTATGATTAGTATGAGAGAGAGAGAGAGAGAGAGAGAGAGAGAGATTCCGCTCCAAATGGCCCAAGAAAAATGACGTAGATCTTCCGTAATATGAAACCCTCACTTACAGGATATCCAGGAATTCCCCAGAAATAAAGAAGTAAAGAAAAAATTCCTCCTTCAAAATGAGGTGGAATTTTCATCTCTACTGGACTTGGAGTCGTCTCTCTTTCCCTCCTTCTAATAAGTTACTCGAATTGATATTTTTTACAGTTCCTTTTGCATCGATAGACGACGCTTTCGACACTCACACTGTTCTATGTCTTAAGTTTCTGGGATATTCACGATTGAAATATTATATATAACCAGAAACAAACATAATTTTATTATTATTATTATTAATTTTATTGATTAGTTATTATTATTAATATTATTATTATTATTATTATTATTATTTATTATTATTTTATTATTATTATTTAGGAGATAGACGTCTGTTCATTTGGAATAATCATATAGACGCCATTGACTTGAAATCTAAGCTTCCAAAGAATATAGTGTTCTTTTAAAACTTTATATATTATATGCAGATTGGTTGTTCATAACAAATTAGAAATATCAAGCATAGTGACTATGAAAGTATAAGGATCCGAAAAAGATAATAAAAACTAAATAACCAAAAAGAAGAATAAAATAAAAAATAGAAAAAACAATTTGCAATTTGTAGCTGTTGCCTCACTCTTTCTCGACGCAAAATAACGAAAAATAAGTGTAGAAAATTAGGGATACTAATGAAATTTGAAATTAGAATGATATATAGCTGATATATCACTGCTTCAATGTTACACTTTTAATTAACCATGAGAGAAAACACGTTACATTCTAATTAATGATGAGAGAACAATTATTCTCTTCATTTATCCACGAGAGACGAAAGTTGAACGCTACAAAACGAAAGGATATACTTTCGCTCAAGCAGAGAGTTCTTTTCTATTTCACAGATCCTGTCGATACCAAACGGAAATGCCTATAGGATCTCGTTCGCGCCAGCATTACTCCAGAGCTTATCCTTCTCAGAGAGCATCATATCGTAGCGGATAATAGCCTAAGGGGAAGATTGAGAGGACCATATCCTACGGAGAAGACTGGGCCGTCTCATTGTCTCCTTATGGTGTCGTGTCTCTCTGACTGGAGAGCGAATGACAGGGTGTGAGGTGTTGGTATCTAAGAGAGGAGGGTGTAGATAGTAGGAATAAAGAATAAGACAGACACAAGCAGCAGAAATGATAAACACATGCACACTTACAAGTAGAAATACACACAAACATAATAATATATATAATATAATGAATAAGGATTATTTTAAAACCCAATACACATCTCATTATATTTAGAATGTTGCGATAAACGTGGAGGAAACAATATTTTATGTTGCCTTCCTACTGCAAATGCAACTCAATTAAAAAGTATAAAGAGAAGAGAGTCGAAAATATAAACGGAGAGCATACAAATCATTCTCTCTCTCTCTCTCTCTCTCTCTCTCTCTCTCTCTCTCTCTCTCTCTCTCTCTCTCTCTCTCTTTTCTGGCTAAAATGATTAATATAGACGAGAATTATAATTTTTAAAGTAGTTTTCCAAACGTTACAAAAATAATCATGGGGAAAAAATTTCTGCATAATCAATACATACGTATTTCTAAATAACGAAACTCAAAGAATCACCCGCATGTTCTCGTCATAAAAATAGATGATTAACTTTGTTGACTCTGGGAGATAATATCGCAATTTTAATGTTTGTGAACAAAATTAACTTTCTCTTTGACTTTACGGGATAATCGTCTGGCATCGAGGTGATCTGGTGTCAGTGAGAGTTCCTCAGAGAGAACCTAATGAAGACTACGAAGAACAATCACGTTCACTTTAAGATGAGGATAAAATGAGACCTTATTCTTATGTATATATTTTAGCATATTGGTATGGATACAGTTAAAGCTTACAAATTCACTACAATTGCATAAAAAATTGGGTATATATTGAAAAAAGATGCACTCCAAGCAGCTAATTCAAATTCGAGAAAAAGATTTTTTAACAAGATAAGCCTGAAATATATGTATCTTAGTATATAGTTATTAACACATTTAAAACTGTTAATCTTTACTACAGTTGCATCAAAATTTGATTATAAAAAACGATGGACTTCAAGCAGGCAATTAGAGGTAAAAATTTAAGAGAAATCCAATATTAGACCTTATTCTTAAGTACTACCCTTAAATATATATTTTAAAATATAGTTATTAACACAGTTAAAATCGTTAATCTTTACTACAGTTGCATCAGAATTTGTATAATAAAATACGAGGTCTTCCAAGCAGGCAATTCGAGAAAAGATTGAACTTGGGTAGACCGAAGGTGGCGCTGCCAATACATTCAGAGAAATGTTTAATGAAACAGACTGTTGATGTTCAGTATTTTCGGAGACTGACAACTTCGAGGGAGTTAATTGAGTTTCATACATCCACGCTCCTCAGGTATATATAGATATCTCTGCGAGTTATTCAGCATGGATACATTGAAGGAATTTTATATATACATATAAATATAAATACACACACACATATATATATACATATATATATATATATATATATATATATATATATTATATGTATTATATTCATATATTTATACATGCATATATACATACATAAATATTTATTCATTATACAGACGGGATACTCTTTCAAAAGGAAATCATATTCATTAGATGCCTTCCAAAATTCAGAAAGCAATTTGATACATAAAATCATTTCCATATCGGCCTGTTATATCCTACAAGAAACGACGTTTTCTGAAGTGGATTATTATAACACGAACGAATAAAAGTATAACCTCGATGAGACAGCTACAAAGACGGCGTTATTTGATACGAAAACGACCATTTGGAAAGCGGAAGCCGCCCATCTCTAGTCGCGCCCGATTCAGCCCATCTCTTCCGCCCGCGTCTTCATTTGGCAGAAGTTCACAGATGCTTCTAAGGCGGCCAAATTGAAAAGCGCGTCAGCAAGCAGGCAGAGAGGGGCCGACGGAGATATGCTAAGCATCCCTTTGTCGGCGGCCGTAGTTCCGGTTGATCTCAAAGCCCCCAGAGGACCATTAAATGGTCTCCTTGATTTCCATTAATGACGACCCTCAGTCAGGTGCAAAAGGGATTAATTAAGCAAGGGAATGTGTCTTATTCGTTGATTTAAATGTCGTTGTCCTCTCCTGAAGTGTAAAAGCTATTTTTCACTGTGCGTAAGCATTTCCGATAAAAAGAAAAAAAAAAACTATCAAACTCATTAACGAGCCCGTTTCCTATCATCAATTTAAATGCCATGGCTATCTGCTCAGTCATGGACAATAGACTATTCTTCACTGCATATGCACGCCTGATATTTTGGATATAAGAAACTGTAAACATCATTAAATTAATGAGATTGCTTCTTATCTGATGCCTTGGGTTATCACGGGGCAATAACGTCAACGGTAAAAAGACTAACTCATTATTTCGTATGAACACCATAACATTCTTTTTTGGAAGCTTGAATTTCAAGTCAATGGATCCTGTGGGGTTGTTCCATATGAGTGGGGTTCGTCTTCTAAATAATAATAATAATAATAATAATAATAATAATAATAATAATAATAATAATAATAATAATAATAATAATAATAATAATGTCGCAATACCATTGGACACCAGAGTAGAGGAGAAAGAGAGAGAAAAGATTGATAAGTATCAAGACCTGAAACTGGAAATAAGAGGGATATGGGGTATGCCAGTAGAAATTGTACCCATAATTACAGAAATACTAAACACGATCTCAAGTAGCTCCAGGACTCATGCAGAAGAGTGTGCTCCTAGAAGCAGCACACATATTGAGAAAAGTGATGGACTCCTAAGGAGGCAGGATGCAACCCGGAACCTCCCCACACTATAAAAACCACCCAGTCAAAAAGGAGGACTGTGATAGACCAAGAAAAAAAATAATAATAATGCACCCTCCATTTGAATATTTTGAAGACATCCCATAGCTAACAATAATTCCACACGATTCCTGACCTAAATTAAGCTATACTTTAAACTTAACAATCAATATAAAAGAAGTACTCAATAAAATATCACGTCATCAAAAATGGAAGTACAGTTGAGGTGTCATATCAATAAACATTAACTCACAGCCAAATCCGTATCAGTCATTTAAGGGGACAATACGAACGTTTAAAAAAAAAAAAAAACTCGGAGATTAAAATAATATATCCAAAAGACACCAGGTTACGGCTTTACAGTAATAAACATTAGCTATAGGCCAAATCCGTATAGCTATCTACAGGGACAATACAGACGAATTGTAAAATAAACTCGAACATTATAAAAAAAGGTCACCTGAAACGCTCAATCGGCTCTGCGATACTCAAGTTTATCTGACCGGATACCGAAGTCGGTGGCCGGAATGAATAACAGCGGCCGTTAACATCGGCTCCCTGCGTCGGGCGATAAGCGGATACTTCGGATGTGGTGAATGACTTCCCTCCCTCCCTCACACACTCACTCACGACGGAAAGTGGAGCCATTTCATTCAAAGTAGTTTCTCTTCAGCGGCTCATTTCGCTCTGTCCTTTCCTCTGGGGTCAGGTGTAGACACGTATGAGGTGTGTGGTGTGAATACACACGCACGTACACACGCACAAAAGGTTGTTTGTTAAGTGTAAGGGGCAGGAGATTCCATTCCCATAGGCTCGCTGTGAGTTGAGTTAGGAAGCGCCCTCTTTATATATACATACGCTAACACTCACACGCACACATACACCCATATATATATATATAATATAATTTTTATATTACATTATATATAATTATATAATATATATATATTAATATATATATATTATACATATAACTTATCTATATATATTATATTATAATATAATATATTATATAATATATATTGACATATAACATATATATATATATATAGATATATATATATTTACGTATCATATATATATATATATATATATATATATATATCTATATCATATATACATATATATTATATATATATATATATATATATATATATGTATATATATATATATATATA
>NC_087211.1:16236487-16243987 GCF_015104395.2 Macrobrachium nipponense | reverse complement strand
GAATAGGGTTCTTCATATGCTGAATAATAATAATAATAATAAGGAGTATTTGGTTCCATTAATTGAAATATACTTTTCATTAAGAGGTATCCTATACCTCTACTTGTATTTGACTTTCAGGATACGTTTATCTTTGCATCCTATTCTTGTATATTTTCAATATAGTTCGTAAGTAGTTAATAGACTCTACATTTAAATGCCGATGTCTTTTTCGTTGAATGTATGGAGTAGAATTCCACTACACTCTCTCTAACCCTCTTCAGAATATATAAAACGTTAAAAATTAATTCTCTGTTCATTCTTCTTATTGTTTTGATTGTATACTCTATAGAGCCGTTATTAGCTGTTACCTCAATGTACAACACCTGGAAAAAGAAAATCCACTTTTCATGATTTTAATTTTCAATTTTATTTTCTGAGACATTGCTTTTTCAGTATCATAAGTACTAAACACATGCTGTTATTAGCTCCATTTAGATAATAATTGCTTCATGTCTATATTTTCAAGTGAAATATAAAACATTTTATTTTAGCCATCGAGTTAGTGGGTTCAAAATGGAAGACGTGATGTTTCATTTTAAGCAGAAATATTTCACATTCCATCGTATGTTATTTCATTATTGAAGAGAGAGAGAGAGAGAAGAGAGGAGAGAGAGAGAGAGAGAGAGAGAGAGAGAGAGAGAGAGAGAGAGAGTCCTAGCACCCTAAAAGAGGAATAAAAATTAACCCGTTGCGGGCACGACGCCCCTTTTCCCACCTATGTTAAAGGGGAAAGTGGTCTTCAGAGCAAAATGCGAAATCCTCGGAAATAGTGCTTTGGCAGTTTTCCTAAAAGACAAAGGACCCTCACTCCCCCACCTGAGGGATGCCGGATGCTGCTGCCTGCTGCTGGCTGCTGGTAGCCTTCATGCTTAATAATGCCCCGAGAAAGAGAGCCTGTGGGTAGGGGGGGAGGGAGGGGAGCCCTTCAGGTTATTGCTTTTGGCAACAGCAGATTTCCTTCGTCGGGGAAAAATTCTCCTCGGACGTATTGTCATAAGGATCCCGCCGCCAACGCCCTCCCCACCCCTCCCCGCTCCTCCCCTTGGAAGTTTGCCGTTCAGTTCTCAAGAGAGAAGAGTGTCCACCGCAAGGTGTCAGCTCACATGACATTACATCCGCTCGTGTCTGAAGAAGACCGATTCCATCGAGATCTATTGAAATAATCGTGTGCTTCTCCAAACCTGCTGGAGTTATTGCAATGCTATAGTGAGCCACAGAAAGTAATGCAAGAGGAAATGTACAGAGATTTACAGAAAGACCTTGAGAGAGAGAGAGAGAGAGAGAGAGAGAGAGAGAGAGAGAGAGAGTAATGTGGAGGGGAAGGGGCGAGAGAGAGTGAGAGACAAGAGGAAATGGGGAGAGAGAGAGAGAGAGAGAGAGAGAGAAATGTGGAGGGGAAAGGGCGAGAGATAGTGAGACAAGAAGAAATGGGGAGGGGTAGAGAGAGAGAGAGAGACGAGGGGAAGGGAGAGAAGGTGGAAGGAGAGAGAAAGAGAAGAAAAATAGAGAGATATTTCTTCCTTTAGCAAGAACCATTATATAGAGCAACAGAGAGGTAGGAGGGGACCTGGGATGGAGAGAGAGAGAGAGAGAGAGAGAGAGAGAGAGAGAGAGAGAGAGAGAGAGAGCTAAACAACTTTAAAATCCATTAGAGTAAATCCACTGTATACAGGGGAACGGTGCTTGCGTTGTTTGAACAAGATTTTGAGAGGTCTGTTTTGACGTCGAAAGTGACACAAGTCCTACAAAATCGAGGAGTTGGTGAAGTGTAGGGGACAGAATATTCAGGTTTTAGGAAGCCTTCCCTCGTCCTTTAATTAGACTTTGCATAAGTCTGGTTTTCTGACTTGTGCTGACCATCCCGTATACAGTAAAGTCTACTGCCATGCTTTGCCGAGAGCAGTCTCAGCAGACACTGAGAGAGACAATGGTCTGAAAACCTTCCAAAACACCGGAAGTGGATTATCAACTTTACGGACTTTGGAACCCAGAGTTCACTTACCAGACGCAACTAGTCTATGTCTGAAATAAATTACATCCAGATTCACGACTGTTTCCCTCTTCAGAAATGGCAAGTATTAGAGAGTTACTGGCACAATGCAGTAACCAAAAAAATCTGCCATAAGAAAAGTAGAGAAAACTTTATAAACTGTGTGCAGCTGACGCAGCAGTTACCTTCAACACTTCCTGCTTGAAAGAGGGTATACTACCCATACACTATTATTATTATTATTATTATTATTATTATTACTTTAAATAACCATAAAAATGTCTTAAGACTGTTTATGGTACATGTTAAAGCGAGGGAAAGCTTTTAGAGAAAAGTAATTCTCTCTCTCACTCTCTCTCTCTCTCTCTCTCTCTCTCTCTCTCTTTATACACACACACGCGCGCGCGCGCACACACACACACACATTATATATATATATATATATATATATATATATATATATATATATATATATGTGTGTGTGTGTGTGTGTGTGTAGTAGATGTATGTAGTATTTATTTATAGATGTATGTATAGATTTAGGAGAGATGAGAGCGAGAGAGAGAGAGAGAGAGAGTGAGAGTTATATATCACCTCCCCTACCAACAAAATCCGCTACGAATTCATTATATATATTTAAACATCTATGCATATATATATTACCAGTGAAGGGCGTCGCCGCCCCCACCCCCTGCTATTTTAATATTTGGTATGCGCTTAACCGTAGCGTAAGGCGAACTGGTTACACTCAGTCTCTCCTCTCTCTCTCTCTCTCTCTCTCTCAACCTCTCTCTCTCTCGCTCTCTCTCTCTCAAAGCGATCACTGGCAAACCACCCTCTCTCTCTCTCTCTCTCTCTCTCTCTCTCTCTCCTCTCCTCTCTCTCTCTCTCTCCATTCCATCAGGTCATTAAATTAGAGTCGGAGTTACAAAAATAAATACGTTTTATTCAAAGTAAAGTACTAGCTGAATAATTCAAGTTCTTACAAGAACATTAATGGAATGATAATAGTTCAAGTCTCATAGACAACTAACTCAAATAACCCCCCGGTATTCAAATGTCTTATCAGTAATTAGTCACACCAATTATCTCTTCTCCAAAATATTATAGTTCCCTCCACACAGGACACTCGGTCCCCTCACTAGGACACTCGGCCCCCTCACTAGATCCGCCTGTTTAAAAGACAGGAGAAAACACTAATGAGCACACACACAATTGTAAAGACAAAGTCAAAAGATTAAATGAAATGGAACATCTTTACAAGATATCAAAACAAGCCATCCCTTTGGCTAAATCATGATAACTCACCCATTGCAGCCTGGAACGTCAACACTTTCACAAATAGAACTTTCGCAGAGCCATCCCAGCATTCTGCCTTTTCTCCCATAGCTGTCTCCCTAGTTCTTGGCTAAATGAAGCCATTAAGAATGAACATAGTTCGTACATGTACACACGAATTCACACTCTTTGTCAACACCCCAATTAACTGGTCACAGCCAGTTTTCAAAGGCACCTTGAACAATAGCCTCACGACACTGATATGCTTAGGTAAGGAACTTTAACATCACACCACCCCAAAAAGAGATGTCAGCATTCTTAGGACGTCGCTTCGGACTCTGTCTCCATAGGAAGTAAAAATGATCAGTCTGCACCTCACATTATAATGGTACATTAAATATATTATTAATCGTAGCCCTCTTTTGTCTAACATATATTCATAGACTCCCATTCAACTGGGATACGAAAACCCAGTTAATTTAGAATGCATTTAACTTAAAAGTTTCTAGTCCGATAATAAAAGTACCGTCGACGCTCTCCCTCCATGTATTTCATTTTGTATTTTATGTTTTATTTTTCCATATTTATTGGCGAGATAATCAATCGCTAAAAGGTTTTGAGTGGTAAAAGAAAATATATCTAACTGTTTTCTTTGAATACTACATTAAACAAAGTTATATTACGATATCATCCAATTGAAATATAAAAAGATATATTATACTGGATGGAAATTTTGTAATTGGGAACAGAAAAAAATTGTTTTATGCTATTAGTCACTGGCAGAGAAAATAGCAACAATCATAAAAGGTATAAAACTGGTTTTATTTATAAATGTTGAGAGAGAGAGAGAGAGAGAGAGAGAGAGAGAGAGAGAGAGAGAGAGAGAGAATGTAAAAGTTATACCATAAAAAGGAGAGAGAGGGAGAATGTAAAAATGTATTTCATTTAATTTACAAAGAGCGAGCCATCGAGAGAGAGAGAGAGAGAGAGAGAGAGAGGAGCAATCAGTGTTACATCTATCTTCAGATTGCTATGCCATGGACACAAACACAACCCAATGCATCAACGTCAGTACTATCCGAGTGTACCAGTATTTTTATCTTTTGTGTTTGTGAGTTTTTTTTATTTGAAGAATGGGACAGTTACGTTCCAAAATGCTCTCATTACATATTACCCCTGTCACTCACTCGTGTTCTTTGCTTAATATTCCCTTCATTATATTCCTTCTAAAAACAACATATAATTATTATTATTATTATTATTATTATTATTATTATTATTATTATTATTATTATTATTATTATTATTATTATTATTATTATTATTATAAACAAAAACTTCTTTCAGTTTTCTTCTGAAGATTGAAAAAGAAACCCACAAAATCACTACCGTTCATTCTCCGTACAAATGAGCTTCCATTGGTCGGTCGCCGAACGATTCTTATCAGGAACTGATCGAATGGCTCGAGTTCATCGGTGTTTATGCCGGAAGAAATAATTGAACAGGTGATCACGGAGGTATCAGTTGTCCATTTCCATTTTGTACGTCGATTGGATTGAATTATTTTGGTTAACGTTTTAGTCTTTTGAAAATCTAATATATATATATATATATATATATATATATATATATATATATATATATATATATATATATATATATATATATATATATATAGCTACATACATATATATATATATATATATATATATATATATATATATATATATATATATATATATGTGCATACATACACACATACATACTACATCATACATATTTTTACAAACATACATATTGCACAAGTAGGCGCGAAAAGATGGGTTAGGAAATACCTCACCAAATGAAAATGTCGTCCCAAACTACAGTAATAAGAGAGAGCAAAAAGAAAAATAAACTAAAGAGAGAGAGAGAGAGAAAAACAAAACAAATAGCCTACCATTCGTTCAACACATAATTTTTCTCCAGCATTTCTCGGACGAAATAAAGGGTCTGTCCAATCAGTTCCATTTGTTTGTTATGGCCATTACCTTACATTACCTTACAGTTCGTTCGGGTTGCCCCAGTCCCTCAGTGTGAGGCGCCTCTATGTCTACCAGAGAGTTGCTAGTACATCTTCCGGTATATTTTGCATCTTCCAATCTTGGATGGTCTGGGATGCAGTTTAGATATTTGTCGAGCTTATTCTTAAACACATCTACGCTCACTCCTGATATATTCCTCAGATGAGCTGGCAACGCATTGATAGACGCTGCATTATCGATGCTGGTGTCGTAGTGGATTAATGTCCTGTGTGCTTTCCTTATTTTTCCTGGTATAGTTTTGGGCACTATTAATCTACCTCTGCTTGCTCTTTCTGATATTTTTAGTTCCATGATATTTTCTGTTATTCCTTCTATCTGTTTCCATGCCTGAATTATCATGTAGCGTTCTCTCTCCTTTCAGACTATATAATTTTAAGGATTGTAGTCTTTCCCAGTAGTCTAGGTCCTTAACTTCTTCTGTTCTAGCTGTAAAGGACCTTTGTACACTCTCTATTTGTGCAATATCCTTTTGATAGTGTGGGTACCATATCTATTGCAATATTCAAGTGGACTACGAACATATGTTTTATAAAGCATAATCATGTGTTCAGCTTTTCTTGTTTTGAAGTGCCGTAACAACATTCCCATTTTTGCTTTACATTTTGCCAACAGAATGGCTATTTGATCATTGCATAACATGTTCCTATTCATCATCACACCAAGGTCTTTAACTGCTTCCTTATTTGTGATTGTCTCATTATTAGGTCCCCTATATGCATATAGCTTTCCTTCTCTGTCTCCATAATTTATTGATTCAAATTTATCAGAGTTAAATACCATCCTATTTACCTCTGCCCAATCATATACTTTGTTAAGGTCTCTTTGTAGAGCGTTCTTATCTTCATCACAAGTAATTTCT
This sequence comes from Macrobrachium nipponense, assembly GCF_015104395.2. Lineage (NCBI taxonomy): Eukaryota > Metazoa > Arthropoda > Malacostraca > Decapoda > Palaemonidae > Macrobrachium > Macrobrachium nipponense. The sequence continues at coordinate 16,237,734 of NC_087211.1, read as the reverse complement.
CTACTTATTCTTGTGTCATCAGCGAAACTACTCACTACCGAATCCTTAACATTACTGTCTATGTCTTCAATCATAATAACAAACAATATTGCAGCTATCAACCGTACCTTGTGCACACCGGATATTACCTTGGTTTCATCCGATTTCTCATCGTTTGCAATAACTATCTGTTTTCTGTTGTGTAAAAATTCTTTTAACCATCTTCCTACTTTATCTACAATATTGTGTTTTCTAATTTTCTTTGCTAATATATTATGGTCTACTTTGTCAAAAGCTTTTGCAAAGTCTAGATAAACCACATCTGTTTTCATTTCCGCTTTTCATATTTTTGAATATGTTCTCACGGTGGACTAACAGTTGGGTTTGTGTACTTTTTCCGGTACGAAAACCGTGTTGTCCTATATTAACAAATTATTTTTTATTAAAATGTTTCATAATATTTTTTCTTCATTACCCTTTCATACACTTTCATATGTGATGTTAGACTCACAGGCCTATAATTACTTGCCTCTAGTCTTGATCCACTTTTGAAAGTAGGGGTGATATATGCTAATTTGTGCTCATCATAAATCTTGCCTGTATCTACACTTTGTCTTAATAATATTGCAAGTGGCTTTGCGATAGAATGAACTACTTTCTTTAACAAAATAGCAGGGACTCCATCCGGCCCTGCAGCAGCTCCATTTTTAATTTCATTAATTGCCTGCACAATATCAGCTTCATTAATTTCTATGTCAGCTAAATATTCACTATTTTCGTCCCTTACTTCTATATCATTATCTTCATTATCTATTCTAGGGGTGAATTCTCTCTTATATCGTTCTGCAGTATGTTGCAAATTTCCTTTTTTTTCATTCGTTAACTCCCTCTTCAATTCTCAGAGGGCCTATTTCTATTCTTCTTTTATTCATCTTCTTCGCATATGAGTATAATAGTTTTGGGGTTTTGCTTGATATTTAATAGGGTTTTTTCTTCCAAGTCCCGTTTTTCATTTTCTTTTGATTTGTATAATCTTTTGTTCTTTTTAGTTCTATAACTTTCCATGCATTTTTTTCTTTTGCAAGACCTTTTTTCCACTTTCTGATTTTCTGGAACAAGATCCTTCTGTCTCTTGGTATGCATGAATGATGTTTACTTTTCTTCTTCGGTATATATTTATCCACTATTTTCTCCAATATTTTATATAATATCTCCGTATTTACCCTTATGTCATCACTTACGAAAATGTTATCCCAATCTTTGTTTAA
>NC_087211.1:16211487-16231487 GCF_015104395.2 Macrobrachium nipponense | reverse complement strand
TTTACACCCACGCAACTGTGGATTTTTTCGCCATTATTATTATTATTATTATTATTATTATTATTATTATTATTATTATTATTATTATTATTATTATTATTCTGTTAAAAAGGATGGCAGAATTTTAAGCGAGTTGATTTTATATATTGTTTTTTTCTATTTTCCTTACAATTCGCTTCTCAGGCTCGGCGATGTTTCTGAGTAACTGGCCAATATTCATATTGGGAATTTTCAAAAATTATAAATGCTGAAGCATTTATAATTTTTGAAAATTCCCAATATGAATATTGGCCAGTTACTCAGAAACATCGCTGAGCCTGAGAAGCGAATTGTAAGGAAAATAGAAAAAAACAACTATAAAATCAACTCGCTTAATTCTGCCATTCTTTTTAACAGCATTTGCCTAAAAGAGGGTCTTCTACCAAAATATTATTATTATTATTATTATTTTTTTTTTTTTTTTTTTTTTTTGCTCTATCACAGTCCTCCAATTCGACTGGGTGGTATTTATAGTGTGGGGTTCCGGGTTGCATCCTGCCTCCTTAGGAGTCCATCACTCTTCCTTACTATGTGTGCCGTTTCTAGGATCACACTCTTCTGCATGAGTCCTGGAGCTACTTCAGCCTCTAGTTTTTCTAGGTTCCTTTTCAGGGATCTTAGGGATCGTGCCTAGTGCTCCTATGATTATGGGTAAACATTTCCACTGGCATATCCCATATCCTTCTTATTTCTATTTTCAGATCTTGATACTTATCCATTTTTTCCCTCTCTTTCTCTTCAACTCTGGTGTCCCATGGTATTGCGACATCAATGAGTGATACTTTCTTCTTGACTTTGTCAATCAACGTCACGTCTGGGTCTGTTTGCACGTATCACCCTATCTGTTCTGATACCATAGTCCCGTCAGAGGATCTTTGCGTGATCGTTTTCTATCACTCCTTCAGGTTGGTGCTCGTACCACTTATTACTGCAAGTAGCTGATGTTTCTTGCACAGGCTCCAGTGGAGGGCTTTTGCCACTGAATCATGCCTCTTTTTGTACTGGTTCTGTGCAAGTGCCGGGCATTCACTTGCTATGTGGTTATGTTTCACTTTTCGTATTGCATTTCCTACATATGGGAGAGATGTTATTTCCGTCTATCGTACTTTGAACATATCTGGTTCTTAGGGCCTGATCTTTGTGCCGCTGTTATCATTCCTTCAGTTTCCTTCTTTAGCTCTCCCCTCTGTAGCCATGCCAATTGTCATCGCTGGCTAGTTCTTTAGTCTGTCTCATATTGTCCGTGCATTGGTTTGTTGTGCCAGTCCTCTGTTCGTTCTGTCTTTCTCCTGTCTCTGTATATTTCTGGGTCTTCGTCTACTTTTATTAGTTCTTCTTCCCATGCACTCTTTAGCCACTCGTCTTCACTGGTTTTCAGATATTGCCCAGTGCTCTGTTTTCGATGTTGACGCAGTCCTCTATACTTAGTAGTCCTCTCCCTCCCTCCTTCCTTTCGTGTTATGTATAGTCTGTCCGTATTTGCTCTTGGGTGTAGTGCTTTGTGTATTGTCATATGTTTCCTGGTTTTCTGATCTATGCTGCGGAGTTCTGCCTTCGTCCAGTCCACTATTCCTGTCGCTGTATCTGATTACTGGCACTGCCCATGTGTTTATGGCTTTTATCATATTTCCGGCGTTGAGTTTTGACTTGAGTATCGCCTTGAGTCTCTGCATATATTGTTTCCTGATCGTGTCCTTCATCTCTTGGTGTTTTATATCTCCTCCTCCATTATTCCAGGTATTTGTATCCGGTCTCATCTATGTGTTTGATGTTGCTACCATCTGGTAGCTTTATCCCTTCGTTCTCGTTACTTTGCCTTTTTTGTATGTTGACTAAGGCGCATTTTTCTATTCCAAACTCCATCCTGATGTCCCCAGATACAATCCTTTCAGTCTGGATTAGGGTATCTATTTCCTTGGTGCTCTTACCATACAGCTTGATGTCGTCCATGAACATCAGATGGTTGATTCTGTTGCCTCTTTTCTGAGTTGGTACCCGGCATCCATCTTCTGTAGTACTTTTTTGTCATGGGAATCATGGCTACTACGAAGAGTAGTGGGGACAGTGGAGTCGCCCTGGAAGATCCCTCTCCTGATATTAATCCTCTGCTAGTCTTATTCCAGAGCTTGTAAGTATTGTATTCCAGTTGTGCATTGTATTTTTGGAGGAAGCTTATGGTTTTTCCCCTCTGCCCCATATATTTTCAGGCATTCTATTAGCCATGTGTGTGGTATCATGTCGAAGGCTTTCTTATAGTCTATCCATGCCATGCTTAGGGTTGGTTTTCCTTCTCCTACTGTTCTTCATTACCATTTTGTCTATCAGGAGCTGGTCTTTTGTGCCCCTACACTTCCTTCTGCAGCCTTTCTGTGGTGGGGGATGGTGTTTGTCTCCTCTAGGTAGTTGTATAGCCTTTCACTGATGATACCTGTTAGTAACTTCCACATTATTGGTAGGCAGGTGATAGGCCTGTAGTTACTGGCTATATTTCCCTTACTCTTGTCTTTTGTACTAAGGATGTTCTTCCTGTGGTCATCCATTTGGGTGCTTGGTGATTTGAGATACAATGCTGGAGTTGTTTCTGCTATTCGTGGGTGTAGGGCCTTGAAGTTTTTGAGCCAGTATCCATGGACTTCATCGGGACCTGGGGCTTTCCAGTTTGGCATTTCTTTAGTTGGTGTCTGACTGTGTCTGTCGTGATCTCTGTGAATCTTTGTTTTATTCTCCCTGTTTTCTTCTTCCTTGACTTCCTGGAGCCATGTTGCATGTTTGTTGTGTGATACCGGGATTGCTCCATATGTTTTCCCAGAGTCTCTTACTTGGTTCGGCTTCAGGATTTCTGGGTGGTTGTCTTCCCCTCTTAGTTGGCTGTATAGTCTTTTCTGGTTGGTTGCGAATAGTTTGTTCTGTTGGTATCCCTTATTCCTGTTCATGTACCGTTGGATCTTATGTGCTTTGTCCTTAAGCCTCTGTTTTTACATCTTCTATTGTGTTGTTTAGTCCCCTCTCTTGTACTTTGTATTTCTCGTTGAGTTCCTCCCCTTGTTTTTCTTGCTTCTTAGCCTTTTTTTTTCTGCCATCTCTTTCAGTTTAATTCCTCAAGTCAGATCTCATCACCATGATTTGCTTTTCCAGGCGCCTTTTCATAGGAGGTGGTGGTGTTGGTGTTCGAATTCCCATCAGTTCTACTACTAATCTTGCTCCTGCATATGTCAAGTTATTTGTTTCTGTGATACTGTGGTCTGTATTATGCCCATTATTTCATTGACCTCACTTGTTTTCTCCCTTAATTTCTTGGTGTTGTAGGCTTTCATGGAGGGGATCTTTGTTCTCTCTGTATCTGGCTCCATCCATAGTCTAATCTTTCTACCCATTCCGCCCTCTCTGTTACTTCGTCGGTGTTTCTTCGTGTGTCGTTGTTTGATACCTCATCCTCCCTGTCGTCTTCTGTGGCATCGTTTCTCAGTTCGTCTTCGTGTAATTCGTTGTTGTGTGACATTTCCCTTTCCAGTTCTTCTCTTTCTGTTGGGGAGAGCCAGTTCTTTTTCTTTATGTTCCTTACTTGGTCTGCCAGCCTCTGCTCTGTTTGGGGGGTGTTATTCCTCTCATTCCAGATGTTGACCAATCTTCTTCTATATCCTCTCTCCGTCGGGTTGCTTCTGATGTAGCATCTCCATATTTCCTTATTTTCTTCTCTTGTCCATTTCTTCCTTTTTGCCTCTGTAGCTCCAATCTCAAGCTGTTGATTACTGTCGTTGTGGTGATCAGTTGCTTGATGACGACCTCCAAGTACCTGACCGTCTTCCCCTTCAATTGGGTTGAATACCTGGTTGCCGGACGAAGCTCCTCGGTTGCCAGAGGTTCCATTTACGTCGTTGTGGTTTATTCCTTCATTTCTTTCCATCATTGCTGAGTTTTTGCTATTTAACCCATAGCTGGACCCTACCCCATCAGGGATAGGTACTCATTTACAGCTGAGTAGACTGAGGAAATTATGGTAAAGATCCTTTCCCAAGGAATCAACGCCGAGGAGAGCGGTCACCCATCCAACAACTGACCAGAGCCAATGTTGCTTAACTTGACTTAAGTCTATTATTATTATTATTATTCCAAGCAGGTCAGTGCCCTGCAATTCAATTGAATAACTACTGAAAATATTTAAACGCAAACTACTTAGGTACTTTAGAACAGAGGAGCAAAAGTATTGGCTCACGCAATCATGTACCTGCTTACGACAATTTCGATAAAGGGAATCTCGTATTTGAACCCCTATCATTTCGAATTATATTTTCATAAAATTATACTTCCTCATGTAAAAACTTAGTTATCTAGGACCTTCTTGCCCTCAGGCGAGAATCAGGTCAGAAAGAGAAATCCACTACATTCAGGCACCGAGATAACGAGAGAGCTTTAGAGGAACTTTCAGAGAATTAAATATTTATGCCTCTTTTTCTCGCTCACAGTTTAGAGAAAAATGCCGCCATTCAGGAGTTGAAAGGAAGGTACATATGAGCGAAAGAGACTTAGGAGAGAGTCTACTCTTATCCCAACATTACCATTTTTTTTAAAGAATTAGCTGTTTGAACGGAGGTCGGAGAATCTAAAAGGAATATCAGATGTCATCGTGCGAAAAGGTGTCTTTTACTTCGCAGATCAGGATGAAAAGAAGTGAAAAAGGCCTGAATGAAGCGAAAAGGAATTTATGTTGATTCCTGGCATTACACAGCTCGACGCTGGGTCTACGCGGTTGTGTGGGAATGAGGAGGTTGGTGGGTATAGTAGGGGGTGGGGGTTGTTGGTTGGGTGGCGTGTTCAGCAAAGTGCCTGAGCGTGGCAGAAAGCCGTTTTTAGGTAAAAGTTTTTTGAGGAACTTGTGGGAATCTGCAAAAACACGATTTACATCAGTGACATCATTCCGCCCAACCTCTTTCTTGGGGGAGTTAATATATATATATATATTATATATATATATATATATATATATATATATATATATATATATATATATATATATATATATATATTATATATATATATATATATATATATATATATATATATATATGTATATATATATATATATATATATATATATATATATATATATTCATATATTATATATATATATTATATATATATATATATATATATATATATATATATATATTATTATCATATATACATATACGTATATGTATGTATGTATATGTTATACATATACTCTATAAATATATATATATATAATATATATATAATATATATATATATATATATATATATATATATATATATATATATATATACACACACCTGTTAACCAGGTCAACCGTGTAACAAATCTTTCTCATGTAATATAGCCATTACGAAACGTCGGGAATAAAGCACTATCTTTAGCCGGGTCCTGGAGCCCCCCTCTTCACTGGAGTGCATCTGGCTGTGGCCACCTCTCTTCGGGTGAGGACGAAAATTATGAAAACCAGGGAAATTCTTCGCTAGCGAGTCTCGTCCCTCTGACCCGAAGCTCCCACGCGGACACGCATTTTGCAGCCAGCCTGATATTGCATCAAAGAGCAATTTACCAGCTGAACAATGTTCTTCTGAATATGCAGATCCCATCGTTGCTTTTTTCGCATTATTGAGACGTGTTTGTTAAATTGAAAAGGGCCGTTTTCCCCCCCCCCCCCCTCCTCCGATATATATTTCTCTGCTGGGATATTGTTGAAATGGGCAATGAACTATCAAGAATTACTTTAGAAATTCTCCTTTTCTTTGCTGAAATGTTTTTAGTGGCCTCAAACACCGCAGGTATTTCAAACAAAAATAAAATCACTTTCTCAGTTGCGAGTAAACATGAGTTATCATTAATGAGTCAACATGAATTATCCATTAGAAAATATACATCTCATACCGTCTGTCTTTTTTATACGTTAGATTGAAATGCCATTTTGACTGAACCTAAAGGTCGCTGAAAAGATATCCTTTAGGTAGGAAGGGCCCAATTCTCAATTTTAATTCTAAGACAGCCCAGGAACCTAATACTGAAATTTAAAAGCTAATTTTATGTCGAACGCAAAGGCAATAATACTCGTATGACTTATTCGCCTATATATATATATATATATATATATATATATATATATATATATATATAGTATATATATATATATATATATATATAGTAGATATATATATATATATATATATATATATATATATATATATATATATAAATATATATATATATATATATATATATATATATATATATATATATATATATATATATATATATATATAAATATATATATATTTATATATATATATCTACATATATATATATATATATATATATATATAAATATATATATATATATATATATATATATATATAGTATATATATATATACATATATATATATATATATATATATATATATATATATATATGTGTGTGTGTGTGTGTGTGTGTGTATAGAGCTATATAATAATCTCTTGTTAACTGGACAGTCAAGCAGTATAGAGCTTTCCTGATCTTACATTTGAAAAATCTATTACAAAATCAAGTAATTCAGCCTTTTTTCCTTCCGTTCTTTCGAATTCCAACGGTATGGACGAGGATGAAAAAAAAGTAACAAAGGGAACAAATGCTAAAAGAATTGATATATATGTTGGAGAGGAAAATGAATTCGGAGTTTGGTATTTCAGTTGTTTTCTGGGAATACTGACGTTCTTTTTGTCTATACCTCTCTTCTGTTATTTTTGTCTCTACCTCTTTTCTGTCATTAAAAAGTTATATCGATTATTCTTGGATCATAGGACAAGGTTTAAATTTGGTGATCTTTTTTTGTAAGATTGTCCGTTTCATCAGCAGTTCTCTCTCTCTCTCTCTCTCTCTCTCTCTCTCTCTCTCTCTCTCTCTCTCTCTCCTCCTCCGATGGACTAATAAGTCTTTGAGTCATCCTAATCCTTGTAACGCCTTGTAACACTTTCAATTTTATGCACAGAAGATGGGTTATAGGTTGACTTATGTGCTCTTTATACCTGGTGAGTAAAAAGTAAAAGAACTTTCCAGCCAGAGAGAAAATGTTACGTTTTCAGAGACAAACGGAAATCCTTTCCGACACCATTCAAGTCCCATTCATTCCAAGATAGGAATCTCTCCTCTTTCCCGCCACGACTGCCACAATTCTACTGGGATCTCGTTGATGACCACCTTTGGCGTTTTCATTATCACGTAGACCTTAATGGGAACCGATTTTTTATTTTAACTCCAAGACAACGTTTGTTAACTGAGGTACATCGGGAAGTGATATAGAAAAGATAAGGTATGTTCTTGGTATTGGAAGCTCGTCTCTTTTGTGTCTGCAGGGAGAGAGAGAAAGAGAGAGTGAGAGAAATTAGACAAATTGTTTGCTTATGGTACTTCCTTCCTTCCTTCCTTTCTTCAAGAGAGAGATAGATAGATAGAGAGAGAGAGAGAGAGAGAGAGAGAGAGAGAGAGAGAGAGAGAGAGTTACAAGGAGTTACAAGGATTAAGATGTCTCAAAGACTTATCAGTCCATCCGAGGACACATCGTGTGCTCGCTTATCTCTAGGAGCAGGTTTTACTATTCATTCATGGTGTCCTAATGATTTTGCTTAGCTTTCTTTTAAAGTCTTCCACACCGTTGGTGTTGACAACTTAGAGAGAGAGAGAGAGAGATAAAGGAAGGAATCCCAAATGAAGAGAAATGAAACGCTGAGAAAAAATATCTACAACTAAAAATCTAAATAAAATTTTTTGTTCCTAAAGTTACGCCCTTCTCTGATGATGAAATAATAAATGCAAATGTTCTTGTAATGATACAAAAAGCATAGGCATGTAAAGGAAATTTAATCATCCCAGGAAAACAATTGAAATACCAAAATCCGCATTCCCTTTCCCCTCCAACATTTATATCAATTCTTTTAGCATCTGTTCCCTTTTTTTTTTTTTTTTTTTTTTTTATCATCGTCCATATCAGTAGAAAAATAAAAAGTGAGATCATTTGGTCTGCATTCGACGTGACTCAGATATTCCATTTAAAGCCGAACAACGATATCATAGAAATACACGCAGGGGAGAGAGAGAGAGAGAGAGAGAGAGAGAGAGAGAGAGAGAGAGAGAGGCTTTGCCAAATTAGTTTTTTGCGTTACTGCTTGAGAGAGAGAGAGAGAGAGAGAGAGAGAGAGAGAGAGAGAGAGAGAGAGAGGCTTTAGACCCATGTATTTCTTCTCTTTGATTTCTGCGTCCCTGAATCTTGCTGTCCAACCTCTCGAAACTCCTTCTTTTCACTGTCCTCCATTTGCAGTTTTACTATATCCTACCTTCCGTAATCAGCTCCTAAATTTAGATCATTCGGCGATCTCTAAAGCCAGTATTGGAGAAACAAATCCCGAGTTCTGTCTGCGAACAAATATATTCGAAAACAATCACTACAGAGAGCTGTCGGGAATCTGTCTATTCCCTTTTCAGGTTGAGAATGGGAATCGAACAGATTCCCGAAAGCACTGCGTACAGATTTATTCATATAATAGTATCTTTGTACCTGTACATAACTGTGGGGTTATTTCTGCATTTCGAGGCTTATGCTACTATGAATGATTTTTAAAGCAACCCAGTATTATGCGTTGTTTATGTCCGCCTATGTAAGTACGTGTGTATGGTGTTGTTAATGTTTTAAGTTCTCGTTCGTTTGTACTTGAATGAACAGTGAACAACGAACAACGAAAATACACAGGTTTCATTATCATGTGTCCGCTGTTCCACTCGTTGGAATGTAGATGAAGGCACTTTTTTTATGCAAATTCAGAGTTTATTCACCTACTGGAGTTTAAATATTTTGCATTTCATCGCTATTTAGCAAAACCTTTTGGAGAAGCATTTGGAGAGACCCTCATTTTCACATGACGCAGGAATGAGCAACATCATCATATTATTGTTTTCGTAAGGTAGTACAGTGTTGCAAAACGAACCGTAACAGAATACGGGAAGAGTATTCTGGAAACAAATTCTGGAAATGAATTCTGGAAGAGAATTTTGTAAGAAATTTTGGAAAATAATTCGGGAAAAAAGTTCTGGAAAAGAATTCTGAAAGCGAATTTTGGAAAAACCTGGAAATGATTTCGAATAAAAATTATGGAATAAAATTCTGGAAGAGAATTTCGGAAACGAATTCTAGAAAGGAATTATGGTAGAGAATTTTGGGAAGAAAGCTGAAAAATAATTCTTGAAAAATTCTGAGAGAATTCTGAACGATAATTCTGGAATACAATTCTGAAAAAAAAATTCAGGAAGAGAATTCTGAAAGAGAATTCTGGACAAGAATTATGCAATAGAATTCTGGAATAGGATTCTGTAGCAGAATTCTGAAAATGAATTCTCGAATATAATTCTGGAAAAGAATCCAGGAAAAGAATCAGAGAAAAGAATTCTGGAATAGAATTCCGAGAACGAGCAGCAACGGAGGGGGTGGGGGGTGGCCAGTAATCTGGTAAAAAGTTGAGTTCATTTGCATTGACATAATCTTGTGTCAATCTTAATTAGGCCTGAGGTGGAGGACTTTGCTTCGAACTGGTTGAAGTTTGATAATTAAACGGAATGAGATTCTCAAACACATCACCATTTCTCTCCTGATATTTCCAATTGCTTAGATTGCCAGCCATTTCCACTTTTTCCAATTCAAGGACCTGTTTCTGCCTTAGTCTGAATATGTCTGAAAAGCTTTAAGTAACACCATTTACGGGTTTGTGTACTGCAAAACATCAACTATTAATTTTATATGCATACATATTATGATATATATATATATATATATATATATATATATATATATATATATATATATAATATATATATCAATAATATATGCATATAAAATTAATAGTTGTTGTTTTGCAATACACAAACCCGTAAATAGTGTAACTTAAAGCTTTTTTGAAGAAGGAAGGGAAAATACAGTCATAATACTGTACTTGTTTTAATCTACTAAATTCATTTAATTCAGGTGTTTTCGTGTAATAAAATATATATAATTCTCGAAAGAATGATTTCTCCAGAATGGAGGTTCATGGAATTTGATAATTTAGAACAACTGGTAGTCTAATATAAATATAGACATCGAGAAAACTAATATCCATATATATATATATATATATATAAATATATATATATATATATATATATATATATATATTATATATATATGGATATTAGTTCTCGATGTCTATATTTATATTAGACTACCAGTTGTTCTTTGATTATCAAATTCCATGAACCTCCATTCTGGAGAAATCATTCTTTCGAGAATTATATATATTTTTATTACACGAAAACACCTGAATTAAATGAATTTAGTAGATTAACAAGTACAGTATTATGACTGTATTTTCCCTTCCTTCTTCAGCGCACACGAATTCGTGGCAATAACTTGAATAATTCATATCCCAGTGGTGTACGTTCTGTTGTGTGTGTTCGTAGAAAGAGAGAGAGAGAGAGAGAGAGAGAGAGAGAGAGAGAGAGAGAGAGAGAGAGAGAGAGAGAGATAACACCTGTCTCTCTTTTTACAGTTGGCTGCAAAACCAAGGGAACTAAAATCATGACAACTGCTATTGATGTAAATATTTATCAATATATTTTCTCCTACATTAAATAGATGTCTTACTAAAAGCAATATAAGGTTACTATCAAACACCACATCTCTGGCGCATGCGTAATGTCTACCAAGAGTGACAGTGACCAGAACTGAAAGCATACGTAATATTGTATAGAATTCGGTTCAATCAAGAATAACTAAGCTCAGCCCCGTCGTAATGAAGGCGAATTACAGAGTACGAAATTAGAGCAAGTGGCAATATCGCTGCCTGAACCTTTAATGAAAAGTTAAGTTATTATAGTAATGGGCTACGCCATTATTGAAGACCATTTCCTATTGGAATACGAAGCTGGCGCTATGGGGGGGGGGGGGGGGTCTGAGGTGGGGGGGGGGGGGGGGGGTGGGGGGGGGGGGGGGGGGGGGGGGGGGGGGGGGGGGGGGGGGGAGGGTGGGGGGGGGGGGGGGGGGGGGGGGGGGGGGGGGGGGGGGTACGGGGGGGGGGGGGGGGGGGGGGGGAGGGTGTTCGTCGAACCCTTGTGAAGAAGGTTATTGGTTGTGGTTCCATTTGGAAGATTGACTTGGCCATCCTCGTGCGTTTGTCCTTCTGTAGAGAAAAACAGTAGACCGTTTGATAGAGTTCAAAATTATTTTTATTTTTTTCATAAAAAATAAAAAGCACAAACGAAATTGTACAAAATTCATTTAATTGATAAAAATTACATCGGAAAAGCATGAGCCCATAAACATAAAAACTAAAAGGAATAAAATAGGATGTGAAGGCAAAAATAAAAAAATAAAGATAATAATATAATTAAGAATGTGAAATGAATTATAGTGAAATAATGAAAATAATAAAATGCTCAAATATGAATCGCTCTATTGATAAAATGATAAGGTAGAGATAAAATAAACATATAGGTAAAAAAAATATTGGTTTGTGAGACGAATTAGTCAAATGCAATGAAAGCGAAGCAAGACATTTTAATTTTTCCCGTTTTAACACCATGAAATTCTTCGACAAAGAGACAGACAGACAGACAAGGAAGAGAGAGAGAGAGAGAGAGAGAGAGAGAGAGAGAGAGAGAGAGAGAGAGAAGCTTTATCATCCCATTCATCATACATAAAACTGTAAAGATAAGAAATAATAAAAAAGCACTTATCAGTCCTCGTGATCAAAAGCATCGACAGAAGCTCGCTCGAAATTCCACCTGTCAAAACAGCGATGCTTTTCCTGTTTTGATTTGCATTAGAGGATATCAAAGCATCAGCATCAGGATCGCGACAATAGCACTCATGAATGAGTATGAAAACGCCCAGGCAGCCACCCAGTGGCTGTGACGCCGAGATCTATAGTTAGGGATTTCTCCTCCAAACAACTGAAGGAATTCTTCTTGGTGATTACCTCAAGTTGTCTGACAAATTTTGTAGTTTTATCAAAAGCTCCGATGTGTACAGACATTACTTGGACGCACACGCACGTGCTTTCACAAGCAGAAATATATATGTAAACATACATGCATACATATACACACATATATATAACATATATATGTATATATGTGTGTGTATTGTGCGTCCATCAGATTTCGTCATTGCTTACTCCACCCACACACACGTAGACACGCACAGACACGTGTGTATATAATTATACATACACACACACACACACACACACACACACTCACACACACACACACACATATATATATATATATATATACTATATATATATATATATATATATATATACCTACATATAGGATTATGTAAATCTGGTATGTCACCATAAATCCTTTAAGAAAAAGTTAATCCCATTACAAAGGACTAAATTTCTTTGCATATTTTAATTCAACTGCATAACTATGCATTTTTTCAAATGAATTTATAGGAATTGCATATTTAATGTTCTCCATCTCCCAGCCGTCCCACTTGGGTCCAGGCACTGATTTTTTTGTTCAGCAAACGTCATAAACCGAGAGGGAGGAGGAGGAGGGTTCCAAGTTCCACCTTTGGATCCTTGTACATCATCTCCTGTATTTTCTAGAACTCTTTATTTTGTTGTCCAACCACTCCAAATTTATCTTGCTGTCTAACCACTCCAACCCTCTCTCTTGTCACTGTTAAGCACTGTCTGGCCGAAAGTGTCCACCCAGAGCCTGGCTCGACAGCCTCTATCTCATGAAAACCAAAAGGGTCATCTTTCGATTGTCTCTTATTTCAATAAAATATTTTTTCTTTTTTTTCTTCAGTGCCACTTTTCCCTCTTAAGTAATTCTTTCTTGGCTCTGATATTATTTATTCACATATCCTTCTCTTGGGTTTCGAAGTAGCATCCATACCTAACCAGTTTCCTCTGAGGTACTTGTTGCAATCACACAGTGCATTGTAGCTGCAACCCCTGTCACTCCTTTTACTGTGCCTCCGTTCATATTGTCGTTCTTTCATCTCTCATTGCACCTTATCCGAACTATTGTTTCATAGTACACCTGTGAGGTTTCCTCCTGTTGGGTCTTTCTAACCTTTTTACTCTCAATTTCCCTTTCAGCGCTGAATGACCTCGTCATAGGTCCCAGTGCTTGGTGTTTTGCCTAAATTCTATTTTCCATTCCGTATTTGTTCCAAGTATTTTAACAGTAATTAACATTAATTAAGTTAATTCACGTTCGTTCATCCTTCGAACTCCTCTTAAAACGTTATCATTTTTCGACTCGGTTCACCTACGTAATTTTTGGGATGGTTTAATTATCAGGTTTATTTTCGCTCGCTCTCTCTCTCTCTCTCTCCTCTCTCTCTCTCTCTCTCACGCTAATAATGAACCCTAATTAGTTCAGCAATTTTTAAAGTGATTTAATTAAGTGGATCACCTGCGTAATGATTTTCAGACGCTGTGTTCTTCATTGCTGAAAGATGTTCAGTTTTTTAATACAAAGGACATGATCATTCATTAATAGTTCTCAAACTTTCCTCGCTGCATCGTTCTTCACCGAAGTATATTGCCCGTTGTATGTGAATACGCCTTCAAACATACGCACGCTCGCAGATATTCGCAAACTTCCGTGTATTATTAAGAGTATATTGCTCCTTGTATGTGAATTCACTTTCAAATACACGTGCCTCAGAAACATTCCCAAACATTCGCATATTTAACGTATGAATTACCCCCACCCAACATTGTGCTTATTGAAAAAGAAACCCACAAATTCAATTTGTAACTTGTTTACTTCTAAGTATTTACATTTAGTTTTACTCCACACTCGAGTACTTTCAGGCCCTTCTGTGGCCCATTCTCAAGAGATGTTTGGGATGTTAGCCTGGGTCAAGCCCAGCAGTCTGACTGCTGGGCCTTGACCCCAGGCTAACATCCCAAACATCTCTTGAGAATGGGCCACAGAAGGGCCTGAAAGTACTCGAGTGTGGAGTAAAACTAAATGTAAATACTTAGAAGTAAACAAGTTACAAATGAATTTGTGGGGTTTCTTTTTCAAATCTTCAGAAGAAAACTGAAAGAAGTTTTTGTTTGGTTTGTGCTTATTTTTTGGTTATTTCACAATTCGTATGTCACCTAATTGGAGTTTTGTTTACTAAGTCCTTACGTTGGACGATTCTGAAGGGATAGTTTGGTCTCATTTGGGAACTGCTGTGGAAGGTAAACGAAATTGGAAATATAAGAAACACGAGATACCCACCCCAGTCCAATATGCACTCGCTACACATACCTAAATAGATCTGGGGAAAAAAAACACTTTTTAAAATCTACAAACAAGAGATCGAGTGGATTCCTACATAAGTGAAATTCGTAAAGTTGTGGATAATGTTTTGTTTGAAAATACTTACAGTACCATGAGTCGTGAAATGGAACATAAAAGCACACACACACACTATATATATATATATATATATATATATATATATATATATATATATATATATATATATATATATATAATGTAAATATATATATATATATATATATATATATATATATATATATCTATATATATAATATATATAATATATATATATAAATATATATATATATATATATATATATATTATATATATATATGTATATATATATATATATATATATATATATATATATATATATATATATATGCATTTATATGTGTGTACCTGTGTGTACTTACTGGTGAAACTGGGACAGACCCTACACAGTTGCACTAAGAAATAACAATTAGAGAACCTGGACATCAAGATTGAAGAGAGGAGGACGGAATGGAGGTCAAGTGAGAGGCTAGCGATGCCGAAGGTAGCTGCAGATACCATTTAGTAATGCCTACAGTGCACCACGTAAGGTGCACTGACAGCTTAATGAGGAAATCCATTTCCACAACGTAGCTTCAACCTCAAGTAGAAACGTATCCCAAAGGATGTCGCATCCAATGATAAAAGGACCTATCAGTTGATAGGTCCTTCTTCATTAGCTGTTCCTTCCACCTTTGGAAAACCCGACGCCTGAACTTCTAACGCAGAGTTTTCCCAAGAAACTGCCGCCATTTCACTCCCACGATGAAATTTCACGGCGGCTTTACGACAGAGGTCGGGAGGCGGGAATCGGTTCCCCTTCTTCGCTGGCCCTGGAAGACTCCCCACTTGATTTCGTGTCTGCTGCCCTCCAAGGAATCTAATAAAAAATCCATCTTTTTATTAAGGTAGTTTTTGCTTTTCATAAACTATCGCTCGAATACCCGTTTTTTTTTATTTGATTGTTCGTTTAATCATGCATTACAATAATTTGCTTGCATTTTTGTATATATTTATTTGTTTATTTGTGTAGTGCTTTTGAAATAATCCATCTCTTCTTTCTTGCTGCCAAAAAAATTATTATTATTACTAATATTATTATTATTATTATTATTTTATTATTATTATTATTATTATTATTATATTATTATTAGTGTGTATATAATGTACATATACATACACACACACACACAGACACACATATATATATATATATATATATATATATATATATATATATATATATATATATATATATATATATATATATATATATATATGCTGTAATTTGAGTACCGATATTCTTAGGATTCATAAGAGACTTAACACTATTTTTTATATTAATATTTTTCCTCAGTGCATTGCTGGTTCTATGTTTTAGTGAGTAGATATTTATTTGTTCTAGGGCGTTCTTTTCTCTGTAATCCTCGTTTGAGAACCAAAGAATGGCCTTTTTGTCTATCTGCCTACTGTTGAACGAGAAATAGATATAGCAACACAGATAACAAAATCTCGGCCCATTTTGCTCCATTGTCAGAGGTCAATATCCCCGGCCGACCTGAAGCCTTAATCCCACGTGGAGCCGATCTAACTCGTTTTAAAATTAAACTGTAAACGAAAACTACTGCAGAGATCAAAAGCTGTTATCCGGGATTTTCAACCATTTTTATACCCAGTTATTCGGGAGCGTTTCGTCGTATTTTGTTGCATCCGGTACTGGATTTCAGACCTCTCTGTCTCTCTCTCTCTCTCTCTTGTTCAATCTTCTCATGTTCTTTCACTGCAAGATATCTCTCTCTCTCTCTCTCTCTCTCTCTCTCTCTCTCTCTCTCTCTTGTTCAAACCTCGCATACTGTTCTTTCACTGTAGGATTCTCTCTCTCTCTCTCTCTCTCTCTCTCTCTCTCTCTCTCTCTCTCTCTCTCTTTTTCTCTCTCTGTTCAATCTTCTCCTATTCGTCTTTTACTGCAAGATTCTCTCTCTCTCTCTCTCTCTCTCTCTCTCTCTCTCGTTCGAACCTCGCATATTTATCTTTCATTGTAGGATTATCTCTCTCTCTCTCTCTTTCTCTCTCTCTCTCTCTCTCTCGTTCGAACCTCGCATATTTATCTTTCATTGTAGGATTACTCTCTCTCTCTCTCTCGTAGTAGCCATCTTGCTTGGTGAGACGTACCCGCGTGAAGTCAGATTAATCAACAGATATCACAAGTTTAACATACGACTAGAATTTGAGAAAAAATATCTAGAAGTGTTCGTGAACTATCGGTGATAAGATTAGTGTGAAAATAGTATGGATAAAGCGTCTTCTAAGTTAGTTTATCAAGTGTAATACTATAAATCAGAACAAGATGGTAGTAAGTTCCAACTGCGGGAAGAGGTGGCGTAATTTGGCGTGTTAGTAAATTCGCAATACGATGAGGTAGCAGGAAGGGAACTGGCATTTCTCATCTATGAAATCAGCAACAGTCCTAACCAAAAAGATACAAAAGCATTCATAGATATATTAGTAAGGATATAATCCTTCAAACTGGAAACAAATCTAATGAAAACATCTTGAAAATAATTGAAGAAGTTCCAAATAAAATCCAAGTGGTCAAGAGACTCATAAAGAAAAATATACATAAACCAACCATATTCCGACAAAGAAATGAATAAGGTGAATCTTGTGAATATCCTAATTGATGCATTAGGAAAAAGAATGCCAAAAGCATGCAAACTGTGTAAGGTTTGGTATAGCATAGTCAATCCACAAAACCTAATCAGAAAATGTGCTGCATGCAACATTCCGCACCCATCCACAGTGTGCTGAGGTAATACAAGATTTGAGAAAAGATACAAGAATTTTTTTGTTCAACATGTCTATCATGGATAGACAATGTTATTAAATCAGATTGAATGTACAAATAGTTGAGGATGAAGAAGAAGAGGAAGAAGGAAAAGAAGAAGAAGAAGAAAAAGAAGAAGAGAAAAGCGGAAGAGAAGTAAACAAAAATGAAATGACAGAAAAAATAGGAAAACAAAGAACAAGATAAAAGTATGGATGCATGAGATACTCATTGATACTACATATGAGGCAATAAAGCAGCATACCTACGAAGAAATAAATTACGATATGACAACAGAAAAGCAAATCCCGAAGAGGCTCTACCCAGATCTACACAATGACGGGAGAGGAAAAATAGACAAGAAAGACCGAGGAAAAAAATAGACAAGAAAGACAAAATCTGCAACCTTTTGAAAAGAGGGAATTGCAGATTTGGAGAAGATGTTACTACAAACATCCTAAGATATGTCAAAACTATAAGAAATATATGGTAAATGTGCATACTTAGATGGATTATATGGGGATGATTGCAGAGATCTGCATCCAAAAATATGTAAAACCTAAAAGAAGGAAAAGGATGTAAGTTCGACAAAAAATGCAAATATATGCACCCTGTAGCCATGAATCATAATCAAATAAATAACCAACCAAGTAATAAAATCTAAAATAAGAAAGAAACAAATAAAGAGAGAAATCAAGAATATCAGGTAAAAGAGAAAAGCAAACCACCAATGAGATATGCAGAGGTGTCAGCAAAAAATTTCAAAGCATCAGCTCCGAAATTCTACTCAAGAGATAATAACTGTATTTATATTGCAAGAGGATATTGCAGAAACGGAGGATTGCAGATTCAGCACACAAAATGAATAATTATGATGAAGGAAGATCAACATATTATGGAAAAGTTGGATTTTTTAATGTCCAGAATTTCTGGAAATGGAAAAAAAGAACAACATACCAGAACAGGAAAGAGACATGGGAAAATCCTTATTACTACCATTATTAAATGAAGGAGAAAACACGCAAACCATCATAGTGATGAATGCGCAGGGTTTTAGTTACGAGTAACTCAAAAAGAAAAAATAGAGTACTTAGAAGAACTAACCCAAAATGAAAAGAAAATAGATATAATGAATATAAGTGAAACCTGGTATTCCCAAGAGACTGGGAATGATGATCAAATAAAATAAAAGGGTTCCAAACTTATAGATCAGATAGAAAAAAATAGGAATCAAGGGGGAACCGCAATATATGGGAAAGACAAAAACAAGGAAAAATATATGATAAATATGTAACTCAGAATGTGAACTAATAGCGGTAGAATTTGTAATCTGAAAAATTGGATGAACATAGTAATATATAGACCTCCTAATACTAAAGAGTTTGAACTTAATAATTGAAAAATTGGATGATATATGTAGAAATCACAAGGACTGGACTATTCTCCTATCTGGTGACTTCAACTTTCCTTTCGTAGAATGGAAAGACGAATAGGAGATTGTGGTTGTACTTATACATAGAAAAAAGAGAGTAATAGTAGTGCAGAAGATAAGAGGCAATTTGAAAAGCTATTAGATATGCTACTAGAATACAACATTCAACAAATAAATCACCTGCCAACAGAAAGGAAAATACTTTAGACCTAGTATTGTGAACGAGATGACTTATGTTAAAGAAGTAATAGTTTATAATGCAAGTATTTCAGACCATAATGTCATAGAATTAACAGTTCATTCCAAAGCAAGTGAAAATAGAGATAAGCAAGAAATGAAAAAGTGGGAAGGATATGGAAAATACAACTTCTACAGTAAAAAATATAAAATGGTCAGAAATTAATGAAGAATTAAACAAAAGATTGGGATAACATTTTCGTAAGTGATGACATAAGGGTAAATACGGAGATATTATATAAATATTGGAGAAAATAGTGGAAAATATATACCAAGAAGAAGAAAGTAAACATCATTCATGCATACCAAGAGACAGAAGGATCTTGTTCCAGAAAATCAAAAAGTGGAAAAAAGGTCTTGCAAAAGAAAAAAATGCATGGAAAGTTATAGAACTAAAAAGTAAGATAGAAAATGCAGAACAAAAGATTATACAATCAAAAGAAAATGAAAAACGGGACTTGGAAGAAAAAACCCTATTAAATATCAGCAAAACCCCAAACTATTATATCATATGCGAAGAAGATGAATAAAAACGAAGAATAGAAATAGGCCCTCTGAGAATTGAAGGGAGATTAAACGAATGAAAAAAAGGAAATTTGCAACATACTGGCAGAACGATATAAGAGAGAATTCACCCCTAGAATAGATAATGAAGATAATGATATAGAAGTAAGGGATGAAAATATAGTGAATATTTAGCTGACATAGAAATTAATGAAGCTGATATTGTGCAGGGCATTAATGAAATTAAAAATGGAGCTGCTGCAGGGCCGGATGGAGTCCCTGCTATTTTGTTGAAAGAAAGTAGTTCATTCTATCGCAAAAGCCACTTGCAATATTATTAAGACAAAGTGTAGATACAGGCAAGATTTATGATGAGCACAAATTAGCATATATCACCCCTACTTTCAAAAGTGGATCAAGACTAGAGGCAAGTAATTATAGGCCTGTGAGTCTAACATCACATATATGAAAGTGTATGAAAGGGTAATGAAGAAAAAATATTATGAAACATTAAATAAAAAATAATTTATTTAATATAGGACAACACGGTTTCGTACCCGGAAAAAGTACACAAACCCAACTGTTA
>NC_087211.1:16203120-16210987 GCF_015104395.2 Macrobrachium nipponense | reverse complement strand
GCTGGTGTGATATTTTGTATCTGGAGCACTGTGACATTATCGTATGACTTATTGCTTAGATAGGCTGGCTCTCTCTCTCTCTCTCTCTCTCTCTCTCTCTCTCTCTCTCTTCATCCATTCCAGAAGTTTTCTTATTAACATATATAAAGACAAGAAAATTCCACGTCGTGTGTTCAGATGAAAAATAATTAGGGATGAGAAATGGTCTTACAACTCTCTCTCTCTCTCTCTCTCTCTCTCTCTCTCTCTCTCTCTCTCTCTCTCTCTCTCTCTCTCCTGGAACCTCAGCCCTTCAATGTCATGGAACTACACCTCATTCATTATATTAAACGAGAAAAATCTCCCTCCATTTCACAGCTCCTGAAAATGAACATTGCATAAGTATACAAAGAACATAATAGGTAAACAGTCGGATTAATCACCGACCACGCAATGAGCATTTCATAGAAAATTTATTATTATTATTATTATTATTATTATTATTATTATTATTATTATTATTATTATTATTATTATTATTATTATTTTTATTCAGATGAGGAACCCTGTCCGCATGGAACAATCCCACAGGGGTCATTGACTTGAAATTGAAGCTTCCAAAGAATATTAAGGTGTTCATATGAAAGAAGTAACAGAAGGTAACAGGAAATACAGAAAGAAGACATCAGTTAACAGAAGATCAATTGAATGAATTAACGAATTGTTAAATAAGTAGATAAAAATTAAAACACTATTTTAAGTACAAAAAGAATTCTCTCTCTCTCTCTCTCTCTCTCTCTCTCTCTCTCTCTCTCTCTCCCTCACACATTATATATACTATATATAAACAAAAATAAATATATAATATATATATATATATATATATATATATATATATATATATATATATATATATATATATGCTTATATATATGTATCCCCCCCTATTCCCTAACTACACGAACTGGGAACTCTTACCTGTTGCCAACGGTGCCCTGTCTGTAAGATGTCACGAGGCTTATTAAGACTGCGTAAATATAAAAATACTATTTATTTCCCAAAGCAATTGATTATAACAAAGAACAAAATGATTAACAAATCATAATGGCATAAACACCCAAATCTACCCATAAACCAGTAAGATAACATTCTACCCTCCTGACTAAGTTTACACTCTCTAGTGTTAGTCAGGTTAGAGAATCCCGTTCTAATCAACCATGGAATCGGACCATCTGTAATAAAGATAATAGCTATAAAAACATATCCCCCCACATCAATCTTTCAAGTATTACGTAAAGAGAGTATTTTCACATTCTCTCTCTTTTCCAAAAGGTAACAGTTTTTCTAAGTTTTTATAGAACGTCCTACCTTTTCGATGGGCGTTTCTCCCGACATCGGAGCAACCACTTGGCGTTAACTCTTTTGCACAAAGAATGCGTCTTCCACAAGTACCCTGAACCAGTAGGCCTGTAATACGCGTACAAACGAATGCACATGCCTCGCAAACGGGGAACGACCTCTGAGACAAGTTGCTTGTTCAGCAAATACCTTTTTCTCCAATATGAACTAGCAGCGTACCACCCCTTGTACTCTAGGCGAGTAGAGCTATGTGACTTTATTATTATATAAAAACACTTTAAACATATTATTAGCCATTCTCCCTCTTTTCACCTCTTAAGAGGAGCTCGGCTACCCCATGCTAGCTCCCGCCTAGCACTAGATACATATGCGTCTTACATTATATATAAAACCAGAGGCTGGCTCAAAAAAGAAAATAATGCACTCCCGTCGCACACCATATCGGCAACTAATGCCCAATGTATCAATGTACCACATGACTTAGAGCCACCTCCGTTGCCGCTTCGTCGAATGCATAAAAGTTTAAGGACTCCAAGTACACAAATGGCGATCAGTATAGCGCCTAACATGATCATTACTATTGGTATAGTATAATGGTCATCGAAAAAAAACAGGTTCATCTTCACCACTATCTTCGAGTGGCGGACTGTAACGGACTCCACTGTAGGTGGGATTCGAACCGCCTTATGGCTTCCGTGTAGGTGTCGGTGAAACACCTTTATCGACGAGTTGTAGACACGCCGACTAAGTACCATGAAGAAGTCTGTAAGAATCCTGCAGGAACTGTCAAACAGCTGGGACCCCTGTAGAATGAGCGAATTGTTGTAGACGCAGGTCGAGTACGTAACCCAACTCGAAACAACTCAGCACGCTCCATTATTCAGCGTCTGCGACCCTCGTGAGTGTATCCAACACCCTCCCGTCGCGAAACTGTAGATTCGACGTTTTCTACTGAAGTAAACGTGGTCCACCACCACCCCGTTATTCTATGCAAGTACTACTCGCACCGCCTCATCGAAGACTGTAGACTCCTGATTTATCCCAGAAATTATATCGAAGACATCTCATCCTTTGCCAAGGCAGTCCATAAAAATGCCCTTCGTGTGTAGACTTGACTCAATCTCTGGTATTGTAGAACGAATTCGTCTCCCTTGCCATCCTCACGTAGAGTTGGGAATTCTCCAAAGTCATTGTGCGTCCGTATTTAAAAGTCTACATGGTCATAAATAACTAAAGTCTTGTTTTACCCCACAAATTCGTCACTAATTAATATATTCACTCTACTAATCAAATATTAAAAAAAGAAAAATTCCTCGCTAAACCAATAATCTTTACCTACTGAATTCTCACAAATAATCCCATATCTGACAAACACACTATCAAAAAGAGAACTCATAAAGTCTAACAGTAAAAACCCTTTTATGGTTTATATAAATAGACTCCATAAAATATAATACCGAACACCCCACCCCTTTTATCCAACCACATACCCTCACAAATTATATCTTCTATCTAATAGATAAATGCTATTTAGAGCTTAACCCTCATTGCAACATCTCTCTCGTAAGAAAAGAAAAAATAAAAAAAAAATAAAAATAAGATAATACAAGAATAGTAAGTGAACTTTCCCTCCCCATTACACAGCGCACATAAGAGAAAAGAAAAAGAAAACCATCAGTTGTTTAATCTCCTCGGACGACGTTTAAGAAAAGAAAAAAAAAAAACATATATAATTCAACATCTTTTCCCAAAACGGAATGTGTACCGTTACAGAATCTGCTAGCGCAGCAAACCCTACGACAGAAAAAAAATCCCCTTACATGACACGTTCTTGTGAAATGTTATACTCAGCATCTCCGAAAACCGTGCAAATCCCCCGAGTAATCAATTCCAAAAAAGAAATGGAAGGTTCGCAACCGGACTCCTTACAGCAACTTTAGCAAAAAGAATCCCACCTATGAACATGTCAGGTGCTTCGCATTGCAGCATATTCAGACTCGTGACGCTAGAAACTCGTGATTCTTAAAAAAAAAAAATGTTTAGTACTGAACTTCGTAAGCACACTCCACAGAACCATCTCATTATACATAAACCATCATCTTAATAATAACACCACTCAGGTGACATAAATAATTCCTCTATTTAATTACTGACCCCACGCTAAAAAGATCATCCCGTTTCTCAGCTAAAGCAAAAATTTGCCGAAAAATATTAACCACGAAATCTTACGCCAAAACGCTGCTGACTTACATATAATAAGAGAGAAAAACATTAGAAGGAAACAAAGGAGAAGGGAAAAAAATGCGAAGCCATTCTGTCATCAAATTACAAAAACAGATAACAAGGAAAAAAAAGGAAAAATGAATGCAATTGCGCAATCATATATTAATTGCCCCAACCAATTCTTTTCAAACTACAAACCTATTTCCAATTTTCTCTTCAATGACTTTAAAAGGACCTTCAAACTTCGGGTCCTAGTTTGTAATTTAACTCATTTCTCACGTTAAGTTTTAAAAATACCTTATCACCGACATTGATCTTGGGATCAGATGATTTACTAATACTCTTCTGAACCATATCTCTGGTTGTGGACTCGAGATTACGGCTGAGACATGCGTGTCTCTCTCTCGCTGTGGATATCAGCGTTCAACTGTATCCTCCCCCTGGTGAGGCGTAGTTAACAAATCAAACGTGCCTCGCGCTGGATAACCAAACAAAGCTTCAAAAGGGGACATTTTAATTGAATCGCTAAACATGGTGTTAATGCTATGTCTAACAACGTTAATATATCTGTCCCAATTTCTATCATTACCACCTACCGTTTTTCTGAGCGCTTTGAGCACTTTCCTGTTTGCTCGTTCGCACAACCCATTAGCCTCGGGTCTGTATGGAATAATTGTTACTTTCTGTATTCCCATGAATTCAGCTAAACACTCCAAGGTTTTGTTCACAAATTCCCTTCCATTGTCGGTTAATAGAACTTCGGGTGAACCATATCTGCAAACAATACCATTGAAAAATGCTATGGCTACTTCTTCGGCCGTTTTATGCTTAAGTGGGAAAATTTCTACTATCCTTGTAAGTTCATCTATTATCACTAGCAAGTACTTGTTCGCATATCTAGACTCCATATGTATTCTCTGAAAAGGTCTACTCGGTATAGGATACGATCCTAATTTACATGACGTTGTCCTAGCAGGCTTACATGCGTTGCACACCGCACAATTCCTTACGAAATTTTCCACATCTTTACCCATATTTTTCCAAATGTATTTAGCACGAACCTCATCATAAGTTTTTTCTATTCCCAAGTGAGGACTACCGAACCTGCAATGAACTATATCTACTGGAATTAGGACTTTCGAATTACGATCTGTGTCGTATCTTCTTTACTTTCACTGGTTCTCAACTTATATTTAATTTTCCTAACCAACAGATTTCCTTCTAACTCCAAACCCGAAAAAGGCAAGCTATAACGTTTCTTGACTAATTTTCCTCTCAGAAATGCTTTCGCATCTGCTAAAACCTCGTCTTCACCTTGCCTTAGCTCTATGAGAGGTATATCCCATTGTATGGCTTCGTTAATGACCTGCGCGACTTGGAAACCTTCTGCGTCATGAAAACTCCTGCTGAGAGCATCAGCAACAACATTAAATTTGCCCTCTATATATTTGAGCTTTGCATCAAAATCTCTGATAGTTAGAAACCATTGAGCTCTTTTGGGAGACAAATCGGGTTTATTAAAAAGATCGAGTAATGGTTTGTGGTCTGTAAGGACTTCTACTTTATTCCCCATCAGTAACATTTTAAAATGAACTAAGTTCGACACTATTGCAAAGGCTTCCTTATCTATGGTGGCCATGGACCTCTCGTTGCTGCCTTTTGTCCTGAACTTCCTGCTATAAAAAGCTATAGGATGAAATTTCCCATCAAACTTTTGCATAAGGCAAGCACCTATATCTTCCTGGCTTGCATCAGTCACTAATGTAAAAGGTTCCTTAAAATCTGGAAACTTCAAAACCGGGGGATTCATTAGCGCATCTTTAAGCTTTTGAAAACTCTCTGCCTGGGGTTCCTTCCATTGAAATTGAACGTCTTCCCGCAACACATCAGTTAGGGAGCTGCTATGTTAGAAAACCCTTTTACGAACTCCTGAAGAAAACCGGCGATACCCAGGACAATGACTTAATCTCTTTCTTTGATCTGGGGTGCGAAAATTCGCTATTGCTTTGACTTTATTGTCATTTACTCTAACCCCTTCCTTAGATATGACGTGACCTAGATATGTGATCTGCTTTTTCAAGAACGAACACTTGGCTAGCTTGATTTTCAAACCCGCTAATCTAAGCCTCCTAAGTACTTCTGTAAGCACTTCCAGGTGTTGCGCGATCATGTCCGTTGCGATCAGGATGTCATCCATATACACAAAAACATTTTTGCCCAATAACCAGTGCAAAACTGTGTTCACCAACCTGGTAAAAGTCATCGGACTGCCCGATAAACCGAAAGGCATTCGCGTAAATTCATAGTGTCCCTTGGGCACTGAAAAGGCGGTATATTCCTTGCTACTCTCGCTGAGAGGGACCTGTAAGAAACCTTGCACCAAATCAATTGAGCTATAAATATTATGTCCCCCAATTTCGACAAAAAGATCTGGTATGCACGCGACTGGGTAGCGGTCAGGGATCGTTTTCTCATTTAAACGTCTAAAATCGACGCATACACGGACAGAACCGTCTTTCTTAGGTACCGCTAACAAGGGAAAGTTGTAAGGAGACACACTGGGTCTAATGATTCCTTCTTCTTCCCATCTATTAACCTCTTTCTCTACCTGTTCTCTGATTTTGAAAGGTATGCGATATGCAGGAATATAAATAGGTTTTGAGTTGCTCTCCAAATTTACCTTATGCTCTAACACATTAGTCAACCCCAATTTATCACCTTGCAAGGCTACTGTATCCCCAAATTCTGCCAAGAGCCCGCTTATCGCTTCAACGTGTTCTCTATAATCTGCATTAGCCAAATGTTCAATAAATGTTTGTTTCCTTGATTGTATTTCTGCCTCCGAAAACTCAGGTTTCCCCTCTACGATAGCCACAGAACCACTATCACAATTCCAATCTTGGAAGTCTACTATATATGTGTTTTCTGGTATCTCCTAGCTGTATCATTACAGTTTAATAGCTTCATCCACGTAACCCCATTCTTGGATACACTGTTCACCGAGGCCGTGCTAACAACTCCCCTGAGCTTTTCACTGTTTTCAATAACACACACATCTGTGGGTTTTCTCATTTCCTTCAATTTAACTTTTACCATAACCTTTGAACCTGGTAGTAACATAATATCTTCAAATAAAACACCTCTATATTTGTGGTTAGTATCTCCCCTTGCCACCGCCCCATACAAATTACCACCCTCAGTATTATCCCCAGCATTGTTAGTATCAGAAATAACATCCATATGAGTATCATCACCAGTATTGTTAGTATCATTGTTACCACTATGAACTCTGATAGAACCCCCGTAATCATCTCCCAGATCACCAACGTGTGTTTTAACATTACCTTTCCCCATAACACTCGTATCACCGCCATTAATACCACCGAGCACCTCTCCTCTTTCAATAACCTCCATGGATCGAAATCTTGTGTCTTCTACAAGCAGGATGACCCAACAAGATTTTATTACCTAAGGCAATTAATTCCTTTGATTACCAAAAAAGGTTCTGTTCACACTCTGTCACCGAGAGCAAACCTTATTTGTACACAACCCAGGGTGTTTCATCTATGGGCTTGCACATCACACACCGTCTCCGTAGAGGGCTGCAAAGGGTAATTGGAGAACATGGATTGATACAAATTATAGTCCATTAGATTTATTGATGCCCCGGTGTCTATGAAAACCGGGATATCCACATCCCCTACTGTTCCATAGACTATGGGCTTGGGCTCTGGGGCGTCCCCCACGAGACCACAATGGCATGTACCAATCACCTGTACCCTTTTTGTTGATCGGGCTTCCAAAAATTTCGCCGATCCCTTTGCCCTCTGGTTTGACCCGCCTGGGAAGTTCTCACATTATAATTACCAGAACCTTGCGGTGCAGGCCTCGCATCTCTCCGTATCTGAGACGGACAAGACTGCAATAATGCTCAGGTAACAATTTTACACAATTCCGCAATATTTAACCCTACACAATTTCTTTGGATGTCCTGGTTTATTGCAGTTGAAACAACGCAACTGCGTTGCTTTTGATCGATCGGTCTTTTGTATACTCAACTTTTGCACACAGACGATGAGGAGAAGTTCCATGTCTCTCTGTGCTCTATTCAATCGGGCCTTGTCCCGTTAAAAATTGTGCTATCTACGGTGGGACATTTAGACCTGTGTTTATCTATTTGGGTATAAAGTAATTCTTCGTCTGAGGTAAGGCTCAACCTCTTCATCAAAGCTATCCACTATTGCATCGGGTACCTCGTGTAATAGCAGGGAAAAATAGATCAGTTATGCACATTGTTCGTCACGTG
>NC_087211.1:16188120-16198120 GCF_015104395.2 Macrobrachium nipponense | reverse complement strand
ATATATTAAAATTAATTTAATTATTTGTGGGTTTTCTAGAAATACTGAATTTGCATTGGAAAGATTCTCTTGTATTAATACATCTAGGAAAGGGATGACATTGTTATTTTCAAATTTCAACAGGTGAATTTATGGATGGCACTAAATTATTCAATTTAGACAGTAAATCATTTACATCGATACCACCAGGTAAGACTACTAAGATATCATCGACATATCGGTACCATTTTAAGGGGATAAGTGTGATATTCGGGAGGTGTTGTCTCTCAAAAAATTCCATATATAAGTTGAAAGGAGAGGTGATAAAGGGTTACCCATGGCCATACCAAATATTTGTTGGTAATATTCTAAATTAAAAATAAATCTGCAATCACAAATACATAACTTAATTAAGGAAATTATGTGACTAACGGACATAGGCAATTCATGCAGTACAAGTTCATTACTTAAATATTCTAGCACAGAGTCAATAGGGACTTTTGTAAACAAAGAACATACATTAAAACTGACAAAAATATCGCTAGGGTTTAGTACAATGTTATCTAATTTTTCCACAAGATCAAGAGAATTCCGGATGTGTGAATTATCTAAATGGCTTGTAAAAATTCTTACTCCTTTGTTAGGAAACATTTCTAACACGAATGTTAAAAACAATGTTGATTTTATAAACAAATTGAATAGTTTGAATTTGAATTTTGATTTTAATATGGTTTAGTTTTGATGTTGTCTCTTTATTTACAAAAGTGCCTGTAGATGACTTACTTGAATATTTGGAGGAGGAATTAGAACGTCATGACATTCCCTTAAGTGTGGCAAACCTCATTAGTCTCATAAGGTTATGTATCAAAGATAGTAAATTTTTTTTTAATGGGGAATTTTTTGTATAAAAGTTTAGTATGGCTATTGGTAATCCCTTATCTCCTGTCCTTAGCAATATTTACACGGAATTTTTCGAGACAAAACTCTTACCAAAAATTTTGCCCCAAAAAGTTATTTGGTTTAGATATGTGGATGATATCTTATGTATTTGGCCACATTTCACAAAAATCTCCAGGGATAATTCCTTAATAATCTCAATAATTTATTTGTCCCTTCTATAAAATTTATTGTAGAGGGAGAAAGAAATTGTAATTTGAATTTTCTTGATGTAACTGTCCATAGAATGATAGAAAATTTCACTCTTCAGTCTTTCGAAAATCAACTAACATTGCTCTTTTGTTCATTACTACTCCAATCACCATCAAAATGTGAAATTCTCTGTTTTTTTCTGGGATGTTTCTAAGGGCTTTACATGTCAGTAGCCCGCAGTTTATTGACACTGAAATTAAAAATATTTATGATATTGCAATGAAACTTGAATACCCAAGGACCTTTGTAGATGTGGCATGGAAAAGAGCTGGAAAAAACATTTATTCAACTATGACAAACTTGAATTTAGTAAGCATAACATTCTAAAATTACCCTATGATGAAAGGTTTTAGATCTTCCTAGAATTTTAAATCTTTTTAACTAAATTTTGATAAATGTAGTAATCAAAAATTCTCCTAAAGATCTTCCAGGCTGCATATATGAAATTCCTTGCAAAAAGTGTGATAAAGTCTATTATGGACAAACCGGTAAATCTCTTTCACAACGTCTCAAACATCAATATTCTGTGAGAACTGGGCAAATATCGTATGCATTATTCGTACATATGAGAGATTTAGACCATCCTATTAACTGAGTCAAGCAAGAGCCTTAATTCCATGTAATGACACAGTTGAAAGGAATATCAGTTGGAATCTTGTTTTCATCAAGTCAAATAATAAAAAATGTTCTAAATTTTTGTTTTTTAAAAAAGTCTTGGTTTATTTAAAGCTTTATGCTTTCTTAATGAAAAAAAGTTGTAAATAAATATAAGCAACAAAATTAATATATTGAGTTTTTTATTTTTTACATGTTTTGGACTGTAAAGAAACTTTGTAATTTCGGTTAGGGTCAATCTGTTTAGGTTTGTGACCGTGTGATATCCGATAATCCTGGATTATCTCTTTTAATTTTTACACTTTTGACAATTAATCATCTGTATTCTTGATACTTGTTGTGTACCTGAGACCTTTCTCTACAATTGTATTTCATTCGCTCCTTGACAATGTCTTAGTAAGACGAAAGCGCTTGGATTTCTGACTATCATTTCCTGTGGAATTCGCTTATTTATAAAGTCATGTGCATCTACTGTAATTTTTTAAGCATAATGGAAACCACACGCAACTTCTACGCCTTTCTTTGAATTTCCAAGCCTGGTTCTATTCGTGACATCCTTCTGTAATGCTCTTATCATCGCTCACAAACTGAAACTCCGACTTAACTTTCTACGGAAGTGTATGAATGAGCAAGTGATGCCCAAGTCGATTTTACCAGTGAGAATTCTTCGTCTAGCAGAGCGACCTTTCGACGAGTTTCAACGCATCATACTTCAGAAACACATCGACATCACAAAAGTGGAAGTAGATGATGCGTTTCGTACTTGGAAGCAGACGGTATGGCTTTAATCAGACGGTTCCTGTCGATTGGAAGAGTCGGATGCTGGATTATTGCTACGGAAAATTGAGAAATTGCTGCAACCGTCTTGAAACTAAGCTGCAATTCAAGCTGAAGAATAATATTGATGAAAGTGGCTGGGCTAAACATGCCAACGTGGACTTCATGATTAATTTATCAGACAAACCAGTGGATAGTGCTACGACAGCGGCTTTGGGATATGGGTTAAGCTTTGGTGTATTTAATGGTAACCTGGACTGTGTCGACATCTCAAAATCCTTTTGTTATTTAGAAAAATTTAATCAAAACTTATGCCCTGATGATATCAATATTTGTAAAGGTATTGTGTATGGTGCTATGTGTAAACCTTCTCCCCTAATGTACCCGTGAGTATTTCTCCAGGCTTTTAAGAAAATTAAAGAAGACGAAACAGTTAAAGTGACAAAAGCAGATAAATCTAATGCAGTGGTAATAATGAATAAAAGTGACTATATAAGTAAAATAATGACATTGCTAAATGATACTGATACTTATACGAAACTGAGGTCTGACCCTACACAGACAGTGAACTCCCATTTTGATAAACAAATTAAATCCATTTTGAAGGGCTTGGACCATTTAATTAAACAGTTTACACTGCAATGAGCATCCCTACCTTCTATGTATGGTTTTTAGTCAAGACACATAAAATCAATAACCCTATCATACCAATCATTAGTTCAGTGGGCTCAGTTACGTATAATTTATCTAAATGGCTTGTAAAAATTCTTACTCCTTTGGTAGGAGACATTTCTAACACGAATGTTAAAAACAATGTTGATTTTATAAACAAATTGAATAGTTTAAATTTGAATTTTGAATTTAATATGGTTAGTTTTGATGTTGTCTCTTTATTTACAAAAGTGCCTGTAGATGACTTACTTGAATATTTGGAGGAGGAATTAGAACGTCATGACATTCCCTTAAGTGTGGCAAACCTCATTAGTCTCATAAGGTTATGTAACAAAGATAGTACATTTTGTTTTAATGGGGAATTTTTTGTACAAAAGTTTGGCATGGCTATGGGTAATCCCTTATCTCCTGTCCTTAGCAATATTTACATGGCATTTTTTGAGACAAAACTCTTACCAAGAATTTTGCCCCCAAAAATTATTTGGTTTAGATATGTGGATGATATCTTCTGTATTTGGCCAGTTCACGAAAATCTCCAGGAATTCCTTAATAATCTCAATAATTTAGTCCCTTCTATAACATTTACTGTAGGGGAAGAAAGAAATTGTAATTTGAATTTTCTTGATGTAACTGTCCATAGAAATGATAAAAATTTCACCTCTTCAGTCTTTCGAAAATCAACTAACATTGCCTCTTTTGTTCATTACTACTCCAATCACCATCAAAATGTGAAATTCTCTGTTTTTTCTGGGATGTTTCTAAGGGCTTTACGTGTCTGTAGCCCGCAGTTTATTGACGCTGAAGTTAAAACTATTTATGATATTGCAATGAAACTTGAATACCCAAGGACCTTTGTAGATGTGGCATGGAAAAGAGCTAGAAAAACATTTTATTCAACTAATGACAAACTTGAATTTAGTAAGCATAACATTCTAAAATTACCCTATGATGAAAGGTTTTTATATAATCCTAGAATTTTAAAGCTTTTTAGCATAAATGTTGTTTTCAGTAATATTAAAGTCAAGAGTTTAGTAATCAAAAATTCTCCTAAAGATCTTCCAGGCTGCATATATGAAATTCCTTGCTAAAAGTGTGATAAAGTCTATTACGGACAAACCGGTAAATCTCTTTCACAACGTCAAAACAACATTCAATAATTCTGTGAGAACTTTGCAAATATCGAATGCATTATTCGTACATATGAGAGATTTAGACCATCCTATTAACTGGAGTCAAGCAAGAGCCTTAATTCCATGTAATGACACAGTTAAAAGGAATATCATTGAATCTTGTTTCATCAAGTCAAATAATAAAAATGTTCTAAATGTAAGTCTTGGTTTTTTTAAACTTGATACTTTCATAGTGAAAAAAGTTGTAGATAAATATAAGCAACAAAATTAATATATTGAGTTTTATATGTTTTGGACTGTAAAGAAACTTTGTAATTTCGGTTAGGGTCAATCTGTTTAGGTTTGTGACCGTGTGATATCCGATAATCCTGGATTATCTCTTTTAATTTTTACCCTTTTGACAATTAACCATCTGGTATTCTTGATCTTGTTGTGTACCTGAGACCTTTCTCTACAATTGTATTTCATTCGCTCCTTGACAATGTCTTAGTAAAGACGAAAGTGCTTGGATTTCTGACTATCATTTTCCTGTGGATTCACTTATTTATGAGTCACGTGCATCTACTGTGATTTTTTAAGCATATATAATATATATATACATATATATATATATATTATAATATATATATATATATAGATATATATCTATATATATATATATATTTTATATATATATATATTATATATATATATATATATTTATATATATATATATATATATATATATATATATATATATATATATATATAAATATTTTATGAGTTTATGTATGTAAGTATGGATGAATACTAGTTTGGGTGTCCAACGACCATCAACATCAGCATTATTCCTTATATATATATATATATATATATATATATATATATATATATATAGATATATATATATATATATATATATATAAGTGAATAACACGGGTGAAAATGATGGGCAGAAATCCAAGAGCTTTTGTCTTTACTAAGACATTGTCAACGAAGGAAAATTACTCTGCAATAGATCATTCCCAGAGTTTGTTGATCGTCTGAACTTCTCCCAGCATGGACCCCTGTCATTTCCGGGAGAGGGAAGGAAACTAATGCACTTTTTCATCTGGCTTTTTCATCTCCTTATATTTTGACTCCTATTCATTACACTATTTTTTAAAGTGATTTTTGTTATGAGTTAAAGTTATAATGACTCTTGCTGGTAATTTTGGGGTTCTTTGTATAATAAATATCTTTTCCCTCTTCCCCAGACTATTATTAGGATCTAATTTTTTTTATTGTCTTAAAGTTTATCGTTGAAATCTATTTTCTCCAATTTAGAGCAAGCGAACAATGTTACATCGTCTCCAATAACATTACCTGCTATTTACATTGTCTTCTAAGTTATATATGAACACTATTTTTTCCTATTTTTGGATAAGTACATACAAAGGATGGCATATCTTGTTTATCTTCTGGGCACATATTTTGTAACTACACCAGGTGGACATATTCTGTTTATCTTGTGGGCACGTGATTTCTATCTTGACAACTATATCAATCAGGCTTATTCCGTGAATTTCTCAACAGCAGTAAATATTAAAATCCTATTACTTCATCCTTTAAAAAAAACCTAAGTACTTTTGGACGAGAGAAAATTATACAAACATCATTTGTGTTTCGTTATCAGTCGTGTGCATAATTCCCACTCTATGAATACATTATGATAATTAGTATGAAAGGGAATTAAGGAATAAAATCCCAACTTCATTGTTTTTCTACAATGAATAGTGAAAAAACGTCCTTTAACATATTCATCTATGTTGGTTTGATACGACACAAAATGAAATAATTACTAGAGAGCAGCTAGCATTTGTTGGCTGGGAAAGCAGAGACTTCTGATCATAATTGTAGAATCGAACGTAGGTGGTAAGCCTTTCGATTCACGGTCCTTTAATAGTAGACTGCTAGTAAAGGACCGTGAGTCAAAAGGGCTAGCAACCACTCCATTGTTTCACTGTTCCTTAGTGGCATTATACTTTACACACACACATGTATAAATATATATATATATATATATATATAGATATATATATATATAATATATATATATATTATATATATATATATATATATATATATATATAATTATATATACTATATATATATATATATATACACACATACATATAACACAAGAATTTTCTGTCATCTCGGATTCTTGAATATCCCTCTTTGCTTGTAACTTGCTGCTCCTGTAGCAGACTGTAGCTAACTGTGGGAAGACGGAATGCCTCCCTCATCGTAGAAGACTTCTCACGGCTTCTGCAGATCCCAAAAGACACGCTGTAGGACTCTCGTGATCACCATCGTGGAAACTCTTGTAATCACCCTTGATAAATGACAGCAACCTCTCTGCACGGCTGGTGGACATCTTGCTAGCGTTGGGAAATGACTTTTTGGTGTGTTAGTATGTGAGTCAAGTCATTGATCAATTAAAAAAGAATGAACCTAGACGTACTACTTCTATCAAACAACGATCTCAAAAAGTCAGAAATACCAACTGAACCTCTCCCAATTAACTCCCTCTAATATGACTACTAAATCATAAGTCATTATCGCAGCTCTCAAAGGAAAAAAACATCAAGTCTTGCAACTCAATTTTCCAAATCCACACATCAGCACACACACAACTCAGAAATCACAGCAACTCCACGGACTTCTGCACTCACATTTCAAACTCGAACGTTATCATAAGTAAGAAAAAAGAAAAAATCTTTAATGAGCCCAAGGGAAAAAAAATTACGTAAACACATTCAGACCCAAAAAATGTTCTCTCAAGCTCTGATATCAAAAACAACAACCCACAAAATCAGTAAAAATCTCCAATGTTTAACAGCAAAAACCCCTTTACTGCTCATACAATTAATCACAATGAAACTTAATGTCAAACTCCCTTTTGCGTAAATAACAACCCCCGATAAATTAC
Organism: Macrobrachium nipponense; assembly: GCF_015104395.2. Lineage (NCBI taxonomy): Eukaryota > Metazoa > Arthropoda > Malacostraca > Decapoda > Palaemonidae > Macrobrachium > Macrobrachium nipponense. Next base: position 16,190,845 of record NC_087211.1, on the reverse strand, counting down.
ATCTCCCGTCCAAAAAGAAATGCCTATTTAATCTCAATCCCCAATCATTCTCTCATAGGAAAAGGAAGAAAAAAAAAATAAAGATAACCACAAGTAGGTTTCCCCAATCACAAAATACTAATAACATGTATAATATGCAGTAACCCCCACGTTTTCCTAAGAAATGACCCCATGTAAAGTTACGGAATTTCTCGACATCGCAACTTTATCGACTGGACATGTCCAGAAAGCAAACTCTTACCCATGCGCTTTTGTGAAATGCCATTGTCAACATTTCCAGATATTGCTAAAATTTTGATCAGTCACCATTAGAGGAAAAGAGTCAGCACACGGCTCAATCACATCGCTTATCAGCAGAAAAATCCGCCTGCGGACGTAGCTCAAACAGCAGCATAAAAATGTCCAGGCAGACACACAAGTTTGGAAACTCATGATTCTCAAAAAAAAAAAAAAACGTCTAACTGACACATTTCACAAAATTAACTCCAGGATATGACTAATGTGTTCAAAACTGTCTCGAAGACTTATTTCTCTCAACATGACATTGCCCAATTATATGCCTCCAGAATAAGACACTGTGAACATAAAATGCACACATCTTCCCTAGGACTCGTAATGCAGTAATGCCACTCGCCTCTAAATAGTCACAAAATCAAGAGAAAGAACCACAGAAATCTTTTCTTGGCTCGTAAAAACCCCAGGAATTCAACTCAAAAAATCATAACCAAACAGCAGCATAAAAAATGTCCACCAGGCAGAACACACAAGTTTGGAAACTCATGATTCTCAAAAAAAAAAAAGTCTAACTGACACATTTCACAAAATTACTCCCAGGATATGCTACAATAATTGTTTCAAAGAAAACCCTGTCTTCGAAGACTTATTCTCTCCAACATGAACATTTTAGCCCAATTATATGGCCTCCAGAATAATACACCTTGTGAACAAATAAAAAATGCACCACATCTCCACAGGACTCGTAATGCATAATGCCACTTCGCCTCTAATAGTCACGAAATCAAAGAGAAAGAACCACAGAAATCTTCTCTTGGCTCGTAAAAACCCTGGAATTCAACTCAAAAAATCATAACCACAAAAAAAAAGGTCACCCCCAAAGATCAATTCCATCTCCATATATATATATATATATAAATCACCATATTAATAATAATACCACCCCAGTGATGAAAATATTACCTCCATTTTATTAATAACCACACCACCATATTCCCTCTTATGTCACCAATGACCACATGTCAATAAAACCACCACTCCAGTAATAAAAATATTCACCTCTATTTCGGCAAATGAAAAGATACTTACCTCTATTTCCCCAATACTCCATGTGGAATAAAATAAGGCTCCAAAAAAACATATATCTCCAAAAAGGATAATAAAAAAATGAAATCCTATCTCCAAAAAATGTGCACTCAAGGCATCTAACTCGCACACTCACAAATATTGCCCTATATATCTTCTCAAAAATGTTTCCATTTGCAGCAAAGATGGCTGCAAAATAATTGAACTAAACGTAGCTCTCATCACATTGGCAAATATCAAAATGGCCAAAAATATATCTCCAATATATGATATCTCAAATTATAACTCCAAATAATATACCTCCAATTATCTCTCCAAATAATATACCTCAATTCTCCAGAGAATAACTCAATGTTATTGTCAAAAAACTATAAGAACGCTCTCCCATTTAGCATAACTGCTAAAAAACGGGCAAAAACTCGGCAAATAAAAGCTATCTAGAAAATTCTAGAAAAAATCACCAATGTGCCACAACTCCATTATAACAGAAACTTCAAATTCACAGTGTCTTAGCCAAGACTTCTCCATATGCACTACGACATAGGCCACTAGAAAACTTAGCCAAGTTTCCTATCTCTCACAAAGTTGTCACAAATACGACAAAGGTATTGTGCAAGAAACTCACAATTTCTGGAACACAAATATCCAGAGAAAAAATGTAGTGCCATTACGTATGCATTCAAAACATGCAAAAATTCTCCCGTAAATTTCTCTACAGCATCAAATAGCTGAAACACAAACACGTTCCCGAACAATGACTGAGATATAAAAAAAAAAAATATTCGTGCCAACTGGAGAGAAAAAATAAATTCAAATTCACCATGATGAAAAAAAAACTTGCGTCAGCGATGGGCTAACTTCCCAAAAAAAGAGAAAAGAAAAATCAACGGCATTATTAACTATCTCCCGTAACTCACTATATGTCAAGCAATTATCTGCTGAACTCATAAAATAAAAAAAAAAACTAAAATAATGTGTTGTTAGTTCCTCCAAATTCAAAAAAGATTTCACCACCCTTGATAGCATTACAACACCCACATATTAGTATAAAAAAAAATCAGTATCAGAAATATCACTATCAGCAAAATCACAAAAAATTGCTATTATCAAAATCACTAGTATCAGCATAAAAAAAACATCACCAATGTTAATGCTTGTCCATTCACCAAGGAATTCAGCACAAAATTCAGCAAAAGTTCAGCAAGATTCAACACAATTCACCAAGATTCATCAAGATTCAGCAAAACTCATCCCTCGTGAATGACCGAAATATTCTCCAAAGTTACAAAAACTCAACAAATAATTAACCCCAAGATTTTTCCCTTAATTCATTGTAATAATTCTCCATGAATAATTATCTGTAATAATTATAAAATAATCTCCCATGAAATATCTCAAATCTCTC
>NC_087211.1:16180620-16183120 GCF_015104395.2 Macrobrachium nipponense | reverse complement strand
TTTGTATTGAATATTGGTTCATGAAATATTTAGTTCACATATGCAAATACAATTCGATTTTATTTCAATTTTGAAACGTGGGATATCTCGGTAAGTCCTTTTCTCGAGAGGGCGTTTCAGTCTCAACTGAATAAAGGGAAAATGTATAATGTAAATACAGATTGTAGTCGTAAGGTTTCTTGTACCGTATCTCAATGGAAAAATATGTAATTCAGTTCTTTGTATTAGTATGTAAAAAGGAGAAATGACGTCCATCCATTTAGATAAGCGAAAAATCGCTGTTTTCTCCCTCTGCAATATCGGTAAACCCATAAAACAACTTCATTTGCATTAAGAGGTATTCGTTCTTCCAAAGACATAAGTAGACAAGAACCTTTCTCCTTGAAAACTGCGTCTTCACATTTCTCTCATTTTTCTTATCGCAACAATCTAGGGGAATGAAAGAAGGGAAAAGGGGAAATGAGACGGTAGTAGGAGTTATTTGAAAGGTTTTGTATTTAAAAAAAAAAAAAGTATGAAAAAGGTTCTTCATAATGGGCAATCCATTGTTATAGCTTTTGTCAAGACGAAAGAAGAAAGAAAAAGCGGTCATTCTACCCTGTTAGGATTCCTCCTCCTCCTCCTCCTCCTCCTCCTCGGAGACTGATAAGGGAGGAGTAAAACAGAAGACCAGTGGACCTTTTCTTAAGAGAACTTCCATAGGAGGAAATGGACTTCCTGACCGACTATGGGGAATACTGTACGCAGGGCTTCAACTCACACTTCTCATATCTCCTGGAATAACCTCTCGATTAACTTCTCTCCAACGAAGTGAAAAAGACGTTGAACGAGGAATGCTCTCTCTCTCTCTCTCTCTCTCTCTCTCTCTCTCTCTCTCTCTCTCTCAACAAAATAACATCATTCTCACAAAAGCTGCTGAACGTCCCCCATAATTTCGTAAGAAAAGTCAACTAACTCACGATTTATTTCGACACTGAGTTGATCTCTAATTTAGTTATCGCTCTGGTGATGGGGATTCTCTCTCTCTCTCTCTCTCTCTCTCTCTCTCTCTCTCTCTCTCTCTCTCTCTCTCTCTCTCTCTCTCTCTCTCAGTTAAATCCCATGGGCGGAGGAGAGCGGAGTAATGACTTTTTTGCAAGTTGGAACGTGACCCGCACCTGAGCCAGTCGTGGCAGTGGAACAGAAAGGCTTGTGTGTGGATTTTATACTTTCATAAAAGCTCAGTGCCAACATAGTATTAGACAGCGGCTCTCAACTGATTCTCTGTTAGCTGATCTCTTCTTTCTGCATTTCCCATTACCTGATGTTGATTCTTTCTAATGAACACCATATTCTTCCGAACCTTGAATTTCAAGCCAAAGGCTCCCTTGGTGGGTTTGTTCTATATGAATAGGGTTCATCGATGCCTAAGAAGCGATTCTTTCGAGCGCATATGATATAGGTTGCTGATACCACATTTGCTGCTCTCGTTTGGTCACTGCATTTCATGTGTTGTATTTAAACTTTGTACTATAATGTAGACATATTTTTAAATCTTGATCTTCAAAGTTATTTAATAGAAAAAGTTATGTGATTTAATCAAATATTCGAGGTCTGATGACTAACTTTCTTTTCCTGTGGATAAACTTTTTTCACGAAATAGTTATAGGACAACGTTTTACTGCACAAGATTAATTGATTGGATATATTTTATTTACTTTTCTTCCTATTCAGTGTAACACACAACCATGTTGTGCCTGTTTTATCGTGTATTCTAACAACTCGATGATTTGCTCGCAGTAGTAAAAAATAGTGTTTTTGGTCAGTTGTGAATGATGAGATGCCATCAGTAAATCAAATGTTTATTCTTTTTAAATTATATCCTTCAATTGGCTCTTGGGAAAATTAGCTTGTCTAGTTTCTGATCAGGCAGAAGACTACTACTCAAATCAGGATAATGAATATTTTATTTAGTTTTTCTTTACTAAAGGTAAAGTGGTTATTTTGAAGACATCCTCTATACTCTGTTTTTTTCCATCTGTCCATCCGCCTCTGGTGTTTTTGTATGGTAACATTGCGTCCCGGGCTTTAGATAGTTACGCTATGTGTAAGTTTAGGTAAATAAAAGGATATCTGGGTGTACATTTGCAACTGAAAAGTGTTTTAATAATTTACTGTATGCGAATTACACCTTTAATATTCGAAATAGGATGTTATTATAATCGTTGAATGTAAGCTGAAAGTAACTATCTAAAGCCCGGGACGCAGTGTTACCATACGCAAACACCACAGGCGGATGGACAGATGAAAAAAAAACAGAGTATAGTTTCGGTGAAATATAAAAGGATTTTGAGGTAATGATATAACCTTTCTGGTTATGTCTAAATAGATGTTGAGGTAATGACGTAACTTTCCCGATTGTGTTGGTGTAGGAAGACTCTCGATATCCTCCCTACCTCTCCAAGGATAACGAAAGCAGAAACACAGCCAAATGATTATTATCATATCCTAACCTGCTTAG
>NC_087211.1:16170620-16178120 GCF_015104395.2 Macrobrachium nipponense | reverse complement strand
CCATATTTGCTTAACTCATTGTAATTAAGGCTAACGCTGAACGTCAGCCTCTGTTGTGATGTAAAGGCTTAATTTAAAGGCTAAAATGCAGCCATTTCAGTTTACTCGACAATCTGGGCACGTATTTACGTTACAATAAACGCAACTATGCAGGCAATTCAATAACTAATATATCTTTTATATATTTTTATAACAACTGTAGGCATTACTCAAGGATGTCTGCATCGTCCTTTCGGCCCCTAGCTGCACAAAAGCCCTTTTTTCATGTTTACAAAGTAAGGACAAATTTAGCTTCTGTTATGTTAATGGCGCCTGTAGGCTTATTCCATCCGAATAGGGGTTTATCTTCGGAGTAATAATAATAATAATAATAATAATAATAATAATAATAATAATAATAATAATAATAATACAGTTATACATACATTCGCTTTTTAAGCATAAAAATTAGTTGAGGGGGGGGGGGGATGTGTTTCGTAAAAATAACTTTTATTCAAATGAAACACTTTAAGTTTTTTGCTCCAAAGTTTTGTGCTTTCTGGTTTATGGACGTAATGTATTATGCTGCCTCTGTGACATTCAGTCCCCTCTCTGACTTGGGAGAGAGAGAGACATTCTTTTGTTAAAAATAACTTTTTTGTTAGAGCACTGGGGTTAATATTAAAGACTGTGTGCCGCACCATGTAGCCATGATTTTTTTTTTTTTTTTTTTTTTTTTTTTTTTTTTGTTTTTTTTTTTTTTTTTTTTTTTTTTTTTTTTTTTTTTTTTTAATAATAAAGGGACTGTAAACATGAGATATTCCGCTCTCTGACCAGAGAGATACAGTCGTGTACAAAAAGCTTTTTCTCTCAAGAACCCTGAGGATAAGAAACGGTTTGGCGCGCCTTATAGCCAGAATGTAGTTTGATAATCGTCCTCAAAGTGAATTAGATTACATGATATTTTGCCTTGATCATTCCCCTTCGTGCGTACACTTTATCGTGAACTGTGGACTTTTGGTGGAAGAAAATATGGTTGAAATAGTTATTCACTGAAATAGAAAACAAATGTATCTATTGTTCTCCAATTTGTGGTTTTTCGGGTTTCAAAGTTCGTCACTAATCTGTTATCATCATCTGTTGACTCACTCTTTTACGTAAACAAGGAACACATTTAATCATAATTCATCAAGAGAACATATCCTTTTTTGAATTCATAAAAATAAAATGTCATTTTTGGCATTCATAAAAAGAAGGAACTTGATTTTCATAATATTTCATATTTCATAATACTTCCACGGTATCCGTGGAAATATTAGCTTTAAAATATTTCTTTATTAATATATAATTGAAAGTTAAATTAGCCGTAACGTAATGGAACTGGAGATTTAGTAATGGTTTTCTTTTCTTTTCTTTTATTGCCAATTACCCCTCGTCCTTATAAGCTTACCTGCGGTTCTTCGTCACGGCTAAAGTTGTTCAGAATGACTGGAATGCTCGTTGCTTTATGAATTCGTGGTACCTTGTGAGAAGCAAAGTATGTGCTTGGTCAAGCATTTATATTGCTTCCGACGATTTCTAAACCAAATGATCGCTTGCTGTTAAATACACAGTTGTATAAATACGACTAAAATTGCGTTGTTTGGTTGCAAATTCCCGAGATGTATACAGTTTTGCACCAGCCCCGGTTTTTTCTTCTTTAGAAAATGTAAGGTAGCTGGTCATCTAAATTAGAATTTTTCTGAATATAGACTGATCGTACACAATGCTAAACAAGACCGTTTATTTTTCATCGGAGCGATAGAAAGAGAAGATCGAGCGATGATATTCAGTTTTTTATCAACGTGACCCGAGAACTGCCGAATGCGATCTTCATACAGGGTGGGGCAGAAACCAATTGAGCAGTTTTGAGGAGATATAACAAAGTAATGGAGGTACATAGAGAAGAAAGTGTATTATTCTCGAGGTTAGCATAACATACCATTTACAATTCTTATGTTCTGAAAATAATGTCAGCAAGATGGCGGCCGTTAGCTGCAACACACTGTTGGAGTCGTTCTCTGAAGTTTTCTACAGCACGTTCATTTATTCTTATTCATTTATTTATTTTTATTTAATTATTTATTTTTATTTATTTATTTATTTATGGCGTTAACTTCTTCAATAATCCGCTCCCTTAGCTGTGGTAGGGTGCAGGACGACTTTTGAACACTCTTTCTTTCAGATGTCCCCAAAGAAAGAAGTCGCAAACGCTCAAATCAGGTGACCACGCAGGCCATCCTAAATCCACACCCCTTAGAGACACCACGTCCGGGAAAACATGTTTCTCAAAACATTGAGTTGAAATTCGGGCTGTGTGAGCTGTAGCCCCATCCTGCTGAAACCACATGTCCCCCAAGCCTTCATTTTCAATAATCTCTTCCATTCTAGGTTGCATGAAATTTTGCAACATTGCAACATAGCGTTCGGCATTCACGGTCACAGTCACTCCGTCCTCCTCAAAGAAGTATGGGCCTATCACTCCAAATTTGGAGATTGCACACCAAACCGGTAGTGGTCTTTCCTGGATGATTTGGTGGTTATGTTCAGCCCAGTAGCGGAAATTTTGCTTATTTACAGCCCTACAGAGGTGAAAATGTACATCATCACTACTGAAGAACGCTGCCTCGGGAACAATCTTTTCAAGCTTGTGTTCTCACACAGATTTTGGCGATTGGCAAAGTCTGCTTGGTTCAGTTCTTGAGCCATCATCATTTTGTAAGGATGGAAATTCAAATCCGTATGCAGAATCCTCCTCAAACTGCGTGAGGAGATTTGCAAAGCTACGGCATGCCTTCGTGCAGAACTTCTTGGCGACTGGATGATTGCTGCTCTCACCCTCTCGACATTTTCTGGTGTTCTGATGGACCTGCGTCGGCCATGTGTATCTGTTCTTAGTGTGCTACCAGTTGCCTCCAACTGCCTAACCCAGGACCGAATTGTGTTCGCCTGAGGAACAGCATTGTTGCGTGGAATATTGAACCGTCGCCGAAAAGCTCTCTGCGTTGCAATCACAGATTGATTGTTCTCAAAATATGTGCGCACAGCAAAACCACGATGTACTCCCGTCCACACCATGCCGGCTACTGAAATGGGGATGTCTGAGGAGGGCAACAACACCACTCTCCCCCCACTCCCCTCCCTTCCCCTCGAGCATTGACTCTTGTAAACTGCTCAATTGGTTCTGCCCCACCCTGTATTTCCAACAGTTAGAAGAAAAACCCGTCCAGCCTTTATGTGAAAAGTTTGCCCATTCATCCTCACAGTCAGAATAATTTACGTCGAAGAAGATTTAAAACTCCCTTCCTTAACGAGAGAGAAATGCGACGAGTTGCTGTCGGCTTCATGAAGCCTCCTCACGGATCTCTACACAGCTGCCTCCGGAGTTGTTTCAGCTTCTGAAGGAAAATTAATGGTTTCTCAAGATCTTGAAAGGTGTTTTAGCCGCGTTCCTATAACTGCAGTGTTTTCCATTTACTAGATTCAGCCGTATTTAGATTAAATTATGGAAAGATTACAAAAACGGTCGAAAAAATAAAATTTGTTTTGATTGAAAGTTTTTATGAATAATCTGAATTCAAAATTGTAATAATGATATAAATATGAATGTAAAATAAGTACAGCTTAAAATCTGAGTATGAATTTGAAATAGAAATTTTATGAATATAAATAAATATGGAATATAATACTCATAGATACAAATAAAAATATGAAATAAGTGTAAAAATTTAAAATTTGTCAACGAAATTCTATAAGTAAGAACCACTTTGAAGCTATGGTTATAAATTTAAAATAGTTTTTATAATTATTTATATAAAATATAACATTCGTAATTATGAATGTAAAATATGAAATATTAATTGTAAAAATTTGAAATATGTATGTATGCATGTGACTGGTAAAAATATTCTGTTACAACAGAATTCCATTTAATAAAATTAGTCCATAAAATGGGCCAAAAAGATAGAAAGTAAAAAGTACTATATTCCAGAGACAGCAGTCTCTGAAATATAGTTACTTATTTCTATATTTTGGCGTTTTAATGGGCTCCTTTTATTAGATGTAGGGTGTATGTTTTATATGCATACACGTACGTCATTTATTCTCATTAACGTTAATCTCTCTCTCTCTCTCTCTCTCCTGTAAAAAAAAAAAAAAAAAAAAAAAAAAGGGGGGGGGGGGGGATTTTTCCCTCACCTCAGACCTCCGTTTTCCTCGAACCACTTGTCAGTCATCATCATCAACTGCTGTCTGTCGATGGCGTTGCAAAAAAGGGAGCCAGGTCTTTTCCCTTTACTGTTTTTTTCGGAGTTACACTAATTATTTCGTTTCTTTTTCGCTAAAATATTCTAATATTTTTACTCGGCCTCACATTTCACTTGCATTAATCTCAGCACATAACTTTTAAAGTCTTCTGGGTTTCAACTTAGAATGGTAATTCACAATCACTTATACACATATGCACAAAAAAGTATCTTTTGGGTCATTTTTTTCAGAATCTTTAGTCTGAGGTCGCAGTCACCTGTGTGTGTGTTTTTTTTTTTTAATAAGGAATCTTAGCACCGTCATGTGGCCAGGAATGTGAGAAATTTAAAAGAATTTCATCTATTCATTTCTCCATATATTCACCTCTTTATAATTTTTTTTTTTTTAATTTGCTATACGTTGTATTTAGAGAAAACATATTTAACCCCTAAAGCATCAGAGCCCATCAGAGTCAATCGACTAATACTCTAATACTTGAGGCCTGATGCAGCATTTCGTAGAGTCTGGTGTGACATTTAGTAACACTGGGAATCTGTGGTGTTATTTTGCGTTCGATTTTGCATTAAAATCACTGAATCTCTCCCACTGGGACTCGGCAGTTAGTATCGTCCTGAGAGCTTTAGTCACCTCGTGAAAGAAGTCGATAACACAGGTTGTAGGTTTCCATGTTAACGGATACTTTTACTGATGTTGAAATAGAATAAAAAAGTAAGGGATTTGTTACGCCCCAAAGAAAATGTATAAAGCCACGGTTTTATTGTATCGTGAGTCCAAAGCAGCTGATATTATTTTTATAGCATCTATTATCTTGATCACAGACCCATGTGATTGTGACATTCTTGTTAACTCTTGTTAACTCTTGTTAACTCTTCATCGGTTAAAGTACATGAAAAGAAAAATGATTTACAGAGTTATTTTTGAAAAAGCCTCTGTAGAAACAAAGTTAAAATATATATATATATATATATATATATAGATTATATATATATATATATATATATACGTATATATATAATCATCGTTCGTAATTACTGCAATAACTTTCCCCTGTGGATGTTTCCCTTTACTCATATATATAAAACTAGTTACCACGGTCTGAAGCAAAGAGAAAAAAAAGGGGGAGAATTTACTATTTGCTTAAGTTCACCTTGCATCTGCAGATCACATGCGAAAAGAAGAAAACGATGTCCCTTTCTGGCCGATGAGTATATCTGGCAACCTCGTAATTTACAAGGGACTTGATGCTGCAGCATCTTTTTAGGAATCTTTGCTAATCTTTTATATAAGTCGACGTTAGCCTAATGCCATTTAAGAGGAAGGAGGTGAATTTGTGGGGGGGGGGGGGGGGGGGAGGGGGGGACTGGGAATGAGAACTCTCTTTGCTGATGTCATGTAGTTTCTCTCCGTTTTGCTTTCTCAAAGGAACTAAATGCTTTGATTTACGATTTTTTTTCAAATTCAGACTGTCAGGCAACCATCAAGGTTTCCATAATTGATGTGGTTCAAATGCCTAGTTATTAAATATTAATTATTAAATATTAAGTATAACAAAAGACGTATGACACTAAGCCTACACAGGAAGGTGACTTATTTTTATAATATTTTAAATGAATGGAAATTTAAATATCACATATATTTCGTAATTATCCTAAGAAAACTATGATGTGTTTTGGGTCGCATTGAAAATGCAAATTTGACTGCTTAAGTAACTAGTAATTATATTTAAAAACGGGATTATACTCTCGGCGTTGCCACTTCATCGGAAAAATAGCCACTAAAGCAGAATGGAGACTTAATCCACAGAGATACGATGTGGATTCAAAAACATTTTCTTCATCTTTTCCTAATCATCATAATCGTTTCAGACCCAACCACTTTAATTATGTTGACCTTCTAAATGAACGCAGCTCAGAGGATGATAACCTAACGGACTCTATGTGGATTTAGTTATTACCGAAGCGAGTGGACAGTTATAGTTCGATACCATTTTGTCCTGACATTTGGCTCATTCGTTTTTCGGTCCTGAAGACGGTTCTGGCACCATATTTGCTTAACTCATTATAATTAAGGCTAACGCTTAATTTAAAGGATAAAATACCTTCAATTCACTTTACTTGTCCATCTGGGTACTTATTTAAGTTACATTATACACAGCTATGCCGACAGTTAAGGAACGAATATATATTTTATTTATTATTATAACAACTTTAGGCATTACTAAAGGATGTTTGTATCGTCCCTTCCGTCCCTAGCTGCACCCATATTTTAGCCTGTTACTTCACTCCTTTCCCTTTTCCGTTCTTCCACCTTGCTGTCCAACCACTCCAACTCCCTCTGTTCACTCCCTGAAGAGCTGAGTGGCAGAAAGTGCCCCTCCATTGTTTAGCTTTATAGCTATATTTTCATTAATCAAATCATCATTGAACATGTCTCGGTCTCGCGTGATATTTTTGGTGTCTGTAAAATAAAGGGGCTCTTTCATTGTACTGTATTTAAGGAAAGCTATATTTTAGAACAATTTTGATTCCCAGTAATCAAGGCTTTTATAGTCTGCCATCTGCACAAGTAGACGAAAGGCACACACACACACACACACACACACAGAGAGAGAGAGAGAGAGAGAGAGAGAGAGAGAGAGAGAGAGAGAGAGAAGAGACTCGGCTCTTCTCGAGGAAAATGATATTCGCGTAGCCTTGCCCTGGAAACGCTTTTGTCTTTGAGCTTGGAGCAATCCCCATTTTTCTGTGAGAGATCTTAGAATAATGAGAAGGGGAAAACTTTGAGATCTTCCCACACTGAGGAAAAGAGAAAGTCCCTGTTACGTCTCTCACGGGCAACTGGAGCTCACTTGTAGACCTCCGGCATATTCCACGTTTCTCTCCTGTCTTTAGAGTTTAACAGAGAAATAGAGTTTCGTGGCTAAATACGTAATAACGCCGTGTGCAATAAAGTCGGTTGGAGATCGTAAAGTAACCTTATATGCCCTCCATGCATATTGTAAGTTTCTGTGAAAGTGAAATGCAGTTAGAGAGCTTCATACTTATCAAATATAGCTGATTCACCTTTCTGATACTTTAGAAGGTCGATATTGATTATTTTCTTACCATTTTTGTTTTATTTCCTAATGTAGACACAACTGAGTAGCAAAAATTTTGTTTATCATGTTTGCAAAGTAATGATAAATTTGGCACCTGTTATGTTAATGGCGCCTGTATG
>NC_087211.1:16150620-16165620 GCF_015104395.2 Macrobrachium nipponense | reverse complement strand
GCGTTCCTATCTTCATCACAAGTAATTTCTCTACTTATTCTTGTGTCATCTGCGAAACTACTCACTACCGAATCCTTAACATTATTGTCTATGTCTTCAATCATAATAACAAAACAGTATTGCAGCTAACACCGTACCTTGCGGCACACCGGATATTACCTTGGCTTCATCCGATTTCTCGTCGTTTGCAATAACTATCTGTTTTCTGTTGTGTAAAAATTCTTTTAACCATCTTCCTACTTTATCCACGATATTGTGTTTTCTAATTTTCTTCGCTAATATATTATGGTCTACTTTATCAAAAGCTTTTGCAAAGTCTAAATAAACCACATCTGTTTCATTTCCGCTTTTCATATTTTTGAATATGTTCTCACGGTGGACTAACAGTTGGGTTTGTGTACTTTTTCCGGGTACGAAACCATGTTGTCCTTTATTAAACAAATTATTTTTTATTAAATGTTTTCATTATATTTTTCTTCATTACCCTTTCATACACTTTCATAATATGTGATGTTAGACTCACAGGCCTACTTTACTTGCCTCTAGTCTTGATCCACTTTTGAAAGTAGGTAATATATGCTAATTTGTTTTGCTCATCATAAATCTTGCCTGTATCTACACTTTGTCTTAATAATATTGTAAGTGGCTTTGCGATAGAATGAACTACTTTCTTTAACAAAATAGCAGGAATTCCATCAGGCCCTGCAGCAGCTCCATTTTTAATTTCATTAATAGCCTGCACAATATCAGCTTCATTAATATCTATGTCAGCTAAATATTCACCTATTTTCATCCCTTACTTCTATATCATTATCTTCATTATCTATTCTAGGGGTGAATTCTCTCCTTATATCGTTCTCGCCAGTATGTTGCAAATTTCCTTTTTTTCATTTCGTTTAATCTCCCTTCAATTCTCAAAGGGCCTATTTCTATTCTTCTTTTATTCATCTTCTTCGCATATGAGTATAATAGCTTTGGGGTTATTTTTGCTTGATATTTAATAGGGTTTTTTCTTCCAAGTCCCGTTTTTCATTTTCTTTTGATTGTTATAATCGTTTTGTTCTGCATTTTCATATCTTACTTTTTATTTCTATAACTTTCCATGCATTTTTTTTCTTTTGCAAGACCTTTTTTCCACTTTCTGATTTCTGGAACAAGATCCTTCTCTCTTGGTATGCATGAATGATGTTTACTTTTCTTCTTCGGTATATTATTTTTCCCACTATTGTTTTTCTCCAATATTTTTATCATAATATCTCCGTATTTACCCTTATGTCATCACTTACGAAAATGTTATCCCAATCTTTGTTTAATTCTTCATTAATTTCTGACCATTTTATATTTTTACTGTAGAAGTTGTATTTTCCATATCCTTCCACTTTTTCATTTCTTGCTTATCTCTATTTCACTTGCTTTGGAATGAACTGTTAATTCTATGACATTATGGTCTGAAATACTCGCATTATAAAACTATTATTTCTTTAACATAATTCATCTCGTTCACAAATACTAGGTCTAAAGTATTTTCCTTTCTTGTTGGCAGGTGATTTATTTGTTGAATGTTGTATTCTAGTAGCATATCTAATAGCTTTTCAAATTGCCTCTTATCTTCTATGACCACCATCACTACATTACTCTCTTTTTTATATGTAATAAAGTACAACCACAATCTCCTATTCGTTCTTCTTTCCATTCTACGAAAGGAAAGTTGAAGTCACCAGATAGGAGAATAGTCCAGTCCTTGTGATTTCTACATATATCATCATTTTTCAATTATTAAGTCAAACTCTTTAGTATTAGGAGGATTATATAATTACTATGTCATCAATTTTTCCAGAAATTCAAATTCTTAACCGCTATTAGGTTCAACCATTCTGAGTTACTATATTTCTCATATATTTTTTTTTTCCTTGTTTTTTGTCTTTCCCATATATTGCGGTTCCCCCTTGATTCCTATTTTTTCTATCTGATCTATAAGTTTGGAACCCTTTTATTTGATCATCATTCCCAGTCTCTTGGGAATACCAGGTTTCACTTATATTCATTATATCTATTTTCTTTTCATTTTGGGTTAGTTCTTCTAAGTACTCTATTTTTCTTTTTGAGTTACTCGTAACTAAACCCTGCGCATTCATCACTATGATGGTTTGCGTGTTTCTCCTTCATTTAATACTGGTAGTAATAAGGATTTTCCCATGTCTCTTTCCTGTTCTGGTATGTTGTTCTTTTTTTCATTTCCAGAAATTCTGACATTAAAAAATCCAACTTTTCCATAATATTTGATCTTCCTTCATCATAATTATTCATTTTGTGTCTGAATCTGCAATTTTCTCCGTTTCTGCAATATCCTCTTGCATAATAAATACAGTTATTATCTCTTGAGTAGAATTTCGGAGCTGATGCTTTGAAATTTTTTGCTGACACCTCTGCATATCTCATTGGTGGTTTGCTTTTCTCTTTTACCTGATATTCTTGATTTCTCTCTTTATTTGTTTCTTTCTTATTTTGGATTTTATTACTTGGTTGGTTATTTATTTGATTATGATTCATGGCTACAGGGTGCATATATTTGCATTTTTTGTCGAACTTACATCCTTTTCCTTCTTTAGGTTTTTACATATTTTTGGATGCAGATCTCTGCAATCATCCTCCCCATATCCATCTAAGTATGCACATTTACCATATATTTCATAGTTTTGACATATCTTAGGATGTTTGTAGTAACATCTTTCTCCAAATCTGCAATTCCCTCTTTTCAAAAGGTTGCAGAGAGAGAGAGAGAGGCTAACTTAAACTGTTTTTCAGTCAGTGTCACTTTTCTTGTGTACATTCAGGCTGGACAGAGAGAGAGAGAGAGAGAGAGAGAGAGAGAGAGAGAGAGAGAGAGAGAGAGAGAGAGAGAGAGAGAGGGGGGGGGGGGGGGGGATAACATGTTTTTCCGACAATTGGGCAATGTTTTGTACATTCAAGCTTATCATATTCGTTGTCAGTATTATGGCATCTCTGAAGATTTCTGTTGATCAGTTTGACTTGTTCAGACCATAAATCACGCCATTAAATTGTATTTTAACTGTACTTTGTGTAAATAGTTTTGAAACAGCTGTAACTTCTGCTTTTGCTGTAGAGTAATAAACTGAAAGAACGTCTGTACGCATTCTTTTCTACGGATTTTAAAATTCCTTGGGACCTAGATAAATAAAAAGTTATACAGAGGTTTGTAGCTGTATAATAAATAAAAGAACACAATTGCTACAATACACACAGTGTGTTCTTTTCGAAGTCCCCACAAATTCATAGTCCTATATTTCCTATGTCTGCGTTTTTTCATTTTAGTTCCACTTGACACCTATTGATGAATTTTTCGCACAGTAAAAATATTCCCCTTTTTCCTGTGGCTATCCAGGGCCCACAAGCATATTTCGTCATCAATCCTCCATTTCAGGTTGTGTAGAATATCGCCGCCTTTCAAAAGAATTGGAAGGACTTTTGCTCAGGAAAGAAAGATGCGCCGACGGCAAGAGTTCCCTTTCAGTTTCGGTGCCAAAAAAGAAAATTTAGCAAAAAGTGTTATGCAAATCCATTTCTGTTTCCAGTGTTAGGGAAAGCAACATTTTATTTACTTTCATCTTTGTCTGCGTCTACCCCATTTCTAAAACAGCATAACCGCATTACCTGAGTAGAAACGAGTACTACAAGAGAGTGTCCAAACTCATTGACACAAACAAGGGCTGATGATGATCATTCTCACGAGCCTGTGATTTTGTTTCTTCATTTGGCTAAATCATACGTTTTATGTATTATGTAATTTATATAATATGCATTCGATTACACGAAGTTTCATGAATGTTAGATTAAAGGGGGGGAAGCAGTTTTTGTGAAGAACAAAGTCACGTTGATTCTTGTTGGTATTTCCTTTTTGGACTATATAAAAAAATTGATACTCGATTGGGGCATATATGATATATATAATATATATTATATATATATATTAGCTATAATACTTATATAGAGATCTACTATATATATATCTATATCTATATCGAACTATATATATATATAGAGATATATATATGATATTATATAATATATATAAGTATATGATATATAGATCTTAGATATAGATATAGTATATAGATATATTATATATGAATGCGTGTGTAAATGATGTAAAAAATCATAGACAAAAGAATAAGAAGCATTTCGTGGACTTCCCTTATCTTCGCATTATATTTGAAACACAGAGTCGACGAAATCTCAAGTGGGGGTGTTTGCAAGTCAGCCCTGATCTGCATAATCATCATATGTCCCGATCCTTACTGGCAATCGAAGAAGTCACTCTCCTATAAAGAAAATATATATATTTCCTCTCTTTCTCTTTCATTAACCAATTCACTAGAGCTCGCAATTTTTTATCTGCTTATTTCGCATCGTCGATTTGCATAAACTGAGTGTTGTCTTTGATCTTTGTTTTTGTAATTTTTTCCCCTCAAGGAAATCCTCTTTCTCTTGAGTCATTTCTTCGCCTGAATGACCTTTGTCCCAGGTGACGGGAGGGGCGAGAGTCGAATCACAGGGTTGGTGGTATAAGCCCTCAGCTACGCTAGAACTTTTCTCTCTGCCGACGGGAATCATATGTTTTGGTTTAGTACTTTTCCTCTTTATTTTTCGTTATTCAGATAAAGGTTCAGTTCGACATATAACGGGGACATGTTTGTTGCTGTAGCGTGATATCTCGCTTTATTATTCCGGCGTTTGGGGCTTTCTGTCTTAGTCCTTTTCTCTCGTGGATTCCTTCTGCTGAAGGAGAGGAAGCCATTTTATCTGCTTTAGCTATGGGTGACGTAGGGGTGGCTGCCTGTCGTGAACATCTATGAAATATTAGGGTATGACCCAACATTGCTTTCTACAAGCAAGTGAATGCTTTCCCAATGATTGTTGTAGGGTTCCCTGGGTCGTTCTTGGTATGTGATTAAAAAAACTCATCTGGGAATGTGAATTTATATTCTAAATTCGTGCGCATCTCCTTCCATCCCTGAAGATGGCGTTCTTTGCGATTACCGCGGCTGCCAGTGGGTTGGCCTTGGTGTAAACCTTGAGGCTTATCTTATCTTCCAGTGAGGGACTCTCGGGTTTATGCTTCTGTTAACGACCTCTCGTAGGGCGCGGCATTTCTCCTTGCACGCAGACCCACAATGCACTGCAGGCGATGATGGATAATAGAGGTTCCTCTCTTATCTGTCGATGTCATAGTTTGGTTGGTCTCGTCAATTTTCCATTCAGTTTGTAGTTTGGTGACAACTCCGACGTTACGAATATTTTAATTTCATATGAAATGTTACGATTAACGTCCTCGTCTCTCTCTCTCTCTCTCTCTCTCTCAATCTCTCGTCTCTCTCCTCTCTCTCTCTCTCCATACATATATTAGAATATATATAGAATATAATATATATATATATATATTATATAATAATATTTTAATGGTATGTATTAGTATGATGGAAGGAGAGAGAGAGAGAAGAAGAAACGGGGGGGGGGGGGGGGGGGGTATTGTCATTTCCCATAAGTTTAAGCAGCTTCCTTTAACAGCAGGCAGCTTGTGTGTTTGTATAGATGAAAGTTTAAAAAAAAATAAAAATTAAAAAAAATAAAAGTCTCTTAAAAAAAAAAAAAAAAAAAAAAAAAAAAACACTAGTCAGTCATGAAAATATCTTCACGTTCGTGGAAATCTGCAAATGTAAATCCCAGAGGCTAAAATGCAACATTATTCATATTTACGCAAGCAAGCAAGCAAGAATGTTAATTTATCAAATCCACTTCCTTTCCTGAGCATCGGAATGTAGCCTCGGATTTCTGAAAATATCGTCCATTGTAATATCATCGCTACGATCACCGTCATAACGCGCATCGCATCAGGACTGCAAATGTCGTCGAAACTTATGGGGGAGAAGAAGCCCCATTTACCACAAATAAATGGGGCAGAGAGAGGTTCAGCGGCACATTTCCTCCCGCGCTGCCATATTCCCCCATTATCAATTCTTCACATAAAACTCATAAACAGGGGCAGTGGCATCGATACAGATGAGGTTTAAGGGAATCACCATTTGTTTTTCAATGCACCCAGAAAAAATTTTCCACCACCCCAAGAAGCGAAAATCAGCACAATTTCGGCGCTTTTCCGCTTTTGCATAAATTTGGGAAGGTTTCCATCCCCGGTTATGAAATGTCAGGACAAAATAATGAGTTGTCTGTCGCAGAGGATTTATGTAGGTAGGTCTGGATTAAAGTCATGTTTCAGACTTAATCTCTGAAAATCTTTATCCCAATTCATTGTAATGTTTCTCTTCTTGCATTTCCCAGTGATTCGTAACCTGGAGTAGGGTTGTAGTGCTGTTAGAGCATCTAATGTGCACTGTGGTGCACTGTAAGCATTACCAAGGGGTTTATGCAGTGTCCCTTCGGTCCCTAACTGCGTCTACCTTTCAGCGTTTAACTTGACCCCCATCTTCGTTTCCTTCCTTCAATTTTGCTGTCCAACACCTCTGACTGTTACTCCTTAGTGTAACAGTGAGATATAAATTTACCCAGGTGCACCTTCAGATCCTTGTAATTCCTTTTCATTCTCTGGATCTTACTGTCCAACCACTCTAACCCCCTTTCGTCTTCACGCCGTCTTAATTAAGCGCTGTCTGGAGTGGCCAAGTAGGCTGGTAGGCAGCCTACTACATTCTGGAAATGGAAATAAAATCAGTAATTCGTAGAGTTAAAGTCATATTTCCAGAATAGGACAGAACAGCAGATTACAGAAGGAGAATAAGTTCACCATCGAATGTTGTGTGAAATTGTATAAAATCCTTTTCATGCCTTTTTTATTATACTCCGTTCATATCTCCTTCCGTCCTACTTTCCACCCTCTACTGACAGTTGTTCACGGCAACTTAGAGGTTTTCCTCATGTTACGCCTTTCAAACCTTTTTTACTCTCATTTGATCCCAGCGCTTGGCCTTTGGCCTAAATTTTGAGAAAAGTTCGTTTTATTACATATTTACAACCAGAACAGACATCACCCGATGAACAGACTCTAGCCATGATTATGACTTTCTCATGAAAAGCGGGTTAATTTGAGGAAATTCTTTAACATAACTTTTTTTATTATTATTACTGTTAGCTTTCCTACCTCAGACCAAGGGCGACTGTGAAACTGTTGAACTTTTCTCACGGTGCTCTCTCTAAACAAACTAAACAAAACGTGTCTGTTGGTAGTTTTTGGTCTAATTAAAAAAAGTTCTCCCACGGAGCCTATAGTACACGAGTTCACCACACTTTTTTTATTTCTAAAACAAAATCATTAAACGTATAACTGCAGAACAATCATTTTTATATCTATATATATATATATATATATATTATATATATATATATATATATATATATATATATATTATATATATATATATATATAGTAGTACCGTCTTCCTCATACCAGTCGCTTTGACTGCTAGTTGGTTGGGTTCAATAGCATTATTTACGTATAAAAATCGTTATTGATATCAGTGTAAGTATATATATATATATATATATATATATATATATATATATATACTATATATATATATATATATATATATAATATACATATACATATATATGACTGGTAAAAATGTTCTGTTACAACAGAATTCCGTCTAATAAAAGGAGACCATAAAAACACCAAAATATAGAGAGAAAAATACTATATTTCAGAGACTGCTGTCTCCCTCTTCAGGTATATGAATGAGAAAAGTTTACAGAAAAGGTTATTTATACCAAGAGATTACATCCCAGGTAGCAATTTTAAGTCACATCCCGTGATATCTTCCTTTAATTTCTTAGCATTGTTTGAATTAAAATCCTTGTCGATCACATCTGAATCCCCAAGCTCCTTTTGATATGTTTCATTACCTGCCTCTCTTTAATTAAGGCTGAATCCATCATTTAACTCTTGTAAAAAAAAAACCGGCAGTTGCTGCTATAAATTATACGTGAAAAATTCCTGTTTGCCATACCCTAACTGACCCGTTTGTGATTTTCCTGTAAATCCCATGTAAGATTGGTCACGGTCCTGGCATGGGATTTCGTAAACGTCTGTGTCCTTGGGGGATGTCTTTTGTTGGACGTTACTCAAAGATTTGGCTAAGGTGTTTGGGTAAGTAAATGCAAAAGGGTTAGATTTTCCGAGGGTCTGAGTCACGTCTTAATCCTGTCCAGGTGTGGAATTTTTATTTTATTGTTGGGAGTATCTCTGGTCTTGTATTGAGGGGGTCGGTAGAAAATTATGTTTGCTTTGTGAATTGCTTTCTCAATTATATGGTCAGGATACTTCGTCCTACGATTCCTACACAATCTCCTTCTTGCCTTTCAAGGAGCCTGCATCCATTTCCTAAGATTAAAAAAAAGGGAAAAGCGTGGTCTTCTCTGATAATAATCTCAAGTTAGGATACGTAGCTTTTCTCTAGATAAAAAAAAAGATGTTTTTTAAATGCACGTTTTCACAAGTCAGTAATTGGAAGGAAACCTTTGAAGGTGCTCAATTTTTAGATCAAATTTTGATTCAGCTGGAGGCTGTATATAAGGTTCTCTCGGCTTCTCTACTAATTTAATTCCAGTAACCTACTCTCTCTCTCTCTCTCTCTCTAGTAATCTTAATACACACACATAGTATATATATATATATATATATATATATATATATATATATATATATATATATATATATATATATAAATATATATTATATATATATATATATATATATATATATATATATATATATATATATATATAATTTAGGTTTCAATCCCAACGTGAGAAAAGTTTTAAAACTGAGAACTATATATAGTAATATATATATCTATATATTATATATATATATAATATATATTATTATAATATATATATATATATATATAATATATAGATATATATATATGGCAATCCTTATTTCCTAGAAAAAGGAGAGGGCCGTAATCCGATCGCAAAATGGAATTTTCCAAATCCGGAATAAAATGAAAACTGAAAACGGAAAATCACGAATATTTCATTTGTCAAAACATGGGAGGTATTTTAAATTTTTTTGTTTCATAGCAATGGGGATAAATGCATTAGGGCAAATGCATTAAAGCCACAACAAAGATATTCAGGAATTAATATTTGAAATCTCGCAGCGACGAAGAGTTGTATTGGATTGTGTGTTTGAATTAATTGATTGATATCTCTTTGTATTTTATTTTATCCCGGGGAGCTAATGCTCCCATTTCCGTTGTCAGCTCAACAGAAGGATTTGCATTCAATTATCAGGCAGATTCGGCGCCTTTTTTGAAAGCGCTCAACAAAATGCACGAAGGTATATTTTTAAAACAAATTGAATCACACACATTAGAGGAAGTACACATTTGCTTACACGCCCGCATAACGGACTAGACTATCATTCTGTGAAATCAAAACGTACCAGTTCGGTGTTTTCACAGCGTTGAATCTGTTAAATGAATTTAATCTGATAAATGATTGGAACGAAGTTTTAATTCATTTAGACTTAATATTTTAGCTTTTCAGTGACATTAAAGATTACTGATTTAATCAAAGTATTATTCTCTCAACAGACCACCTCTATTGGGTTACCAAGAAGACTATCATTTGATTTTTATTTTTTTAATATCCATAATTGTAATCACATAGTGATTCTAGTTTTCCACCTCAACAAAGAAAAACTGAATTCTTTGTTTCATTTCCACTGACTGCTTCCCAAAAGCCATCTTTGCTAGTGATTTTTATCAGGTTTCCCTCGATGTTGACATTTCTGAATGAGATTTGGAGGCTTCTCTCCAAGATAAATGTTTTGACTGACTTAACGTGCATTCACGGATAATGCAATGGAATACAGAACCACAAAGCAAGTTTTATTTATTCTTATGATTACTGTCAACAGGCGCTTGCATAGATGCTTATGTTTGAATTTATTTATTTATTTATTTATTTATTTTTTGTAAGTGAACTTAATATTACTGGGTGAGGCCTTTGATGGTGTATTCACTACTGCGCAATGTTGCGGAAGGACTGTCAAGATTTTGAAAACGAATCACGTGACCACAAATATTCTGGTATCTATGCAGCCATATCGCTTCATCCGTGTAGGTATTAGTAGCAGACAGACAGACAGACTGACATACAGACAGGTAGGACATAGAGAGAGGGGCCATAGAAACAGACGAGCAGCCAGATACACAGAAAACAGAGAGGTGTTTACTTTTCGTGTCAGCCCTATTTAAACGTGCAGTCTGTATGTGAAGAACTGGAGAACGATACCTTGCACCCTCCGCTTGCATTCAGTCAGTGGTGCAACAGAAAGTCCCTTAAATTACCGTGCAAACGGTGCAACAGAAAGTACCATAAAGTACCATAAAAACAGTGCAAACGGTGCAACAGAAAGTACCATAAAGTACCGTGCAAATGGCGCAAGAGAAAGTATCATAAAATATCGTGGAAATGGCGCATGAGAAAGTACGATAAAGTACCGTGCAGGTGAAGCAGAATGTACGATAAAGTACCGTGCAAGTGAAACAGAAAGTACCATAAAGTATCATGCAAATGGCACAGCAGCAGAAAGTATACCGCGCAACTCGAGCTCTGCTTGAACGAAAAGAAAAAAGGCCGAGGCTTAACCAGACACTCACTTCGGCTACTCATTTGCAATACATTGGCGCCGAGATCAAAAGATCCTTTGGTAACTTTGCCCTGAAAATGCTTATTGTTCCGCCCTTGATCCTCTTCCGCCTCCTGCTCGCTCTTAATTATGCAAACGAGGATCTCTTTCTCTCTCTCTCTCTCTCTCTCTTTTGATCTCAACTGCGATCTTCAGGTACCAAATACAGTGCTTAGGTCAACTGTGGAATGCGCCCATCTCGTATCTGATCTCCGTAAAAAAAAAAAAAAAAAAACAAAAAAAAAAAAAAAAAAAAAAAAAAATCGAAAGCTGACCCCTGGGTCCTCCACAGTCTGCGAGCCGTTTCCCTCCACACATCGGAGCTACGAGGACCGTTGGAATCGAGGGGAGGGGTTGGAGTGTGGGGGTAGGGGTTAGGGGTTAGGGATGGTGTAGGCTGAGCTTTCAACGATTTTCGACATTTCAACCGATGGACCGCGGAGAGAAAAACATAGATATTTACTCCTATGGATTTTGCTCCGATGACTTTTTTTCTTCTTCCTCCTCACGGGGAGAGTCCATTGAGAGATCTGATTTCATATTTTTTAATATTGAACTGACCTGGAAATACCTTTCTCTGATGGATCTGCCTCCAATGGGACTCTCCTCCGGCCCTTTCTTATCTTACAATTCTCTCTTTCGCCCAGATTGGGGATGGGATTCTCTCTCTCTCTCTCTCTTCTGCATGACAAAACTTTTCGCCAGAATCAATGCGAGTCGAGTGGAATGAAATAGGTTGTATATTTCCCTCTAAGGACAGAAAGTTTAAATGTTTTCCGCGACGCAATTATCGTACACTAAATATATATGTTTATATCTCACTGGACATATTAACAAATGAATTGTTTAGTTCTCTAGTTGAATGTTTTTCCATATTTTTTTTTTTTTTTTTTTTTTGCGTCGTAATTTTCGTTATCTGCTAACTATACCGGTCCGCTGGTATGGTGGCTAGCGTCGTGGTGTGCTACTTAGATGTCGTGGGTTTCCGCCTTCCTCAGGGCGATGAAGAAACACTGGCGCTGTATCACGATCAGTTACTGCCGCAGTGTGTGGTCTGCGGTGGGAGGTTGAAACCAACATTCTTTGCAAGCTTGAATTTTGAGTCAATGTCCCCTTTGGTGTGCTCGCTCCACGTGAATAGGTTACCTCTAATGAACCAGTAATGTATGATGATAACTGACAAATAGAAACTAAAAAAAAAAAAAGATTTTATTCCCTTTTTGAAATCTGGTGGTATTAATCTTTCATTTGTCATATGTCGTTCTGTCTCTTAGCTTGTAGGATTCATAGAAAATAAATTATCTGATTTCTTTTTCAAGGTTCATTATTATTGTTATTTTCACTGATTATTATTAACGAAAACGTCGCGTCTTTATTTTTGTAGATGAATGCTAATGACGTATCTTTACTCCTAAAAGAAAAAAAAAAACTGAATTGTTAAGCTTATTATGCCAAAATTTTTTTACAAAAGTGGTTTTTTCCGGGGGGTTAGGGGGTTTTGAAAGTATGTAAATTATGAATTGTTTTAAATATTCTGACACGGATTGTGCTGCGGAATTGAATGTTCATAATTGTGACTGATTGAAATCTTACATTTTTTCACTCCCAAAATTTAAGAGCGGAAATAAACCCTAGAAAACACGAAATCTTTCCCAAAGTTCTGAAGATTTAAACGTCACATGATTGCTGTCACTCTAATTGGCCTGGGAAGCAAATAGGATTCCAAGTTTGACTTCGGGAAATCCCTCTGAAGAAGATGAAAATCCTGTGACAGCAACTTTGGGAGACTGATTTTCCCCACGACCTGGTGTGACCTATTATATTGCATTCCACATTCAGTGATTTGCCATTTGGGGATCCCTCTCGCCACATACAAATACAATTGACTCATCATTCCCCCATGATGCGTTTTGCAATGCCTGCACCGTCCTCCTTACATTATAATATCCTTTTTAGCTAAGTACGAGTCATCTCATTCGCCCCTTCCCTCTTATCTCTTGCATTTCATTGTTTCCCCTTTGGTACGAGGAAGCCCAGTCAATATAATGACAATTAACATTATCCTCTTAACCGTAGCCTTAATTGGAATTTGAACGACGAACCTGATGCATTCGTGAGATTGCAAACACTGAATGCAAATGGGCCCAGTCCTCTCAGAGCAGCCCTCCTCTTGTTGTCATAATTCGCGAAGGAGAAAGAAACAATAATCATGATTTGATGCTTGCTTTGCTTCGTATTAATTGAAATTTGGGGCTGTCATTCTCGAGTTGCTCTTTTCTTGAAGTGCTATTTTCCAGAGTTGATGGTTTCTAGAGTTGCTATTTTGTAAAGTTGTTATTTTCTAGAGTTGGTCTTTTACAGAAATGCTCTTTCTGGAGTTGTTGTCTAGGTTGTTATATTTTAGAGGTGCTATTTTCTTGGGTTGTTATATTATTGAGTCACTGTTTTTAAGGTTGGCTATTTTCTAGAGGTACAATTTCACAGAGTTGCTGGCGTCTTGTGGTACTATTTTCTAGAGTTGCTATTTTGTAGAAGGTTATTTTCTAGAGGTGCTCTTTATAGAGTCGTTTTTTTCTAGAGCTGTCATTTTCTAGAGTTGTTTGCTAGAGTTGCCTTTTTGTTGCGTTGCTCTTTTGCAGAGTTGCTATATTTCGGAGTTGTCATTGTCTTGAGTGGCTATTTTCTAGCATTTCTGTTGTATAGGGTTGCCAGTTTCCAGAGCTGCTACATTCCCGAGCTGCTATTTTATAGAGCTGCTCTTTTCCACCATAAGTAGGATTGGTTACAAAAGTTGTCAAGCATAAAATGGTATTCTTAGAAAGATGTTTTGTTGCCTCACTAGACACAGGATAGATAGATAGATGAATAAGTGGATAGATAATTTTAGGCATAGTTTTATATATATATATATATATATATATATAGATATATATATATATATATATTATTATATACTATATATATATATATATATATATATAGTATATATGATATATATATATATATATATATATATATAATATATATTATATATATATATATATATATATATATATATATATATATATTATATATATATGCATGAAATATTTCCTTCTCTACTTGTAATTTCAGTTTGAGCCCGGAGCTCCGAGAGCCGAGCCTGTTATAAAATGCTGTTTATTTTGTTTAACTTTTTGGGGGGGCCATAAAATCTGGTCGGGATGAATCTGTGATTTCCTGGTGCATCCCGAAACAAAACAAAAAATAAAAAGATTTACCTTTTTTCGGCGTGCATAAATTTTCCAAACTAAAAGAAAAAAAATTTGCCTTGAAAAACTTATTTTAGGAATCTCGAATTGTTGTTGTTGTTGTCGTCTCTCGAGTGAAATAAAAGTTTAATTAAACTTGTAGTTTCAATCGTTTTCTGTTTTGGCTATTTTGGACTTCTCTCAATAGTTTTCTGTTTAACCTGAATGGAATGACTTCAAGTTGAAAGTGAAAAAATTCCTTCGGAAAATTAGATCAAGGAAGTTTGGATGATGCTAAAATGTCTGTAGGAATGCTGTAAAAAAAAAAAAAAAAAAAAAAAAAAAAAAAAAAAAAAAAAAACACTTGACTATTCAATGATGAAAATATATTTTATGCGATGCCTGATAGAATTCATACCTCTTCCCAAACTTGGCTGAAGAACTTCGATTTTCCCTAAAATAGTTTATGGAAAATACGAAAACGAAATATTTCTTGTAAAGTTAAGATTTAAGCTTTTAGGCGCTTTTCATAAAAACAATAGTTCCAAAATTAAACAATCAAACTACCGCTACCCCTCTTTACCTGGCATAACTATGTTTACTTGGAACCTTTCCTTCTCCTTCTGGTCACTCGTCTTCTCCCTTTCACTTGAGATGGTAATTCTCTTAGCATTGTAGTAGGTTTTCTATGAATTTTAAATGTATGTTAGTTATTAGGGCGAGTCTTTTTATTATATTTATGTGTATTAATCCTTTTTACAGCCGTGATGATGGGGCTGGACCCCGGAACCCCGAAACGCGCTTAATAAAGCCTTTTTCAAATTTACCAGAGGAACGTCTCCCTTGCTTCCTTGAGAATATATATATATATATCTATAGATATAGATATATATATATATATATATATATGTATATATATATACACACACACACACACACTATATATATATATGTATACACACACACACACACATAATATATATATATATATATATATATATATATATATATACATACACACATATGCATATACAT
>NC_087211.1:16146443-16150120 GCF_015104395.2 Macrobrachium nipponense | reverse complement strand
CGGTCTGAAGCTAAGAAAAAAAAAGGGGGAGAATTTTTCTATTTGTTTTAGTTCACCCTGCATCTGCAGATCACATGCAGAGAAGAAAACGACGTCCCTCTCTGGCCGCTGAGTATATCTGGCAACCTCGTAAATTACAAGAGACTTAATACTGCAAGTATCTTTTTATTAGTCTTTGGTCATATTTTATATACGCCGACGATAGCCTAATGCCATTGAAGAGGAGGGAGGCGAATTGGGGGGGCGGAGGGTGGGGTGACTGGGAATGAGAACTTTCTTTACTGATGTCATGTACTTTCTATCCTTTTTGCTTTCTCAAGGGAACCAAATGTTTTGATTTACGATTTGTTTTATTATTCAGGCTATCAGACAACTGTCAGGGTGTCCATAATTGAACTGGTGCAAATGCCTAGTTATTAGATATTAATTATTAAATATTAGGTATAACTAAAGACATAGGACACTAAGCAAACACAAGGGGACATGTTTTAATATTATTTAACTGAAAAGAAATGTAAAGGCCACATATATTTCGTAATTATCCTAAGAAAACTGGTGTGTTTTCCGTTGCATTGGAAATGCAAATTTGACTGCTAAAGTAACTAGTAATTATAAAAGAAATGATATTATACTCTTGGCGTTGTTACTTCATCGAATAAATAGCCACTAAAGTAGAATTAAAATCTTTATTCCACAGAGAAACGATATGGATTAAACCCCATTTTTATCCTTCATCTTTGCCTAATCA
Organism: Macrobrachium nipponense; assembly: GCF_015104395.2. Taxonomy (NCBI): domain Eukaryota; kingdom Metazoa; phylum Arthropoda; class Malacostraca; order Decapoda; family Palaemonidae; genus Macrobrachium; species Macrobrachium nipponense. The sequence continues at coordinate 16,149,372 of NC_087211.1, read as the reverse complement.
TCTTAATTTCTTTCTTGCTTGAGACCCAACCGCTTTAATTATGTTGACCTTCTAAATGAACGCAGCTCTGAGGATGATATGCTAACTGGCACCTATGTGGATTTAGTCATTACCGAAGCGAGGCGACAATTATAGTTTGATACCATTTTGTCCTTTCATTTGGCTCATTCGTTTTTCGGTCCTGAAGACGGTTCTGGCACCATATTTGCTCAACTCATTGTAATTAAGGCTAACGCTGAACGTCAGCCTCTGTTGTGATGTAAAGGCTTCATTTAAAGGCTAAAATTGCAGTCATTTCAGTTTACTCGACAATCTGGGCACGTATTTACGTTACATTAAACGCAACTATGCAGGCAATTCAATAACTAATATATCTTTTATATATTTTTATAACAACTGTAGGCATTACTCAAGGATGTCTGCATCGTCCTTTCGGCCCCTAGCTGCACAAAAGCCCAGTTTTTTCATGTTTACAAAGTAATGACAAATTTAGCTTCTGTTATGTTAATGGCGCCTGTAGGCTTATTCCATCCGAATAGGGGTTTATCTTCTGAGTAATAATAATAAAATAATAATAATAATAATAATAATAATAATAATAATAATAATATAATAATATAATAATACAGTTATACATACATTCGCTTTTTAAGCATAAAAAGTAGTTGAGGGGGGGGGGGGGATGTTTCGTAAAAAAAACTTTTATTGAAATGAAACACTTTAGGTTTTTTGCTCCAAAGTTTTGTGCTTTCTGGTTTATGGACGTAACGTATTATGCTGCCTCTGTGACATTCAGTCCCCTCTCTGACTTGGGAGAGAGAGAGAGACATTCTTGTAAAAATAACTTTTGCTAGAGCACTGGGGTTAATATTAAAGACTGTGTGCCGCACCATGTAGCCATGATTTTATTTATTTATTTTTTTTGTAATATGAAAGGGACTGTAAACATGAGATATTCCGTTCTCTGACCAGAGAGATACACTAGTGTACAAAAAGCTTTTTCTCTCAAGAACCCTGAGGATAAGAGACGGTTTGGCGCGCCTTATAGCCAGAATCTAGTTATGCATTATAAAAGGAGCTATTTTCATAGGATATTCGAGGTATGTAGTTTGATAATCGTCCTCAAAGTGAATTAGATTACATGATATTTTGCCTTGATCATTCCCCTTCGTGCGTACACTTTATCGTGAACTGTGGACTTTTGGTGGAAGAAAATATGGTTGAAATAGTTATTCACTGAAATAGAAAACAAATGTATCTATTGTTCTCCAATTTGTGGTTTTTCGGGTTTCAAAGTTCGTCACTAATCTGTTATCATCATTTGTTGACTCACTCTTTTACGTAAACAAGGAATACATTTAATCATAATTCATCAAGAGAACATATCCTTTTTTGAATTCATAAAAATAAAATGTCATTTTTTGCATTCTTAAAAAGAAGGAACTTGATTTTCATAATATTTCATATTTCATAATACTTCCACGGTATCCGTGGAAATATTAGCTTTAAATATTTCATTTAATTATTTAATTGAAAGTGAAATTTAGCCGTAACGTAATGGAACTGGATATTTAGTAAGTTTTTCTTTACTTTTCTTTTATTGCCAATTACCCCTCGTCCTTATAAGCTTACCTGCGGTTCTTCGTCACAGCTAAAGTTGTTCAGAATGAATTTTTTTTTTTATTAAATTGCGATGATGATGATGATAATAGGTTCATGTTCAGCAGTTGCACGAAACCTCAGCAAGCTTTTATGTCCCCTTTATCGACGGTCCTGTAGCAACTGCTCTCATTACAGATGTGGAGGTATATTACCCGTCCATCTCTCATTTCCCTCTGTTTTCTCTTGGCATTGACCTTGAATAATTGCCACATTGTCCCCGGCAGAGTTTCAAAATTGACAACAGAAGAATCGAATGATTTCTTGGCGAGGGAGACAGAGAGCAACAACGTTGACTTACGAGGAAATTAACTTGAAAAAAGGAAAGTAAGAAGATCACCTGTTTGTAATAACCCACAGTCAAGTGTTTGAAGTGTTCAAATAAGTCTCGCCTTCTTAACAACTAACAGTCGAGTTGATAAAGTATTCTGAGAGATAACGTCTTTTTTAATATATCACAGTGAACTTTTGTAAGTGGGCAAGCACATTACTGCTTTTTGCAACTAAATGGGAATCTATCAGTTATACCCAATTTCCTCCCAGAGTTAAAAGCAGCAAATTGAAATATGCAACTGATTCTATGAAATAATATTGATACATTTGACCTTTCAAATAAGCCCTCCAAAAGAATAAGAATAAGAAAAAAAGCAAAAAAAAAAAGCTCGAAGAAATGTCGGGAAAGACCTAACTCTCGTCATGATTATTTTCAAGCCGAGGCCGAGATCCAAAATGCAAAGACAGACAGACAGACAGACAGACAGACAGACAGACAGACAGACAGACAGACAGACAGACAGACAGACTTCCCACTGCGACCTGACCTTTGGAATATTTTGGCAAGGGATCCTCGAATTGTCTTTTTATGTGAAGTATTGAAGAAGCGGAAGGATTAATGCGGAATATTTACTTATCAAGGTTCTTTTTCACATTTTTTTCTACTTCTTCAGAGCTATCATCATCATCATTTTCACCTAGAAAGAGAGAGAGAGAGAGAGAGAGAGAGAGAGAGAGAGATATTCTATTTTCACTTACGATACAAAACCCACGACATGAGAGCAGCTTTCCAACCTTTTCCTCTGACAGAAAATTGTTCTGGTAAAAACCCGTCCGAGAAAAGAGACAGAAAAGACTACAAAAGACAAACCCAGAAACAGACAGACAGACAGAGACAAAAGACAAACCTTCCTAAGGGCGAGAGGAAGGATAAACTAGACATGGAGGGCGTCAGAGAAACTGTGGTCAGTTTTCCTTGTTTGATTAAGAGAGAGAG
>NC_087211.1:16101443-16141443 GCF_015104395.2 Macrobrachium nipponense | reverse complement strand
TAAGTTGAATATATAATGGTTATTAAGTACACAAGGAAGTGTGACACTTAATCAGTAACAACACACACATACGCACACTTACCCACATACACACGCACTCCAAGAATGAGTGTATTAAGCAGCGTATCTAAACTCTCTTCAAAAATACTTTCTTTTGTGTGCTTGGGGAAATTCTGCCTACCCTCTCATCTATGCCTCTCTGAAAATGCTTTTGGGAATCTGAGGCCCAGAGTATGAGTTTTAAAAATAGAATGCTACAGAAAAACTTACTAGACCCAGATAGAGAGCCGTACTCTAGAAATCTGAGGTACAGAATTTGAGCTTTAAAAACTAAATTGCTACAGCAGCCCAAATGAGACTCGGACAGAGGAGACAAAAGTAGAAAAAAAAAATTATCTGAGCTGTCCCAGTAAGAATGTCATTCTCCCAATCAGTGTTGACAGATTTTTATTTTTGATTCTTGGCACAAAAACCTTCTGGAATGCTCGTTGCTTTATGAATTTGTGGTACCTTGTGAGAAGCAAAGTATGTGCTTGGTCAAGCATTTATATTGCTTCCGACGATTACTAAACCAAATGATCGCTTGCTGTTAAATACACAGTTGTATAAATACGACTAAAATTGCGTTGCCCGGTTGTAAATTCCTGAGATGTATACAGTATTGCACCAGCCCCGGTTTTTTCTTCTTTAGAAAATGTAAGGTAGCTGGTCATCTAAATTAGAATTTCTCTGAATATAGACTGATCGTACACAACGCTAAACAAGACCGTTTATTTTTCATCGGAGCGATAGAAAGAGAAGATCGAGCGATGATATTCAGTTTTTATCAACGTGACCCGAGAACAGCCGAATGCGATCTTATACAGGGTGGGGCAGAACCAATTGAGCAGTTTTGAGGAGATATAACAAAGTAATGGAGGTACATAGAGAAGAAAGTGTATTATTCTCGAGGTTAGCATAACATACCATTTACAATCCTTATGTTCTGAAAATAATGTCAGCAAGATGGCGGCCGTTAGCTGCAACACACTGTTGGAGTCGTTCTCTGAAGTTTTCTACAGCACGTTCATTTATTCTTATTCATTTATTTATTTTTATTTAATTATTTATTTTTATTTATTTATTTATTTATTTATTTATTTATTTATTTATGGCGTTAACTTCTTCAATAATCCGCTCCCTTAGCTGTGGTAGGGTGTGAGGACGACTTTTGAACACTTTCTTTCAGATGTCCCCAAAGAAAGAAGTCGCAAACGCTCAAATCAGGTGACCACGCAGGCCATCCTAAATCACCCCTTAGAGACACCAGGCGTCCGGGAAACATGTTTCTCAAAACATTGAGTGAAATTCGGGCTGTGTGAGCTGTAGACCACCCCCTCCTGCTGAAACACATGTCCCCCAAGCCTTCATTTTCAATAATCTCTTCCATTCTAGGTTGCATGAAATTTTGCAACATTGCAACATAGCGTTCGGCATTCACGGTCACAGTCACTCCGTCCTCCTCAAAGAAGTATGGGCCTATCACTCCAAATTTGGAGATTGCACACCAAACCGTAAGCTTAGGGGAATGTAGTGGTCTTTCCTGGATGATTTGGTGGTTATGTTCAGCCCAGTAGCGGAAATTTTGCTTATTTACAGCCCTACAGAGGTGAAAATGTGCATCATCACTACTGAAGAACGCTGCCTCGGGAACAATCTTTTCAAGCATGTGTTCTCACACAGATTTTGGCGATTGGCAAAGTCTGCTTGGTTCAGTTCTTGAGCCATCATCATTTTGTAAGGATGGAAATTCAAATCCGTATGCAGAATCCTCCTCAAACTGCGTGAGGAGATTTGCAAAGCTACGGCATGCCTTCGTGCAGAACTTCTTGGCGACTGGATGATTGCTGCTCTCACCCTCTCGACATTTTCTGGTGTTCTGATGGACCTGTGTCGGCCATGTGTATCTGTTCTTAGTGTGCTACCAGTTGCCTCCAACTGCCTAACCCAGGACCGAATTGTGTTCGCCTGAGGAACAGCATTGTTGCGTGGAATATTGAACCGTCGCCGAAAAGCTCTCTGCGTTGAATAAAGCTTGCTTGTCCTCAAAATATGCGCGCACAGCAAAACCACGATGTACTCCCGTCCGGCTACTGAAATGGGGATGTCTGAGGAGGGCAACAACACCACTCTCCCCCCACTCCCCTCCCTTCCCCTCTTGTAAACTGCTCAATTGGTTCTGCCCCACCCTGTATTTCCAACAGTTAGAAGAAAAACCCGTCCAGCCTTTATGTGAAAATAATTTACGTCGAAGAAGATTTAAAACTCCCTTCCTTAACGAGTTGCTGTCGGCTTCATGAAGCCTCCTCACGGATCTCTACACAGCTGCCTCCGGAGTTGTTTCAGCTTCTGAAGGAAAATTAATGGTTTCTCAAAATCTTGAAAGGTGTTTTAGCCGCGTTCCTATAACTGCAGTGTTTTCCATTTACTAGATTCAGCCGTATTTAGATTAAATTATGGAAAGATTACAAAAATGGTCGAAAAAATTAAATTTGTTTTGATTGAAAGTTTTTATGAATAATCTGAATTCAAAATTGTAATAATGATATAAATATGAATGTAAAATAAGTACAGCTTAAAATCTATGAGTATGAATTTGAAATAGAAATTTTATGAATATAAATAAATATGGAAGATAATACTCATAGATACAAATAAAAAATATGAAATAAGTGTAAAAATTTAAAATTTGTTAACGAAATTCTATAAGTAAGAACCACTTTGAAGCTATGGTTATAAATTTAAAATAGTTTTTAATAATTTATTTATATAAAATAACTATTCGTAATTATGAATGTAAAATATGAAATATTAATTGTAAAAATTTGAAATATGTATTGTATGCATGTGACTGGTAAAAATATTCTGTTACAACAGAATTCCATTTAATAAAATTAGTCCATAAAAACGCGAAAATACAGAAAGTAAGTACTATATTCCAGAGACAGCAGTCTCTGAAATATAGTACTTACTTTCTATATTTTGGCGTTTTAATGGGCTCCTTTTATTAGATGTATGTGTATATGCATACACGTACGTACATTTATTCTCATTAACGTTAATCTCTCTCTCTCTCTCTCTCTCTCTCTCTCTCTCTCTCTCTCTCCTGTAAAAAAAAGGGGGGGGGTGGATTTTTCCCTCACCTCAGACCTCCGTTTTCCTCGAACCACTTGTCAGTCATCATCATCAACTGCTGTCTGTCGATGGCGTTGCAAAAAAGTAAGCCAGGTCTTTTCCCTTTACTGTTTTTTTCGGAGTTACACTAATTATTTCGTTTCTTTTTCGCTAAAATATTCTAATATTTTTACTCGGCCTCACATTTCACTTGCATTAATCTCAGCACATAACTTTTAAAGTCTTCTGGGTTTCAACTTAGAATGGTAATTCACAATCACTTATACACATATGCACAAAAAAGTATCTTTTGGTCATTTTTTCAGGAATCTTTAGTCTGAGGTCGCAGTCACCTGTGTGTGTATGTTTTTTTTTTTTAATAAGGAATCTTAGCACCGTCATGTGGCCAGGAATGTGAGAAATTTAAAAGAATTTCATCTATTCATTTCTCCATATATTCACCTTTTTATAATTTTTTTTTTTTATTTGCTATACGTTGTATTTAGAGAAAACATATTTAACCCCTAAAGCATCAGAGCCCATCAGAGTCAATCGACTAATACCTCTAATACTTTGAGGCCTGATGCAGCATTTCGTAGAGTCTGGTGTGACATTTAGTAACACTGGAAATCTGTGGTGTTATTTTGCGTTCGATTTTGCATTAAAATCACTGAATCTCTCCCACTGGGACTCGGCAGTTAGTATCGTCCTGAAAGCTTTAGTCACCTCGTGAAAGAAGTCGATAACACAGGTTGTAGGTTTCCATGTTAACGGATACTTTTGCTGATGTTGAAATAGAATAAAAAAGTAAGGGATTTGTTGCGCCCTAAAGAAAATGTATAAAGCCACGGTTTTATTGTATTGTGAGTCCAAAGCAGCTGATATTATTTTTATAGCATTTATTATCTTGATCACAGACCCATGTGATTGTGACATTCTTGTTAACTCTTGTAACTCTTGTTAACTCTTGTTAACTCTTGTTAACTCTTGTTAACTCTTGTTAACTCTTCATCGGTTAAAGTACATGAAAAGAAAAATGATTTACAGAGTTATTTTTGAAAAAGCCTCTGTAGAAACAAAGTTTAGATATATATATATATATATATATATTATATATATATATATATATATATATATATATATAATATTATATATATATATATATATATAAATATATATTCATCGTTCGTAATTACTGCAATAACTTTCCCCTGTTGGATGTTTCCCTTTACTCATATATATAAAACTAGTTACCACGGTCTGAAGCAAAGAGAAAAAAAAGGGGGAGAATTTACTGTTTGCTTTAGTTCACCCTGCATCTGCAGATCACATGCAAAAAGAAGAAAACGATGTCCCTTTCTGGCCGATGAGTATATCTGGCAACCTCGTAATTTACAAGGGACTTAATGCTGCAGCATCTTTTTAGGAATCTTTGCTAATCTTTTATGTAAGTCGACGTTAGCCTAATGCCATTTAAGAGGAAGGAGGTGAATTTGTGTGGGGGGGGGAATGAGAACTCTCTTTGCTGATGTCATGTACTTTCTCTCCGTTTTGCTGTCTCAAGGGAACTAAATGCTTTGATTTACGATTTTTTTTCAAATTCAGACTGTCAGGCAACCACCAAGGTTTCCATAATTGATGTGGTTCAAATGCCTAGTTATTCAATATTAATTATTAAATATTAAGTATAACAAAAGACGTATGACACTAAGCCTACACAGGAAGGTGACTTATTTTTATAATATTTTAAATGAATGGAAATTTAAATATCACATATATTTCGTAATTATCCTAAGAAAACTATGATGTGTTTTGGGTCGCATTGAAAATGCAAATTTGACTGCTTAAGTAACTAGTAATTATATTTAAAAACGGGATTATACTCTCGGCTTTGCCACTTCATCGGAAAAATAGCCACTAAAGCAGAATGGAGACTTAATCCACAGAGATACGATGTGGATTCAAAAACATTTTCTTCATCTTTTCCTAATCATCATAATCGTTTCAGACCCAACCACTTTAATTATGTTGACCTTCTAAATGAACGCAGCTCAGAGGATGATAACCTAACGGACTCTATGTGGATTTAGTTATTACCGAAGCGAGTGGACAGTTATAGTTCGATACCATTTTGTCCTGACATTTGGCTCATTCGTTTTTCGGTCCTGAAGACGGTTCTGGCACCATATTTGCTTAACTCATTGTAATTAAGGCTAACGCTTAATTTAAAGGATAAAATACCTTCAATTCACTTTACTTGTCCATCTGGGTACTTATTTAAGTTACAATTATACACAGCTATGCCGACAGTTAAGGAACGATATATATTTATTTTTATTATAACAACTTTAGGCATTACTAAAGGATGTTTGTATCGTCCCTTCCGTCCCTAGCTGCCACCCATATTCGCATGTTACTTCATCCTTTCCCTTTTCCGTTCTTCCACCTTACTGTCCAACCACTCCAACTCCCTCTGTTCACTCCCTGAAGAGCTGAGTGGCAGAAAGTGCCCCTCCATTGTTTGGCTTTATAGCTATATTTTCATTAATCAAATCATCATTGAACATGTCTCGGTCTCGCGTGATATTTTGGTGTCTGTAAAATAAAGGGGGCTCTTTCATTGTACTGTATTTAAGGAAAGCTATATTTTAGAACAATTTTGATTCCCAGTAATCAAGGCTTTTATAGTCTGCCATCTGCACAAGTAGACGAAAGGCACACACACACCACCACACACACAAGAGACCAGAGAGAGAGCGAGAGCGATGAAGAGAGAAGACGAGATGATGGAGAGAGAGAGAGAGAGAGAGAAGAGACTCGGCTCTTCTCGAGGAAAATGATATTCGCGTAGCCTTGCCCTGGAAACGCTTTTGTCTTTGAGCTTGGAGCAATCCCCATTTTTCTGTGAGAGATCTTAGAATAATGAGAAGGGGAAAACTTTGAGATCTTCCCACACTGAGGAAAAGAGAAAGTCCCTGTTACGTCTCTCACGGGCAACTGGAGCTCACTTGTAGACCTCCGGCATATTCCACGTTTCTCTCCTGTCTTTAGAGTTTAACAGAGAAATAGAGTTTCGTGGCTAAATACGTAATAACGCCGTGCGCAATAAAGTCGGTTGGAGATCGTAAAGTAACCTTATATGCCCTCCATGCATATTGTAAGTTTCTGTGAAAGTGAAATGCAGTTAGAGAGCTTCATACTTATCAAATATAGCTGATTCACCTTTCTGATACTTTAGAAGGTCGATATTGATTATTTTCTTACCATTTTTGTTTTATTTCCCAATGTAGACACAACTGAGTAGCAAAAATATTGTTTATCATGTTTGCAAAGTAATGATAAATTTGGCACCTGTTATGTTAATGGCGCCTGTAGGTTTATTCCATATGAATAGCGGTTTATCATCTGAATAACAATAATAGTACAAACATACTTAGATGCGCTTTTCTAAGTATAAAAAAAGGGCGGTTTCCTCGCAGGAGACAAAATTAGTTTTGGAGGAACAAAGGAAATTCTTTCCCAGAGATCATTTCCCAGGGGGTGCCACAAAGCCCAGATGAAAGCAGAACTGATATCACATCAGAAAATCCTGTAGATTCCAAAGGCATCTGTTTGCAGTAGAAGAGTAGAAAAAAAATGCGTGTGTGTTTTCGGTGTGTATTTGGTTACACTTCTACTATAAACTATGTCTGTATAATATATATATATATATATATATATATATATATATATATATAATATATATATATATATATATGTGTGTGTGTGTGTGTGTGTGTGTGTGTGTGTGTATGTGAGTGTGCGTGTGTAAAGAATATGTGGGCATAATATTTTTTTTTATAATGCATCCTATTCAACGTTATAAAGGAAAATATAGTGATGTTTAGGAACCGGATTCATCGCCCCATATTTCTTTTCATAAAAGACGTAGACCCTTATCCATATGGAAGGAGCCAGTAGGGGTCACTGATTTGAAATTCAGTCTCCTAAAAAAAAATACTGAAGAACATAGTTGAGGCTGATTCTTTTTCCCGTGCTTCTTCAAGAAACTATTGCAACTAACTGTCAAACGTCATCCTTTGAGGGTAATACCAACAGAGCCCCGTAGGGTGGTAGCGCCATCAGTGAACCTCTCGCGGTGCACTGCAGGCATTCTGTAAGGGTCTGCACTTCCATTCGGCCTCTTTCATTCCTTTTACTGTACCCCCGTAAATAAAGCTCAAATAAAAAAATAAAAAAACACTTTAGGTTTTTTGTTCCAAGGTTTTGTCCTGTCTGGTTTATGGACGTAACAAATTATGCTGCCTCTGTGACATTCAGTCCCCGTCTCTGACTTGGGAGAGAGAGACATTCTTGTAAAAATAGCTCTTTTTCTAGAGCACTGGGGATAAAGGACTGTTTGCCGCACCATGTAGCCATTATCTAATTTTTTTTTAAAATATTAAAGGGACTATAAACATGAGATATTCCGCTCCTCGACCAGAGAGAATACAGTCGTGTACAAAAAGCTTCTCTTCAAGAACCCTGAGGATAAGGGACGGTTTGCAGCGCCGTATAGCCAGAATCTTGTTACGTAATATAAAATGTGCGCCATTAACATAAGATATTCGAGTTATGTAGTTTGATAATTGTCGTCAAAGTGAATTTGATGAACGGGTTATTGTGCCTTGATCATTCTCCTTCGTGTGTAGACTACACTTTATCATGAATTGTGGACTTTTTGTGGAAGAAAATATGGTCGAATTAGTTATTCACTGAAACTTGAAAAAAAAACCATAAATAGAAAACAAATATATCTATTTTGTTCTCTAATTTGCGGTTTTTCGGGTTTCAAAGTTCTTCACTAATCTGTTATCATCATCTGTTGACTCATTCTTTTACGTAAGCAAGAGAGAGTACATTTGATTTTAATTCATCAAGAGAACTTATTCTTTTTTTAATTCATAAAAAGAAAATATCCTTATTTGAATTTATAAAAAGAGGGAAGCTGGTTTTCTTAATCGCCATACTTTTGGTATCCGTGGAAATATTAGCATTAAATATTGTTTTTTTCTGCAAAAATTGAACGTGAAATTGTAGCCATAACGTTTTTTCCTTTGTATTTCATTACCCCTTGTCATTATAAGCTTACCTGCAGTTCTTCGTCACGAGTAAATCTGTTCAAAATTAGAAAAAATCTTATTAAACTGCGATAATAATAATAATAGGTTCACTTCTATCAGTTGCACGAAGCCTTAGTCAAGCTGCTGTATCCCCTTTAACGATGGTCCTGTAGCAACTGCCCTCATTACATATGAGGAGAATTTATTACTCGTCCCTTGAATAATTGCCACAGTGTCCCCGGCAGAGTTTCAAAATTGACAACTGAAGAATCGAATGGTGACTCAGCGATGGAGACGGAAAGCAACTTTTCCGAGGAAATTAACTCGTAAAAAAAAAATATCACCTCTTTTTAACAACTCACAGACAAGTGTTTGAAGTGTTTAAATAGATCTCGCCTTTTTAACAACTAACTATTAAGTTTATTAAGTATTCTAAGAGATGAAGCCTTTTTATTTTTAACAATTCACAGTTAACTTTATATGTGGCCAAACACATGATTTTTTTTTTTAAATAAAATGGGAATTTATCAGATGTCCCCAATTTCCTCCCAGAGTTGAAAGCAGAAAATAGAAATATGCAACTGATTCTATGAAAAAAAAAATGTAAGCCATTTGACCTTGCAAATAAGCCCTCCGAAAGAATGAAAAGAAAAAGAAATGTAGAAAAATAAAGTACGAAGATATGTCGGGAAAGATCTTCTCGTCATGAGTATTTTCAAGCCGAGGCCAAGATCCAAAACGCGAGGACAGACAGACAGACAGACTTTCCACTGCGACCTGACCTTTGGAATGAAATTTTGACGAGGGATCTTCGAATTATCTTTTCATTGGAAGTATTGGGTGACGTATCGGAAATCTCTCTCTCTCTCTCTCTCTCTCTCTCTCTCTCTCTCTCTCTCTCTCTCTCTCTCTCTCTCTCTCTCTGAAGATGAAGGATTAATGTAGAATATATCCTTATCAAGGTTCTTTTTCATCTTCTTTTCTACTCCCTCACTATCATCATCATCATTATCATCATCTTTCTCTCTGCTACCGTCTCCTGAATTTCAGGCTGATTTCCCAATGGAGTTTTCTTGTGTTTACTGTCGTCTATTGACTCTGTCCATAAGGGTTTTCTTCAGCCGTAGATTTGAAAAAAAAAAAAAAAAAAAAAAAGAAAGAGATAGAAAGGGAGACTTAACGAGGTCCCTCACATCTCCAGCAAGTAGCCTTCAGCCAGTATTCCAAAGCACCGTCGTGTGTTCCCTCTCTCATTTAAAAAGTTCCGCCTTCCTCCCAGCTACCAATCACTAGTGGAAGTCCAGTGCGACGACTCTAAAAGCCCCTGGGAAACCCCTCCTTCCGTAGAAATGCGGAGAGATGCCCTTTTGTGCCTAGGCTCACCTGACCATTATAACTAATGGAGCCTCGCGAGGGCCTGAAAGGCGTTTCCGGGCCTAATGACCAAGAAATCCCTCCAAATTGTGACCTGAAGCGAAGCAGACCTCGGCTCTCTCTTTCACTAGAACTCGGGTGGGAACTGAATGCGTCTTCAATGTATATAATATATATATATATATATATATATATATATATATATATATATATAAATCTATATAAATCTATATATATATATATATATATATATATATATATATAGATATATATATATATTATATATATATATATATCTATATATATATATATAAAATATATACATATATATATATATCTATATGTATATATATATATTAGTATATATATATATATATATATATATTATAATATATATATATTATATAAATATATACATATATATATATATATATATATATATATATATATATATAAGATATTTATATATATATATATATATATATATATATATATGTGTGTGTGTGTGTGTGTGTGTGTGTGTGTGCGTGCGTGTGTGTGTGTGTTTTGTGTGTGTGTCTGATCACACCAGCGTGATTCATATGCGCATTAAGCTACAAATGTCCTTTAATATCTAATTCGCTCTACCTCAGAATTGATATATTTTTCATATGATAACATATATATTAAGTTCTGAGGTAGACGACGAATTAGATATTAAAAGACATTTGCATATATATATATATATATATATATATATATATATATATATATATATATATATATATATATTACAAAAATGAATACGTGCTCAAATGTTCTGTTTGTTAATACAATTAATAACAGGACTTCATCTAAACAAGTTGGTATCTAAGGGAATTTTTTCTAACTCAATAAAAGTTATAAGGTTTTAAAGACGATGAGGACAAAAAGTCCTTGGAAAGATTGTTACTTTTGTGGAATAAAAATCTCCATTAGATACCTTCCTGTCTAAATGAGGTCGTCTCTCTCTCTCTCTCTCTCTCTCTCTCTCTCTCTCTCTCTCTCTCTCTCTATATATATATATATATATATATATATATATATGATGGGTATGGGTAGACAGTGTTCCACAAGAGTTTTCACTCGTGTAAAACACTAACGTTGAGAAACATAAATCCCTTCAATGAACTTACGCACCAAATGTACATAAGTATATCTTTGATAAAAATTTTTAATCATTTGAACATGTTCGCACATGCGTTTGTACTTATTAACGTGGCACAAAAATATTCCTACAGAATCATGTATCATGTAGCCTCCTGTCTGTCAACATTGCAGCGCTGTAGAGACACCGGGATGGATCATTGTCTTCTTCATTTCCCGTCCTCGTGAAAGCGAGGAAGCCTCTTTGGATGCAAATGAGCTGTCTATACATATTGATAATGGCTTCCGGTCTATCGGCTCAGGAAATATCCCTCTTGAGAGAGAGAGAGAGAGAGAGAGAGAGAGAGAGAGAGAGAGAGAGAGAGAGAGAGAGAGAGGCAGGCTAAGTTAAAGTGCTTTTTCAGTCAGTGTCACTTTTCTTGTGTACATTCAGGCTGGACAGAGAGAGAGAGAGAGAGAGAGAGAGAGAGAGAGAGAGAGAGAGAGAGAGGAGAGAGAGAGAGAGGAGGGGGGGGGGGAGGATAACATGTTTTTCCGACCAATTGGGCAATGTTTTGTACATTCAAGCTTATCATATTCGTTGTCACTATTATGGCATCTCTGAAGATGTATGCTGATCAGTTTGACTTGTTCAGACCATAAATCACGCATTAAATTGTATTTTAACTGTACTTTGTGTAAATAGTTTTGAAACAGCTGTAACTTCTGCTTTTGCTGTAGAGTAATAAACTGAAAGAACGTCTATACGCATTCTTTTCTACGGATTTTAAAATTCCTTGGGACCTAGATAAATAAAAAGTTATACAGAGGTTTGTAGCTGTATAACAAATAAAAGAACACAATTGCTACAATACACACAGTGTGTTCTTTTCGAAGTCCCCACAAATTCATAGTCCTATATTTCCTATGTCTGCTTTTTCATTTTATTCCACTTACACTATTGATGAATTTCTTCGCACAGTAAAAATATTCCCCTTTTTCCTGTCGCTATCCAGGGCCCACAAGCATATTTCGTCATCAATCCTCCATTTCAGGTTGTCTAGAATATCGCCGCCTTCCAAAAGAATTGGAAGGACTTTTTCTCAGGAAAGAAAGATGCGCCGACGGCAAGAGTTCCCTTTCAGTTTCGGTGCCAAAAAAGAAAATTTAGCAAAAAGTGTTATGCAAATCCATTTCTGTTTCCAGTGTTAGGGAAAGCAACATTTTATTTACTTTCATCTTTGTCTGCGTCTACCCCATTTCTAAAACAGCATAACCGCATTACTTGAGTAGAAACGAGTACTACAAGAGAGTGTCCAAACTCATTGACACAAACAAGGGCTGATGATGATCATTCTCACGAGCCTGTGATTTTGTTTCTTCATTTGGCTAAATCATACGTTTTATGTATTATGTAATTTATATAATATGCATTCGATTACACGAAGTTTCATGAATTAGAGGATCTCTCGGATGATTTGAGATCTTGTGATTTATTTGTAATCTATACTGAAATTCGTTTCTTTTTTACTTTGGAGTTATATCTATCTATCTATCTATCTATCTATCTATATCTATCTATCTATCTATCTATCTATCTATCTATCTATATATATATATATATATATATATATATATATATATGAAATCGCGTCTTGGAACGAATTAGTTAAAATGCTAGTTCATCAGGAAATCAGTAAATATTTCGTATCAATTGAGAACGACTTGGAAAACTATGAGACGTAGATAACATTACTCGGACGTATTTTTGTACATTCGAAAGGGCCAAAACAATCAGTATTCCTCATACTATTAATAGATATAATGTATTGCCTTATTTTCCTGATATTTCTTTCAAGGCCAATCGTCCGCAATACTATATCGTCGGGCGAATTCTTGCCCTCCGAAGGAAACAAAGTAGTTCTTCGGCCATTACTCTTGTCAACAGAACAAATGTTTTCCTTCTGTTGTGGTTTATTCCAAATAGGTCTCAGTGACTTTCTCTCTTTCGTCCGTGAAAGGAAGGAATGATCCTGCTGCTCTTTGGAACGCAGAGTTTGGCTTCCAAAAGTACTTTGAGTATTGGAAGTGGAAAGCTCAAGAAATTGATAATGAACGAATCAGTGAGTGATCAAATAAAGTGTATTTAATGATGCAGTAAGTAACCAGTAAAAGATTACAATTAAGGAAGCAATAAGTAACCTATGGAAGTGATGAGTGAATCAGTGATTAATTTGTGAAAGAGTGCAGTGAATGAACCAGTGAGTAACCAGTGAAAGAGTGAAAAGAATGAATCAGTAACAAATGCAAGACAGTATAGAATAATTCAGTGAGAAACCAATATGGTGTAATATGTGATTTAGTAAATAACTAGTGAATGAGTGTAATGAATGAATCAGTGAGTAACCAGTGAAAGAGTGCAATGAATGAATCAGTGAATAACCAGTGAAAGAGTGCAATGAATGAATCAGTGAGTAACCAGTGAAAGAGTGCAATGAATGAGTGAACGAAGCATTCGGGAACATCATCACCGAAATGGGGCGGGAGCCTCGTCGAAATAGTAGACGTCAGTTGTTGCATAATCTGATTAACTTCTAATTCGCTGCCAACAGGACATCGAAGCTTAATTGATTCACCAGAGATATCTGCATTTTTAGACGAGTTAATGATGGAGGTTAATCCTTGAGAATCGCGGTTAATTAATGTGAATAATATATTATTAATTCAGGCTTCCGTCGTCCCCGCTGAGATGTGTAGTCGATGGAGAATGATTTCTGGGTCTTTTGAATTATTATTGCAAAACGATTTGTAAGATATGATTAGATGCTGAAGTTGCTTTAAGATGCCATAGAAAATGAAGAGTTATTATAAACAGAATGTTATTAACTTTTAAGTTATTAAATGTTATTGAATGTTACAGTGTTGTTAAGAAAGTCACCTTATTCTTGAGTATTTCTTGGACTAGTATATAAAAAAATATACTCGATTGCATATATATATATATATATATATATATATATATATATATATATATATATATAGATATATAGATATATATAATATATGAATGCGTGTGTAAATGATGTAAAAAATCATAGACAAAAGAATAAGATACATTTCGTGACCTTCCCTACTTTTCTCATTATATTCCAAACACTGAGTCGACGAAATCTCGAGTGGGGGTGTTTGCAAGTCAGCCCTGATCTGCATAATCATCATATGTCCCGATCCTTACGGGCAATCGAAGAAGTCCCTTTCCTATAAAGAAAATATATATATTTCCTCTCTTTCTCTTTCATTAACCAATTCACTAGAGCTCGCAATTTTGTATCTGCTTATTTCGCATCGTCGATTTGCATAAACTGAGTGTTGTCTTTGATCTTTGTTTTTGTAATTTTTTCCCCTCAAGGAAATCCTCTTTCTCTTGAGTCATTTCTTCGCCTGAATGACCTTTGGCCCAGGTGACGGGAGGGGCGAGAGTCGAATCACAGGGTTGGTGGTATAAGCCCTCAGCTACGCTAGAACTTTGCTCTCTGCCGACGGGAATCATATGTTTTGGTTTAGTACTTTTCCTCTTTTTTTTTCGTTATTCAGATAAGGGTTCAGTTCGACATATAACGGGGACATGTTTGTTGCTGTAGCGTGATATCTCGCTTTATTATTCCGGCGTTTGGGGCTTTCTGTCTTAGTCCTTTTCTCTCGTGGATTCCTTCTGCTGAAGGAGAGGAAGCCATTTTATCTGCTTTAGCTATGGGTGACGTAGGGGTGGCTGCCTGTCGTGAACATCTATGAAATATTAGGGTATGACCTAACATTGCTTTCTAACAGCAAGTGAATGCTTTCCCAATGATTGTTGTAGGGTTCCCTGGATAGTTCTTGGTATGTGATTAAAAAAACTCATCTGGGAATGGGAATTTATATTCTAAATTCGTGCGCATCTCCTTCCATCCCTGATGGCGTTCTTTGCGATTACCGCGGCTGCCAGTGGGTTGGCCTTGGTGTAAACCTTGAGGCTTATCTTATCTTCCAGTGAGGGACTCTCGGGTTTATGCTTCTGTTAACGACCTCTCGTAGGGCGCAGCATTTCTCCTTGCACGCAGACCCACAATGCACTGCGGGCGATGATGGATAATAGAGGTTCCTCTCTTATCTGACGATGTCATAGTTTGGTTGGTTTCGTCAATTTTCCCTTCAGTTTGTAGTTTTGGAGACAAATCCGACGTTACGAAGATTTTATTCATATGAAATGTTACGATTAACGTCTCTCTCTCTCTCTCTCTCTCTCTCTCTCTCTCTCTCTCTCTCTCTCTCTCTATACATACATATATATATATATATATGTATGTATGTATGTATGTAAGGAGAGAGAGAGAGAGAGAGAAGAAAGGGGGGGGGGGGGGGGGGGGGGGTGTCATTTCCCATAAGTTTAAGCAGCTTCCTTTAACAACAGGCAGCTTGTGTGTTTGTATAAGATGAAATGTTTAAAAAAAAAAAAAAAAAAAAAGTTTTATCTCTTAAAAAAAAAAAAAAACACGAGTTAGTCATGAAAATATCTTCACGTTCGTGGAAATCGGCAAATGTAAATTCCAGAGGCTAAAATGCAACATTATTCATATTTACGCAAGCAAGCAAGCAAGAATGTTAATTTATCAAATCCCACTTCCTTTCCTGAGCATCGGAATGTAGCCTCGGATTTCTGAAAATATCGTCCATTTGTAATATCATCGCTACGTTCATACCGTCATAACGCGCATCGCATCAGGACTGCAAATGTCGTCGAAACTTATGGGGGAGAAGCCCCATTTCCACAATAAATGGGGCAGAGGTCAGCGGCACATTTCCTCCCGCGCTGCCATATTGCCCCATTATCATTCTTCACAAAACTCATAACAGGGGCAGTGCATCGATACAGATGAGGTTAAGGGAATAACCATTTTTCAAGCACAGAAAAATTCCACCCCAGAAGCGAAAATCAGCAATTTCGGCGCTTTTCCGCTTTTGCATAAATTTGGGAAGATTTCCATCCCCGGTTATGAAATGTCAGGGCAAAATAATGAGTTGTCTGTGGCAGAGAATTTATGTAGGTAGGTCTGGATTAAAGTCATGTTTCAGACTTAATCTCTGAAAATCTTTATCCCAATTCATTGTAATGCTTCTCTTCTTGCATTTCCCAGTGATTCGTAACCTGGAGTAGGGTTGTAGTGCTGTTAGTGCACCGAACGTGCACTTTGGTGCACTGTAAGCATTACCAAGGGGTTTATGCAGTGTCCCTTCGGCCCCTAACTGCGTCTACCTTTCAGCGTTTAACTTGACCCCCATCTTCGTTTCCTTCCTTCAATTTTGCTGTCCAACACCTCCGACTGTTACTCCTTAGTGCAACAGTGAGATATAAATTTAACCAGGTGCACCTTCAGATCCTTGTAATTTATTTTCATTCTCTGGATCTTACTGTCCAACCACTCTAACCCCCTTTCGTCTTCACGCCGTCTTAATTAAGCGCTGTCTGGAGTGGCCAAGTAGACTGGTTGACAGCCTACTACATTTCGGAAATGGAAATAAAATCAGTAATTCGTAGAGTTAAAGTCATATTTCCAGAATAGGACAGAACAGCAGATTACAGAAGGAGAATAAGTTCACCATCGAATGCTGTGTGAATATGTGAAATTGTATATAATCCTTTTCATGCCTTTTATTATACTTTCGTTCATATTCTCCTTCCGTCCTACTTTCCACCCTCTACTGACAGTTGTTTCACGGCAACTGAGAGGTTTTCCTCCTGTTACGCCTTTCAACCTTTTTACTCTATTTCCATTTCAGCGCTGAATGACCTCATAGATCCCAGCGCTTGGCCTTTGGCCTAAATTTTGAGAAAAGTTCGTTTTATTACATATTTACAACCAGAACAGACATCACCCGATGAACAGATTCTAGCCATGATTATGACTTTCTCATGAAAAGCGGGTTAATTTGAGGAAATTCTTTAACATAACTTTTTTATTATTATTACTGTTAGGTTCCAATGACGCTGAAATTAGATTTCCTACCTCAGACCAAGGGCGACTGTGAACTGTGGAACTTTTCCTCACGGTGTTTCTCTCTAAACTAAACAAAACGTGTCTGTTGGTAGTTTTTGGTTTAATTAAAAAAGTTCTCCCACGGAGCCTATGGTACACGAGTTCACCACACTTTTTTTATTTCTAAAACTCATTAAACGTATAAACTGCAGAATCATCATTTTATATATATATATATATATCGTAGTACCGTCTTCCTCATACCAGTTGCTTTGACTGCTAGTTGGTTGGGTTCAATAGCATTATTTACCATATAAAAATCGTTATTGATTTCAGTGTAAGTATATATATATATATATATATATATATATATATATATATATATATATATATATATGACTGGTAAAAATGTTCTGTTACAACAGAATTCCATCTAATAAAAGAAGACCATAAAAACACCAAAATATAGAGAGAAAAATACTATATTTCAGAGACTGCTGTCTCCAGCTTCAGGTATATGTGTGAGAAAAGTTTACAGAAAAGGTGGTATTTATACCGAGAGATACATCTACAGGTAAGCCAATTTAGGTCACTCCCGCTGATAATCTCCCTTTAATCTTCTTAGCATTGGTTGAATTAAAATCTTGTCGATGACATCTGAATCCCAAGCTCCTTTTGATATGTTCATTACCTGCCTCTCTTTAATTAAGGCTGAATCCATCATTTGACTCTTGTACCGACAGTTTCTGCTATAGATTATACGTGGAAAATTCTGTTGGCCATGCCTAACTGACCGTTTGTGATTTTCCTGTAAATCCGATGTAAGATTAGTCACGGCCCTGGCATGGTATTTCGTAAACGCCTGTGTCCTTGGGGTATGTCTTTTGTTGGACGTTAATCAAAGATTTGGCTAAGGTGTTTGGGTAAGTAAATGCAAAAGGGTTAGATTTTCCGAGGGTCTGAGTCACCGTCTTAATCCTGTCCAGGTGTGGAATTTTTATTTTATTGTTGGGAGTATCTCTGGTCTTGTATTGAGGGGGTCGGTAGAAAATTATGTTTGCTTTGTGAATTGCTTTCTCAATAATATGGTCAGGATACTTCGTCCTACGATTCCTACACAATCTCCTTCTTGTCTTTCAAGGAGCCTGCATCCATTTCCTAAGATTAAAAAAACGGGGCGTGGTCTTCTCTGATAATAACCTCAAGTTAGGATACGTAGCTTTTCTCTAGATAAAAAAAGATGTTTTTTAAATGCAAGTTTTCACAAGTCAGTAATTGGAAGGAAACCTTTGGAGGTGCTCAATTTTTAGATCAAATTTTGATTCAGCTGGAGGCTGTATATAAGATTCTCTCAGCTTCTCTACTAATTTAATTCCAGTAACCTACTCTCTCTCTCTCTCTCTCTCTCTCTCTCTCTCTCTCTCTCTCTCTCTCTAGTAATCTTAATACACACATATAGTATATATATATATATATATATATATATATATATATATATATATTATATATATATATATAGAGGGGGGAATGGCTATATAATATGTTTAATAGTGTTTTATATAATAATAAAGTCACATAGCTCTGCTCGCCTAGAGACAAGGGGTGGTGCACTGCAAAGTTCACAGGGGAGAGCATGGTATTTGCTGAACAAGCAACTTGTCTCAGAGGTCGTTCCCCGTTTGCGAGGCATGTGCATTCGTTTGTACGCGTATTACAGGCCTACTGGTTCAGGGTACTTGTGGAAGACGCATTCTTTGTGCAAAGGAGAGAACAAGCGGTTGCCCTAAGTGTCGGTAGAAAACGCCCATCGAAAAGGTAAGACACGTTCTTTAAAAACTTAGAAAATCTGTTACCTTTTGGAAAAGAGAGAGAAGTGTGGAAATATTCTCTTTACGTAAATACTTTGAAAAGAGTGACGTGGGGTGTCTATATAACTATTATCTTTATTACAGATGGGTCCGATTCCATGGTTGATTAGGAATGGGATTCTCTAACTGACTAATACTAGACAATGTGACTTGTTTGGGGTTTGAGAGTGTAACCTTAGTCCGGAAGGTAGAATGTTATCTTATTGGTTTTCTTTATGGGCAGATTTGGGTATTTGTGCCATTATGACTTGTTAATCATTTTGTTCTTTGTTATAACCAATTGCTTTGGGAAATAAATGATATTTTTGTATATTTACGCAGCCTTAATAAGCCTCGTGACATCTTACAGACAGGGCACCGTTGGCAACAGGTAAGAGTTCCCAGTTTGTGTAGTTTAGGGAATAAAGGGGGTGTAATACATCTTACAGACAGGGCACCGTTGGCAACAGGTAAGAGTTCCCAGTTTGTGTAGTTTAGGGAATAAAGGGGGTGTAATAGTGGTGCCAGCGGTAAAGGCTTTTTATATATTTTTCAAGCTGTAGGTACGCTCCGAAGGGACTGGTGACCAGTTAGAAATAGGGGGTTTCGGTTTTTATTTTGATAGGAGAAGGGGTTATTAATCATGTCACAGGCAACTCAGGGTCATTACTGCTGATTCGACAGAGAGAAGCTGTTCCTCAGACAGTCTTCCTCTCCCAAGCCAAGTCAGTGGATTTCTTGAGATTACGGAATAAAGGTGTTTAAAAAGAGAGAAAAAAAGGGGGGGGGGGAGAGAGAAAAGTTTAGTTTTCGACATATTAAAGTGTTTCGCAGTTCGCGCATGTTTGCGGTGTATGTGAATTTGGTTTACGGTCATATGAAGACGTAAGTGTATTTTCGAGTTTTTTTTTTTTTCTTTTTTATTTTTTTTTTCCTCTTTTTGTTTTGTGGATTTTCTTTAACTTTTTGTTCTTGTTCATGTTCCTTGTGTTTGTGTGTGGCGAACTTGCCTGAGTGGGATTTTTGCGGCAAGTCGTGCCAGAGAGAGAGAGAGAGAGAGAGAGAGAGAGAGAGAGAGAGAGAGAGAGAGAGAGGCGAGTTAGCTCGGAAACACCTTACGTTCTTACTTTTCCTATCCCTTTCTTATTATTATTATTTTTTTTTTATTGTCATTTTCGTGGGGTTGATTTTGTGATTGGGGACGGGGCACGCTTACCTTTTGTTATCTGTTGTTGGGAAAAAAAAATTTTTTCTCCTTGATTGGGTTTAGTGTATATAAGTACATTGATGTTATTGAGATCGGGGAACAGCCTTGGGAAACAAGATAAAATGGCAGATACCAAACCGACGACGCTACTACATCACGTGACGAACATTTCTGCGGGGGTCAGCCCGTTCAAAGGGATCGTGGATGGCGCTTTGTCACAACCTGTGAATATTTTCATAGAGGGAGTTAATAACTATTTAGCGGGAAAGAATATAGTAGACGATGTAGAGGCATTCAGAGAGGCGAAAGCTTTGCTAGATTTCAATAAGGGAGACCTCAGTCATAGGTCAAGGAGTTTCCAATTTACGAAATGTCGTACCTGGACAGACTTGCAAGCATTTTTGAAAACAGCATATGGCTCAAAGGAACACGGAGATATGGTGAGAGACCTTCGAGGTCTTTTATAAACTACGGAAAGGCACTAATAGCCTTGTAGAACATAGTTCAAAGCTGTCTGACGCAGTGGCAGATTGGGTAGGAAAATTGAAAACATCTAAATGGGTTACAGGGGATAATCTCCCTCTAAATAATGTTCATAATCTGATCTATTTTTTCCCTGCTCTTACACGAGGTACCGATGCAATAGTGGGATAGCTTTGATGAAAGGTTGAGCCTACCTCAGACGAAGAATTACTTATACCCAAATAGATAAACACAGGTCTAAATGTCCCACCGTAGATAGCACAATTTTTAACGGGACAGGCCCGAGGGATAGAGTACAGAGAGACACGGAACTTTCTCCTCATCGTCTGTGTGCAAAAGTTGAGTATAACAAAAGATCGATCGATCAAAAGCAACAGCAGTTGCGTTGTTTCAACTGCAATAAACCAGGACATCCAAAGAAATTGTGTAGGGTTAAGTATTGCGGAATGTGTAAAAGTACTGAGCATTATTGGCAGTCTTGTCCGTCTCAGATACGGAAAGATGCGAGGCCTGCACCGCAAGGTTCTGGTAATTATAATGTGAGAACTTCCCAGGCGGGTCAAACCAGAGGGCAAAGGGATCGGCGAAATTTTTGGAAGCCCGATCAACAAAAAGGGTACAGGTGATTGGTACATGCCATTGTGGTCTCGTGGGGGACGCCCCAGAGCCCAAGCCCATAGTCTATGGAACAGTAGGGGATGTGGATATCCCGGTTTTCATAGACACTGGGGCATCAATAAATCTAATGGACTATAATTTGTATCAATTCCATGTTCTCCAATTACCCTTTGCAGCCCTCTACGGAGACGGTGTGTGATGTGCAAGCCCATAGATTAAACACCCTGGGTTGTGTACAAATAAGGTTTGCTCTCGATGACAGAGTGTTAACAGAACCTTTTTTGGTAATAAAAGGAATTGCCTTAGGTAATAAAATCTTGTTGGGTCATCCTGCTTGTAGAAGACACAAGATTTCGATCCATGCGGGTGCTAATGGGATAACAATCGGGAAAATGAATTACCTCATACCATATGAGGACGTGAATAGAATGGAGGTCATGGAGGTTATTGAAAGAGGAGAGGTGCTCGGTGGTATTAATTGCGGTGATACGAGTGTTATGGGGGAAAGGTAATGTTTAAAACACACGTTGGTGATCTGGGAGATGATTACGGGAGTTCTATCAGAGTTCATAGTGGTAACAATGATACTAACAATACTGGTGATGATACTAATATGGATGTTGTTTCTGATACTAACAATGCTGGGGATAATTACTGAGGGTGGTAATTTGTATGGGGCGGTGGCAAGGGGAGATACTAACCACAAATATAGAGGTGTTTATTTGAAGACATTATGTTACTATCAGTTCAAAGGTTATGGTAAAAGTTAAATTGAAGGAAATGAGAAAACCCACAGATGTGTGTGTTATTGAAAAACGTGAAAAGCTCAGGGGAGTTGTTAGCACGGCATCGGTGAACAGTGTATCCAAGAATGGGGTTACGTGGGTGGAGCTATTAAACTGTAATGATACAGTTAGGAGATACCAGAAAAATACATATATAGTAGACTTCCATGATTGGAACTGCGATAGTGGTTCTGTGGCTATCGTAGAGGGGAAACCTGAGTTTTCGGAGGCAGAAATACAATCAAGGAAACAAACATTTTAGTGAACATTTGGCTAATGCGGATTATAGCGAACACGTTGAAGCGATAATCGCGGGCTCTTGGCGGAATTTGGGGATACGGTAGCCTTGCAAGGTGATAAACTGGGGTTGACTAATGTCTTAGAGCATAAGGTAAATTTGGAGAGCAACACAAAACCTATTTATATTCCTGCATATCGCATACCTTTCAAAATCAGAGAACAGGTAGAGAAAGAAGTTAATAGATGGGAAGAAGAAGGAATCATTAGACCCAGTGTGTCTCCTTACAACTTTCCCTTGTTAGCGGTACCTAAGAAAGACGGTTCGGTCCGTGTATGCGTCGATTTTAGATGTTTAAATGAGAAAACGATCCCTGACCGCTACCCAGTTGCGTGCATACCAGATCTTTTTGTCGAAATTGGGGGACATAATATTTATAGCTCAATTGATTTGGCGCAAGGTTTCTTACAGGTCCCTCTCAGCGAGAGTAGCAAGGAATATACCGCCTTTTCAGTGCCCAAGGGACACTATGAATTTACGCGAATGCCTTTCGGTTTATCGGGCAGTCCGATGACTTTTACCAGGTTGGTGAACACAGTTTTGCACGGGTTATTGGGCAAAAATGTTTTTGTGTATATGGATGACATCCTGATCGCAACGGACACGATCGCGCAACACCTGGAAGTGCTTACAGAAGTACTTACGAGGCTTAGATTAGCGGGGTTGAAAATCAAGTTAGCCAAGTGTTCGTTCATGAAAAAGCAGATCACATATCTCGGTCACGTCATATCTAAGGAAGGGGTTAGAGTAAATGACGATAAAGTCAAAGCAATAGCGAATTTTCGCATCCTCAGATCAAAGAAAGATATTAAGTCATTCCTGGGTATCGCCGGTTTCTTCAGGAGGTTCGTAAAAGGGTTTTCTAACATAGCAGCTCCCCTAACTGATGTGTTGCGGGAAGACGTTCAATTTCAATGGAAGGAATCCCAGGCGGAGAGTTTTCAAAAGTTTAAAGATGCGCTAATGAATCCCCCGGTTTTGAAGTTTCCAGATTTTAAGGAACCTTTTACATTAGTGACTGATGCAAGCCAGGAAGGCATAGGTGCATGCCTGATGCAAAAGTTTGATGGGAAATTTCATCCTATAGCTTTTTATAGCAGGAAGTTCAGGACAAAAGGCAGTAACGAGAAGTCCATGGCCACCATAGATAAGGAAGCCTTTGCAATAGTGTCGAGCTTAGTTCATTTTAAAATGTTACTGATGGGGAATAAAGTAGCAGGTCCTTACAGACCACAAACCGTTACTTGATCTTTTTAATAAACCCGATTTGTCTCCAAAAAGAGCTCGATGGTTTCTAACTATCAGAGATTTTGATGCAAAGCTCAAATATATAGAGGGCAAATTTAATGTTGTCGCGGACGCTTTGAGCAGGAGTTTTTCATGACGCGGAAGGTTTCCAAGTCGCGCAGGTCACTAACGAAGCCATACAATGGGATATACCCCTCATAGAGCTAAAGCAAGAATGAAGACGAGGTCTTAGCAGATGCGAAAGCATTTCTGCGAGGGGAATTAGTCAAGAAACGTTATAGCTTGCCTTTTTCGGGTTTTGGAGGGTTAAGAAGGAAAAATCTGTTGGTTAGGAACAAAATTAAAGATAAGTTGAGAACCAGTGAAAGTAAAGGAGATACGACACAGATCGTAATTCCGAAAGTCCTAATTCCAGTGGTTTTAGATATAGTTCATTGCAGGTTCGGTAGTCCTCACTTGGGAATAGAAAAAACTTATGATGAGGTTCGGGCTAAATACATTTGGGAAAAATATGGGTAAAGATGTGGAAAAGGAAAAATTTCGTAAGGAATTGTGCGGTGTGCAACGCATGTAAGCCTGCTAGGACAACGTCATGCAAATTAGGATCGTATCCTATACCGAGTAAACCTTTCAGAGAATACATATGGACGTCTTAGGGAATTTTTGTGAGTCTAGATACGCGAACAAGTACTTGCTAGTGATAATAGATGAACTTACAAGGATAGTAGAAATTTTCCCACTTAAGCATAAAACGGCCGAAGAAGTAGCCATAGCATTTTTCAATGGTATCGTTTGCAGATACGGTTCACCCGAAGTTCTATTAACCGACAATGGGAGGGAATTTGTGAACAAAACCTTGGAGTGTTTAGCTGAATTCATGGGAATACAGAAAGTAATAATTATTCCATACAGACCCAAGGCTAATGGGTTGTGCGAACGAGCGAACAGGAAAGTGCTCGAAGCGCTCAGAAAAACGGTAGGTGGTAATGACAGAAATTGGGACAGATATATTAACGTTGTTAGACATAGCATTAACACCATGGTTAGCGATTCAATTAAAATGTCCCCTTTTGAAGCTTTGTTTGGTTATCCAGCGCGAGGCACATTTGATTTGTTAACTACGCCTCACCAGGGGGAGGATACAGTTGAAGCGCTGATATCCACAGCGAGAGAGAGACACGCATGTCTTAGCCGTAATCTCGAGTCCACAACCAGAGATATGGTTCAAAAGAGTATTAGTAAATCATCTGATCCCAAGATCAATGTCGGTGATAAGGTATTTTTTAAAAACTTAACGTGAGAAATGAGTTAAATTACCAAACTAGGCCCGAAGTTTGAAGGTCCTTTTAAAGTCATTGAAAGAGAAAATTGGAAATAGGTTTGTAGTTTTAAATGAACGACAGGTCAGTCGAAGCTAACACATACGTCGAAATTGAAAAGAATTGGTTGTGGCAATTAATATATGATAGCGCAATTGCATTCATTTTTCCTTTTTTTTCTTGTTATCTGTTTTTGTAATTTGATGACAGAATGGCTTTGCAATTTTTTTTTCCTTCTCCTTTGTTTCCTTCGAATGTTTTTCTCTCTTATTGTATGTAAGTCTGCGGCGTTTTGGCGTAAGATTTCGGGGTTAATATTTTTCGGCAAATGTTTGCTTTAGCTGAGAAACGAGATGGTTTTTTTTTAGCGTGGGGTCAGTAATTAAATAGAGGAATTATTTATGTCACCTGAGTGGTGTTATTATTAAGATGATGGTTTATGTATAATGAGATGGTTCTGGGGGGTGTGCTTACGAAGATCAGTATTAAACATTTTTTTTTTAGAATCATGAGTTTCTAGCGTCGCGGGTCTGATTATGCTGCAATGCGAAGCACCTGACGTGTTCATAGGTGGGTTTCTTTTTTTTGCTGAAGTTGCTGTAAGGAGTCCGGTTGCGAACCTTCCCTTTGGAATTGATGACTCGGGGATTTGCACGGTTTTCGGAGATGCCGATTATGACATTTCACGAGAACGTGTCATATAAGGGGATTTTTTTTCTTGTCGATAGGATTGCTGCGCTAGCAGATTCTGTAACGGTACACATTCCTTTTTGGGAAAAGATGTTGAATTATATATGTTTTTTTTTTCTTTCTTAACGTCGTCCGAGATGATTAAACAACTGATGGTTTTCTTTTTCTTTTCTCTTATGTGCGCTGTGTAATGGGGAGGGGAAAGTTCACTTACTATTGTTGTATTATCTTATTTTTATTTATTTATTTTTTTTTTCTCTCTCTTCTTTTTCTTTTCTTACGAGAGATGTTGCAATGAGGGTTAAGCTCTAAATAGCATTTATCTATTAGATAGAAGATATAATTTGTCAGGGTATGTGGGTTGGATAGAAGGGGTGTTCGTCATTATTATTTTATGGAGGCTAGTTATATAAACCATAAAGGGGTTTTTACTGTTAGACTTTATGAGTTCTCTTTTGATAGTGTGTTTGTCAGATATGGGATTATTTGTGAGAATTCAGTAGGTAAAGATTATTTGGTTTAGCGAGGAATTTTTCTTTTTTAATATTTGATTAGTAGATTGAATATATTAATTAGTGACGAATTTGTGGGGTAAAACAAGACTTTAGTTATTTTATGACCATGTAGACCTTTTAAATACGGACACACAATGACTTTGGAGAATTCCCAACTCTACGTGAGGATGCCAAGGGAGACGACTTCGTTCTACAGTACCAGAGATTGAGTCAAGTCTACACACGAAGGGCATTTTTGTGGACTGCCTTGGCAAAGGATGAGATGTCTTCGATATAATTTCTGGGATAAACCAGGAGTCTACAGTCTTCGATGATGCGGAGTGCGAGAGCACTTGCAAATAGAATAACGGGGTGGTGACCACGTTTACTTCAGTAGAAAACGTCGAATCTACAGTTTCCCGACGGGAGGGTGTTGGATGCACTCACGAGGGTCGCAGACGCTGAATAATGGCGCGTGCTGAGTTGTTTCGAGTTGGGTTACGTACTCGACCTGCGTCTACAACAATTCGCTCATTCTACAGGGATCCCAGCTTTTTGACAGTTCCTGCAGGATTCTTACAGACTTCTTTATGGTACTTAGTCGGCGTGTCTGAATCCCGCCTAAAGTGGAGTCCATTACTGTCCCGCCACTCGAAGATAGTGGTGAAGATGAACCTTTTTTTTTCGATGACCGCTATACTATACCAATAGTAATGATCATGTTAGCCGCTATACTGATCGCCATTTGTGTACTTGGAGTCCTTAAACTTTTATGCATTCGACGAAGCACAAGTGCTCCGGCAACGGAGGTGGCTCTAAGTCATGTGGTACAGTGATACATTGGGCATTAGTTGCCGATATGGTGTGAGACGGGAGTGCATTATTTTCTTTTTTGAGCCAGCCTCTGGTTTTATATATATTGTAAGACGCTTGTGTGTCTAGAGCTAGGCGGGTGCTAGCATGGGGTAGCCGAGCTCCTATAGAGAGGCGAAAGAGGGGGAATGGCTAATAATATGTTTAAAGTGTTTTATATAATAATAAAGTCACATAGCTCTGCTCGCCTAGAGACAAGGGGTGGTACACTGCAAAGTTCACAGGGGAGAGCATGGTATTTGCTGAACAAGCAACTTGTCTCAGAGGTCGTTCCCCGTTTGCGAGGCATGTGCATTCGTTTGTACGCGTATTACAGGCCTACTGGTTCAGGGTACTTGTGGAAGACGCATTCTTTGTGCAAAGGAGAGAACAAAGCGGTTGCCCTAAGTGTCCGGGAGAAAACGCCCATCGAAAAGGTAAGACACGTTCTTTAAAAACTTAGAAAATCTGTTACCTTTTTGGAAAAGAGAGAGAAGTGTGGAAATATTCTCTTTACGTAAATACTTTGAAAAAGAGTGAACGTGGGGTGTCTATATAACTATTATCTTTATTACAGATGGGTCCGATTCCATGGTTGATTAGGAATGGGATTCTCTAACTGGACTATACTAGACAATGTGACTTGTTGGGGTTTTGAGAGTGTAACCTTAGTCCGGAAGGTAGAATGTTATCTTATTGGTTTTCTTTATGGGCAGATTTGGGTATTTGTGCCATTATGACTTGTTAATCATTTTGTTCTTTGTTATAACCAATTGCTTTGGGAAATAAATGATATTTTTGTATATTTACGCAGTCTCAATAAGCCTCGTGACATCTTACAGACAGGGCACCATTGGCAACAGGTAAGAGTTCCCAGTTTGTGTAGTTTAGGGAATAAAGGGGGTGTAATACATCTTACAGACAGGGCACCGTTGGCAACAGGTAAGAGTTCCCAGTTTGTGTAGTTTAGGGAATAAAGGGGGTGTAATACATCTTACAGACAGGGCCACCGTTGGCAACAGGTAAGAGTTCCCAGTTTGTGTAGTTTAGGGAATAAAGGGGGTGGGGGTAAATATATATATATATATTATAATAATATGTTATATATAATATATATATATATATATATATATATATATATGGCATCCTTATTCCTAGAAAAAGGAGAGGCCGTAATCCGACGATCGAAAATGGAATTTCCAAATCTGGAAAATGAAAACTGAAAACGGAAAATCACGAATATTTCATTTGTCAAAACATTGGAGGTATTTTAAAATTTTTTGTTTCATAGCAATGGGGATAAATGCATTAGAGCAAATGCATTAAAGCCACAGCAAAGATATTCAGGAATTAATATTTGAAATCCCGCAGCGACGAAGAGTTGTATTGGATTGTGTGTTTGAATTAATTGATTGACATCTCTTTGTATTTTATTTTATCCCGGCGAGCTAATGCTCCCATTTCCGTTGTCAGCTCAACAGAAGGATTTGCATTCAATTATCAGGCAGATTCGGCGCCTTTTTTGAAAGCGCTAAAACACAAAATGCACGAAGGTATATTTTAAACAAATTTAATCACACACATGAGAGCAAGTACACATTTACTTACACGCCCGCATAACGGACTAGACAATCATTCTGTGAAATCAAAACGTACCAGTTCGGTGTTTTCACAGCGTTGAATCTATTAAATGAATTTAATCTGATAAATGATTGGAGCGAAGTTTTAATTCATTTAGACTTAATATTTTAGCTTTTCAGCGACATTAAAGATTACTGATTTAATCAAAGTATTATTCTCTCAACAGACCACATCTATTTTGGTTCACCAAAGACTATCATTTGATTTTTAATTTTTTTTTAAATATCCATATTGTAATCACATAGTGATTCATAGTTTCCACCTCAACAAAGAAACTGAATTCTTTGTTTTCATTTCCACTGACTGCTTCCAAAAGCCATCTTTGCCTAGTGATTTATCAGTGTTTTCCCATATCGCTTCATCCGTGCAGGTATTATTAGCAGACAGACAGACTGACATACAGACAGGTAGGACATAGAGAGAGGGGCCATAGAAACAGACGAGCAGCCAGATACACAGAAAACAGAGAGGTGTTTACTTTTCGTGTCAGCCCTATTTAAACGTGCAGTCTGTATGTGAAGAACTGGAGAACGATACCTTGCACCCTCCGCTTGCATTCAGTCAGTGGTGCAACAGAAAGTCCCTTAAATTACCGTGCAAACGGTGCAACAGAAAGTACCATAATGTACCATAAAAACAGTGCAAACGGTGCAACAGAAAGTACCATAAAGTACCGTGCAAATGGCGCAAGAGAAAGTATCATAAAATAACGTGGAAATGGCGCAAGAGAAAGTACGATAAAGTACCGTGCAGGTGAAGCAGAATGTACGATAAAGTACCGTGCAAGTGAAACAGAAAGTACCATAAAGTATCATGCAAATGGCGCAGCAGCAGAAAGTATACTGCGCAACTTGAGCGCTGGTTGAACGAAAAGAATAAGGGTTCGAGGCTTAACCAGACACTCACTTCGGCCGCTCATTTGGAATACATTGGCTACGAGCTCAAAAGATCCTTTTATAACTTTGCCCTGAAAATGCTTATTGTTCCTCCCTTGATCCTCTTCGGCTTCCTGCTCGCTCTTAATTATGCAAACGAGGATTTACGCATCCTCATATTCTCTCTCTCTCTCTCTCTCTCTCTCTCTCTCTCTCTCTCTCTCTCTCTCTTGATCTCAACTGCGATCTTCAGGTACCAAATACAGTGCTTAGGTCAACTGTGGAATGAGCCCATCTCGTCTCTGATCTCCGTTAAAAAAAAAAAAAAAAAAAAAAAAAAAAAAATCGAAAGCTGACCCCTGGGTCCTCCACAGTCTGCGAGCCGTTTCCCTCTTCACATCGGAGCTACGAGGACCGTTGGAATCGAGGAATGGCCCCAGGGGAGGGGTTGGGGGTTTGCGTGGTAGGGGGTAGGGATGGTGTAGGCTGAGCTTTTAACGATTTTCGATTTTTCAACCGATGGACCACGGAGAGAAAACATAAATTTACTCCTATGGATTTTGCTCCGATGACTTTTTGTTTTTATCGGGGAGAGTCCATTGAGAGATCTGATTTCATATTTTTCAATATTGAACTGACCTGGAAATACCTTTCTCTGATGGCTCTGCCTCCAATGGGACTCTCCTCCGGGCCTTTCTTCTTATCTTACAATTCTCTCTTTCGTCCAGATTGGGGATTGGATTCCCTCTCTCTCTCTCTCTCTCTCTCTCTCTCTCTCTCTCTCTCTCTCTCTCTCTTCTGCACGACAAAACTTTTCGCCAGAATCAATGCGAGTCGAGTGGAATTAAAGAGATATTATATTTCCCTCTAAAGACAGAAATTTTAAATGTTTTTTAGAAAGTTTTAAATGTTTTCCATGTCGCAAATCTCGTACACTAAATATATAATATGTTTATATTTCATAGAAAATATTAACAAATGATAGTGTTGAATGTTCTTCCATGAGAGGGGTTTTTTTCTTTTATATATATATTTTTTTTTTTTTTTTTTGCGTCGTAATTTTCGTGCAAAAGTCAAGAAATTTAACTTCGTTATATGCTAAGTATACTGGTCCGCTGGTAGGGTGGCTAGCGTCGTGGTGTGCCACTCAGATGTCGAGGGTTGGCGCCTCCCCCAGGGTAATGAAAAAAATAACTGGTGCTGTATCACGATCGGTTACTGCGGGTGGAGGTTGAAACCAACATTCTTCGCAAGCTTGAATTTCAAGTCAATGGCCCCTTTGGTGTTTTTGTTCCATGTGGATAGGTTTCATCTAATGAACCAGTAATGTATGATGATAACTGACATATAGAAGCAAGGAAAAAGTATAGATATTATATTCCTTTTGAAAACTGGTGGTATTAATCTTGCATTTGTTATACGTCGTTCTGTCTCTTAGCTTGTAGGATGAGCAGAGAATAAATGATCTAATTTCTTTTTCAAGGTTCATTATTATTGCTATTTTCACTGATTATTAACGTAAAAGTCGCGTCCCCATTTTTGTAGAGGAATGCCAAGACGTATCTTTATTCATAAAAGGAAAAACCATGAATTGGTAAGCTTATTGTGCATTACAGTGGTTTTCGTAGAGGCCGAAATCCTGTCATTTCTGAATTGTTTTAAATATTCTGACACGGATTCTGCTGCAGAGTTTAATATATTTCATAATTATGACTGATTGAAATGCTACATTTTTCACTGCCAAAATGCAAGAGCGGAAATAAACCGTAGAAAATACGAAATGTTTCCCAGGGTTATGAAGATTTAAACTTCATGTGATTGCTGTCACTCTAATTGGCCTGGCAATCAAATAGGATTCCGAGTTTGACTTCTGGAAATCCCTCTGAAGAAGTTGAAAATCCTCTGACAGCAACTTTGGGAGACCGATTTTCCCTACGACCTGATGTGACCTTTTACAGTCCGCATTCAATGAATCGCCAATTTGAGGTCCTTCTCTCCACATACAAATACAATTGACTCATCATTCCCCCGTGATGCATTTTGCAATGCCTGCACCGTCCTCCTTGCATGATAATCTCCTTTTTAGCTAAGTACGAGTCATCTTATTCGCCTCTTCCCTCTCTATCTCCTGCATTTCATTGTTTCCCCTTTCGTACGAGGCATAATTAAGATTAACCTGAGATTGCAAACACTTAAAGCAAATGGGACCAGTCATCTCAGATCAGCCCTCCTCTTCTTGTCATAATTTGGGAAGGAGAAAGAAATGATAGTCCTGATTTGATGTTTGCTTTGCTTGGTATTTATTGAATTCTGGGGCTGTCATTCTCTAGAGTTGCTCTTTTCTTGAGGTGCTATTTTACAGAGTTGATCGTTTCTAGAGTTGCTATTTTGTAAAGTTGTTATTTGTTTAGAGTCGGTCTTTTACAGAGTTGCTCTTTTCTGGAGTTGTTTCCTAGGTTGTTATTTCATCGTGTCACTATTTTCTAGGGTTGCTGAATTATCGAGTTACTGATTTTTTTACGATTGGCTATTTTCTAGAGGTACTGTTTCATAGAGTTGCCCGCTTCTTAGGTTACTATTTTCTAGAGTTGCTATTTTGTAGAGGGTTATTTTCTAGAGGTGTTCTTTCATAGAGTCGCTTTTTTCTAGAGTTGTCATTTTCTAGAGTTGTTTGCAAGAGTTGCCTTTTTCTTGCGTTGCTCTTTTGCAGAGTTGCTATTTTTTGGAGTTGCCATTGTCTTGAGGGATTATATTATTTTCTAGAGAGGTTATTTTCTAGCATTGCAGTTTTATAGGGTGGCTGTTTTCTTTTCTAGAGTTGCCAATTTCTAGAGTTGCTACTTTTCTGAGCTGCTATAAGCAGGATTGATTAATAAAGTTTTTATGGATAAAATGGTGTTCTTCAAAATATGTTTTTTGACTCTCAAGACAGAGAGATATATAGATAGATACTTTTAGGCATACTATATATATATATATATATATATTTTATATAATTTTATATAATATAATATATATATATAATATATAATATATTGTTACGTTTATTGATCCCCTCGTCTTCCCAGTATCATTAATTTTTATTTAGTTGCTAGAAGAGCAGCCATCTTGCCCCTAACCCTGTTACGGCGATTGGACGTATTATACGTAGACTCAAAAAAGTTTTTTTTTAAATTTGCGGAAAAATACTTATAGGCCTACCAGCCAAAAACTTTTGAATCACGCACCTTGGGGGATGCTGGGAGTTCACGGATCAAGGCGTTGTTTTGTTTACAATTGTTACGCAGGCGCACAAGCGCGAATTTCTTATTGCACTAAAAAGTATCAGTGGCACATCTCAAAAATTATTTTGTCGCTTTGACATAATTTTTGCACCATTTTAAATTATCCGTTACATGGAGTATTATATATGAAAATGTGCGCAATTTCATGTAGAATACAACAAAAAATATTGATGATTATACCTTTTATCAGTTTTGAAATATTTTCATATAAATAACGATAAGTGCCAAATTTCCAACCTTTGGTCAACTTTGACTCTACCGAAATAGTCGAAAAACGCAATTGTAAGCTAAAAATCTTAAATTCTAGTAATATTCAATCATTTACCTTCATTTTGCAACAAATTGGACGTCTCTAGCACAATATTTCGATTTATGGTAAATTTATGAAAAAACTTTTTCCTTAAGTCCGCGCGGTAACTCTTCCGATAAATTTTTTCGTGCGATTGTCCTAATGTTTGCTCCATTTTAAATTTGCCGTCACATAAAGTTTTATATATGGAAATGTGCGCAATTTCATGCAAAATACAACTAAAAACAACCCATGGTTGTAGCTTTTATCAGTTTTGAAATATTTTCATATAAATAACGATAAGTGCAAAAATTTCAACCTTCTGCCAACTTTGACTCTACCGAAATGGTCGAAAAACGCAATTGTAAGCTAAAACTCTTATATTCTAGTAATATTCAATCATTTACCTTCGTTGTGCAATGAATTGGAAGTCTCTAGCAAATATTTCGATTTATGGTGAATTTATGAAAAAAAAAACATTTTCCTTACGTCCGCGCGGTAACTTTTCCGAAAAAAATCAGAATTTTTTTTGTGCGATTGTTAAAATGTTTGCACCATTTAAAATTAGCCGTTACATAAAGTTTTAAATATGAAAATTTGCGCAATTTCATGTAGAATACAACGAAAAATGATTGAAGGTTGTTGCTTTTCTCTTTTTCGAAATATTTGCATACAAATCACGATAAATAGAAAAAAAACCACGTTTGGTCAATTTTGACTCTACCCAAATAGTCGAAAAACGCAATTGTAAGCTAAAACTCTTACAATATAGTAATATACAGCCATTTATCTTACTTTTGAAACAAATTCAAAGTGTCTAGCCCAATATTTAGATTTATGGTGAAATTTTAAAAAAAAACTTTCCTTCTGTACGCCGATTCGCAGCCGCAAATCTCCGAAATGTGTACATCGCATTCTCCTAATATTTGCTCCTTTTCATATTAGGCGTTTTATAGAGTTTCATATATGGAAATATGCGCAAATTCATGAAAAATACAAACAAAAATATTTGAAGGTTGAAGCTTTTCTCATTTTTGCAATATTTGCTTATAAAAAATATGTATATAAAAATTTTGACATTTTGTCAACTTTAACTCATCCGAAATGGTCTAAAACTGCAATTCTAAGCTAAAACTCTTACATTATCGTAATATTCAATCATTTGTCTTCATTTTGAAAGAAATTGGAAGTCTCTAGAACAATATTTAGATTTATGGTGAATTTTTGAAAAAAAAACATTTTTTTATGTCCACGCATTACAAATTCATGCATCATTTTGTGATAATATTTTTTCTGTGTTGCTTTGATCCTTTTACAATGTGTTATATATCACAATGATTGCAATTTAGTGTACAATACAACGAAAAAAAAAAGTAACTCGTCAGCTTCAACCGTTTTTCGCACAGTTCGATTTGAATACAATTATGTATGAATTTGTTTTTTGTTGCTACCATAAATCGCATTATTTATATATGATAATGATATTTCTTTTCATTTCTGATGGTTGCGTACTAAACTTCAGGCAATGACAAAAAAAGGAGCCAAAAATGAACTCTCAATCTTGAATACTAAGCGCGCTGTGATTTTTTTAAAAAAATATTTTTTCCGCTTCCTCGCTCACTCCAAACCTGCCTCGGCATACGGGAGACGTTTTGGTTTATAGGGCTTAGGCGTAAGAGGGCTAACATCAGCTGATTTAGGCGGGAAACACAAAGCAGGCCAGAGAATGTCATTTCTGTTAGTAGCGGGGGGGAATAAAGACTCCTTTAAACTTTAGGGATGTATCCCAAAAGGGAGTGTGTAGCTAGCTAGGTACTTCTTAGGCCTACTTATGAGATCCCTATTCCTGTGAACCTTCGCTGGCCATATGTTCTGTTACCAGGATGACCTGCCAACAGGGGGGAGAAGCTGCCCCAATGCTCGGGATTCGCACCTGAATTCGTCCTCAGCCCAGCACAGTCCTTGACCCAGGACAGACGTTCAAACCAGCCTGACCATAGGCCTACAAAGGCGCTACTGGTGCGCCCTGCACTCAGACAAAGCTTACACCATCATTTCCAAAGTTCCTGTCCATAAGGCACACAGGTACGTCTTGAGTTACAGTCATATTGCCAGTTCTTTTCCTCCGAGTCAAATAAATTCTCCCACATTTTCCAATTCAAACTCCTACTTCTCAGATGAACATCCCTTTGTTCCTTTTCTGCCTCGTGGCTGCTTGCTACCTTTTGTGATCGTCCCAGATACACAAAGTCTTCAGTGAGCATTTCATTTAAGTACTAGAGTTCCCCCCCTAATGTGTGCTAAATAAAAGTGACTGCCCTTGTAGCTGAAATATTGTGCAAGGAGTCTTTATTTTATGTTGGGGTTAATCTGAGAAATCATTTCCAGATTTGCTGAGTCACGTGCTACATCTCCTCGCCAGCGCTTCCTTACCGTGAGGTACCTATTATCAATTTTGGAAAACCAGCACTGCAGTAGTGTTTGATTTTGGCCAGTTTTTCCATATTGTGAAAGATAGGAGCGGTCCAGACATTATACGGCGCTCTGACCACGCGTGGCCAAGTTGCCTTACCTTTACCCCAGGCCAGTCAATTTTTTTTTTTTTTTTTTTTTTTTTTAATAAACGTAAAGTATATTAATTAGCTGGGATTTCAATGGCGACCTTCCAGAGAAAAACTAAACAAATCCCCTTTACAGTTATCTAAGGTAAGTCCTAAGCTGCTTATTTCGTTTTACCTTTTTTTTCGTAGGCATAAAATCTGGCCTGGACGAATCTGAGATTTGTTGGTGCATCCCAAAACAAAAAAACAAATAAAAACATTTAACCTTTTTTCGGCGTGCATAAATTATCCAAACTAAAAGAAAAAAAAGTTTGCCTTGAAAACATTTTATTTTAGGAATCTTGAATTGTTGTTGTTGTTGTTGTCGTCTCTCGAGTGAACTGAAAGTTTAATTAAACTTTTAGTTTCAGTCTTTTTCTATTTTGGCTATTTTGGACTTCTCTCAATAGTTTTATGTTTAACTTGAATGGAATGACTTCAAGTTGAAAGTTAAATAATTCCTCCGGAAAATTAAATCAGGGAAGTTTGGATTATGCTAAAATGTCTGTAGTAATGCTGTTAAAAAGAAAAAAAAACTCCCTCCTTCCTTTCGTGTTCTGTATAGTCTGTCCGTATTTGCTCTTGGGTGTAGTGCTTTGTGTATTGTCATATGTTTCCTGGTTTTCTGATCTATGCTGCGGAGTTCTGCCTTCGTCCATTCCACTATTCCTGCGCTGTATCTGATTACTGGCAGCACTGCCCATGTGTTTATGGCTTTTATCATATTTCCGGCGTTGAGTTTTGACTTCAGAATCGCCTTGAGTCTCTGCATATATTCTTTCCTGATCGTGTCCTTCATCTCTTGCTGTTTTATTATTATTATTATTATTATTATTATTATCTCGTCTGGTAATGAATTACGTAGCATTAGTTTCGTTTCAAAATCAAAGGTTATAGAACTTGTTTACATTTTGGTTGGAAAAAAATTTGTCAAAAATGAAGGTTTATATACATAGCTTTTATATTTACATTTTTATGTATATTCTGTATATATAGATGTAAACACACACACACACACACACACACACACACACACACACACACACACACACATATATATATATATATATATATATATATATATATATATATATATATATATAATATATATATATGAGTGTGTGTTAAGGAAAACAAACATCCGTAGTGTCTATGTATCCAGTGTACCTGAGAAGCATTTGATTATTAGTAGGATACTTTGG
This sequence comes from Macrobrachium nipponense, assembly GCF_015104395.2. Classification (NCBI taxonomy): domain Eukaryota; kingdom Metazoa; phylum Arthropoda; class Malacostraca; order Decapoda; family Palaemonidae; genus Macrobrachium; species Macrobrachium nipponense. The sequence goes on along the minus strand of NC_087211.1, from coordinate 16,104,964 downwards.
CGCTCCCTGCTCGAATTTACGCCCTAATGAAGACGCGTCCATTCCATTGTTGGAACTCCGTGAACGGAGGAGGCGGACAGGGTGGAGTTTATGTGACCTGAACGGCCGAAGTTTCTAAGCCAGATTAAAATCTTGTTTCGTTTCTCTTCATCAACAATGTCTTGGGTTTCATATAATAGTAATATTTGGAACCTTACAAGTCCAATTTGAAGCGCTGGAGGGAAGTTTCTTCCTGATGAAAGAGAGAAGAAGACTACGCGAGTGGTCGTTATACCTGGGACTGATATGACATTTTCTTTCTCTCCTTACTCGTCCACTAAAGCCAAGGGATCCTTCCCCCCTCTCATCCAGGTGTCCTGAACCATTGTAGCGTTCTGTCATAATTATGTGGTTTACAGTGATTGATTATGTAATATCGAAGTTGTTGATGCGACGCTACATAATTTACGTGAACCTTATTTCATCATATTTGTGTCGCATTGCTGAATCTTGTTCTTCTCAGTCTTCAAGTGGACTATTCTCCAGCCAGTGATAATCTAAAATTCAACTATTATTCCTCTTTGATTTCTTCACCTGGTTATTTACGCCATGCATAATATTCCAGACTGCAGACATGAACGACTGAAGAAATGTGGTGCTTTAAGATATTCCCTTTATCCCCAAGCAATGGAAATACTTCGATACCAGAACGTCGAGTCCCCTTTATGGCATCTAAAGCAGGAGAACATGACATGAGGCCTTTAGGAAGGATCTCCCGGTCTTGTCCCGAATTTAAGAGACAGGCAGATGAATGCAAGCTACGTATGTATCGCCTGCGCCAAAGCTAGATCTCTCTCTCTCTCTCTCTCTCTCTCTCTCTCTCTCTCTCTCTCGGGGTTTAGAGAGTGGAAGCTGATTAGCATAAGTGTTATGCTTTGCCCGAGGGTAAAGGTTGTTTATGCACACACGCCATGGGTCCTAGTGTTTGGTGGAGAGAGGGCGTTCTTTCTTGTGGCAGTAATTGGTTACATTTTCGTTCTGCCGCTTTGCAAATCTCAACGAAGGAATGTACACTGGTTTTATTCTTTCAATCGCTTTTTATTTCTTTTATCGCTCTTCATTATACTTCGTCTGCTACATAATTCTCTCTCTCTCTCTCTCTCTCTCTCTCTCTCTCTCTCTCTCTCTCTCTCTCTTATATATATATATATATATATATATATATAATATATATATATATGTGTGTGGTGTGTGTGTGTGTGTGTGTGTGTGTGTGTGTATCTATTCATCTATCTATCTATGTGTTTGTGTGTGTGTATGTGTGTGTGTAAAATGTTGTGTGAATATATGATGTATGCATATATATATATGTATCATACATATATATGTATATATATATATATATATATATATATATATATATATATATATATATATATATATAAGAGAGAGAGAGAAATTATTAGAGAGAGAGAGAGAGAGAGGAGAGAGAGAGAGAGAATTACGTAGCACGCGATGTAAGAAAAAAAATGACGATAAAAGTAATAGAAAACGAACAAAAGAATAAAACCATCGTAAATTCCTTCACTGAGTTTTGCAAAGCTGCAGAACAGAAATGCAATCAATTATCGCCACAAGAAAGACCCTCCATCAACTGGGACCCAGAGTGTGTGTGCATAAACCATTTACTCTCGGGTAAAGCATACACTTACGCTAATCAGCCTTCGCCCTCTAAACCCCACGAGAGAGAGAGAGAGAGAGAGAGAGAGAGAGAGAGAGAGAGAGAGAGATCCAGGCTTTGGTGCAGGCGATATATAGCTTGAATTCGTCTCCTTTTCTCTTCAATTCGAGACAAGACCAGGAGATCCTTCCTAAGGGCCTCACGTCATGTTGTCTCTGCTTGAGATGCTATAAAGGGGATTAGACCTCGTCGTATCGAGGTATTTCCATTGCTCGAGGATGGCAAAATATCTTATAACATCACATATCTTCAGTCGTTCATATCTGCAGCTTGGAATTTGACGCTTCATGTTATTTACAAGGTGATGCAATCAAATAAAAATACAATATAACCACGTCCCTCTCTTCTATTTTGAGGTAGTCTTTACAAAAGCAGTTTAATTTTTTTTAAATCGTGATATTAGACACAAAACAACTTGTAGAGATGTCAGTTGCTATGGGAGTATGATTAAGCAGCAGACACTATTTTGTCCACAGAAGAGTTGGAAGCTAGATTCGTTGATTTAACAATTCCTGGGAAGAAAAGTGTCCTAGATAGGAAACAATATGGCCCACTAAAGCAAAAATTTAAATACTATGAAGGGAACAGATATTTATGTATACGACAACAGGTGACATAAGAACTGAGTAAAATAGATACCACAAAAGGATAGATAACAAGTTAGAACTTCTTCCAGAGCGTTTGCCAAACTCTGGAATGTCAGCAATAAACGGGAGATAAGCAAAAAAGTTCGAAGTAGAGCTTTTGAAAAAAAATGGTGATTGTAGGAAATCCCAACAAGGTGTCTAGCGAAGCGTGCGCTGCGGTAAATGAAAATGGGAAAAGAAAAGTGGATAATGGTTGACTTTTCCTTCATATTTTATCAATGAATAAAAGGATAAGAAAGTCAACAGCACAGGTCATGAACCTGCCACAGAAGGTGATTTTTTCATAGTTTTACCTTCATTCATTTCTTTCATCTCAATTACTGGTTCTAGTGAAAGGGAGTACTGTCGTCAGTGCACCTTAGATAGTGCACTGTAGACCCTCTAACTGTCCCCATTATTTTATCTTTCTTCAACTTAACTGTTCAGCTTCTCTAACTATTACTTGTTAGGGCGACTGTGGGGATTTTCTCCTGATTCCACCGTCAGGTCCTTGCCTACCTCATTTATTTTCTGGATCTCTCTATTTTGCTGTCCAACCACTCTAAGTCCCTCTTTTGAATGTCGTAAACGAGAAATGGTCGAAATTAACCTAGACGCTTCGACTGATAGCCTGAAGGAAACAATGGTTTTACCTCATAAGATCCCATAAGCCGAGCTTTGATATTGAAAGAAGCTAAGATTGACCCTGCTGACCTGGAGATTAGGTTTCCTGCCCAACAGACTTTTGGTGACCACACCCTTACCACAAGGGTGAATCCCACTGACCATCAGCTCAGGATATCAGAGCGACAAGAGGGGTGGGATGGCAACTCTCAAGAAAAACAACCAGAGCCATCACATAAATGACAGCTCGACGAGAAGAAGTTCCAGAAGACTGCTGGGCCTTGACCCAGGCTAACATCCCAAACATCTCTTGAGAATGGGCCACAGACAGGGCCTGAAAGTACTCGAGTGTGGAGTAAAACTAAATGTAAATACTTAGAAGTAAACAAGTTACAAAGTATGTGGGGTTCTTTTTCAATCTTTTATTATTATTATTAATTATTATTATTATTATTATTACATTTATATTATATATTATTATTATTATTTTGTTTTTTGTTTGCTTTATCACAGTCCTCCAATTCGACTGGGTGGCATTTATAGTGTGGGTT
>NC_087211.1:16061803-16094303 GCF_015104395.2 Macrobrachium nipponense | reverse complement strand
ATTTAGGCCATGATTTTGTTTCCCTCTTATTGGCTGGTTAATCTCAACGCTCATCTCCACCGTAAAAATAGTCCCTTTTTTTTTTTTTTTTTTTTTTTTTTTTTTTTTTTTTTGGTCAAAGGAAAACCGCGAGAGACATGATTTAAAATAGCGACCAAAGACCCAATTTTTCATCGTATTCTTACCAACGCTTAGTGGTCCTGTTACTACTGAAGACTATGATGAACAATCACGTTCTTTATTGTCATTAAAGTCAAAGTCTTCATGACTATTCTCTCAAAATTATTTCTTTCATAGTAATATTTCGCTGTGATCTAAAACTATTGCTCTTATACTGATATACAATCGTAATATTCTAAAATATTCCACAAGAATTGACATTCAGTCTCGAATGCTAAGTAATTCCTATTACAAAGGAATACTATATAATTTTTTTTCTTTAAACTGCTTTCCTATCGTCTTAAGGGTTTGGAGTTGCAAATATTATTAAAAGTACAATTAATACTTGAAGCTTTTTTGTGTGGCATTCCCATAAGGCAGAAAACTTTAATAGCAAAATACCTGATATGAAATTCAAGTGCTACAGAAAATGCGGTTGGAGATCACGAAAATCTAATCCCAACAGATTTGATTTCGTTAATATGGATTCGCAAACGTACTTGGACATTTCGTACCAGCATAGGGAACATGTCATTTCCCATGACAGTATTATCTTGAATTCAATTTTTTCTTTTTTTTCCGTGATACTGACATGTGAAAGTAGTAACATCCGCCGAATATGAATCCAGAAAGGAGAGAGGAACAATGGCGGCGCCGGAAACAATGGTTTTTAATCAGGAGCTTATCAGAGGGAAGGGATCTCGTCTCTTGCTCCAAGAACCCCAACTCTGCATTAGCTACGTATCTATCTGCGCGTCTTTGGAAACCACCACCATTCCAGGTTTAAGGCTTTCACTTAGATCTCTTAGATATCCAGTCTGAGAGAGAGAGAGAGAGAGAGAGAGAGAGAGAGAGATTATTGTTTATAGTAGGAGAAAGCAGAACACAATAGAGACTTATCACTTCAACCATCGACCCTGAGAAGGATTTTAGAGAACTAGACGAAATAGAAGGAGGCTCCATAATTAAATAAGTGATGGTGACAATGAACTCCCGCTACAGATTGTGAGACGAGAACTCATCATGACGCCATAGAAAGCGGAGAGCGCCAGAGAATGATATTCATCTCCTAAACCTCAAAGCATCCTGAAGGTCCTTTGAAGGTAGGAAGGATTGGAAATCCGAACGGTTTGAGATATCCTAATTGTCAGGACTCAAGGAAGGAAGGCGGATGTTTCCTATTTAAAGGATATGTGAAGTCCTTGAGAGAGAGAGAGAGAGAGAGAGAGAGAGAGAGAGAGAGAGAGAGAGAGAGAGAGAGAGAGAGAGGTTGATCATATTCTTATAAAGATTTATTTTTTGACTCATGGTAACATACACAGCTGGGGCACATACACACTAACTCACACGCACATTAATTCATATATATTATATATATATATATATATATATATATATATATATATATATATATATATATATATATATATATATATATATATATATATATATATATATATATACTTAACTTTCGTTCATATATATATAAGCGGAAGAAACATCCACTTAGGAACAAAAATGAAAAAAGCCAGAATTTATGAATAATGGAACATCAACATATTACGAATATCAATACAAATGTTCTCAGAGAAACAAAGCAAAAGAGACATTGCATGACAGATATTTCGAACCATCTTTTACTTCGATCTAATTAACCTTTTTCTGATTAAAAATATATTCCCTTCCACTGCTGACCGAGCGGGTTTCTTCATTGGAGTCATTCAATCGGAACATTTCTGAATTCTGTTCATTATGGAAATGCCCGGTTTTATAATAATGTTTCCATATAACGGATATAATCCCATTCATTCCATTACTCACGCGAGGTTGAGTTTGTTTCTTATTTCTTAAGTTGTTGATTTATTATTTCTTTTTTTCATAAGTGATCTCTGCCTCCCGTATTTCCCTTTGCCTTCTGATACTTCATGCTAATAAACACCTCATAATTCTTTGGAAGCTTCAATTTCAAGACGATGGTCCTTTTGCTGCGCTTGTTCCAAATGAATACGGTCCATCTTCTGATTAATAATAATAATAATAATAATAATAATAATAATAATAATAATAATAATAATAATAATTGTTCTCTCGAACACCATTTCAGCCGTAATGGAAACTTCATAGACTAATCATAAAGAAGAGATCAAAACGTTGCACTACTGTACATTATCGCACTGAAATATTATCCTAAATAATAACTGATTTTATGAACGGATTCCTGAATTCCGAAATTTAGAGAACAAAATCACAAGCCTCCCTGATCAGGGTTCCTCCCAAATCTCAACTGAGGAGGAGGAGGAGGAGGAGGAGAGGAGGAGGGGGGAGGAGAGGAGGAGGAGGAGGAGAGAAGTCACAGACAATTGAGGAAAGATTGGGGGATCCAATTGGCTTCCCGATGACTGTGAAATCTCTCTCGCCTCTCAGACCTGATGGGGGTTGAAGAAAATCAAAATGTCACCGGAACTGATTTGACTTTCTTTTTTCTTTTTTTTTTTTGAATATCTGTGAAAGCCTCTTTACACTTGCTGGCTAATATTGATGTTGAGTTGTTGGAGGTTTTTTTCTTATAGTTTCGCCAGAAAAGAAAAACAAAATTTGATGGAAAAGTATGTAAAAAAGGCTGTCGGGACCAAGATCATTTGTTATGAAATGAAACAGGTCTGATTAGATAGCTCCGCAAAATTTTATGCGTTTGTAATGAAAACAAAAATGATCGCGCTTTAGGTAATAAACAAAACCCTGGTGTCTTCAAAAATTAATCATTTACGCATTATTATTATTTGAAGGTAGGAGACCCTCTCTCAAACATGTTTGTTAAAGATGATGGCAGCATCAGTGGAATTTGATTTTATATATGGTCTTTTCAATTCTTCTTATTATTCTCTTCTCATCAGGGCTGATATTTGCTAATAGCTGGCCGATGTTCATATCTCGGTGTGAAAGAAATGTTTTCTAAAAATAATAAAATTTATTGATATGATAACAAAAGTGGTTAACAAATCTTAGTCTAAGGGCGTAACGAATTCCAACGTTTCTAACCGTATCATCGGTTCATTTTCAAGGAAAGGTGAGCTTGAACTGAATGGAATGGGGTCGTTCGGCGGTATTTATTGTGTCCCAGGTGCTCGTCTGATGGGCGCTGCGTTTTCATTGGCTGAACAGAGGATTAAGTCCCTGAGTCAAGCCGTCTTGCAGAGGTGGAAGCTCGCACTGCTCTTCTCGTGCGGACGCTGGAGACTGGGAGCGTAGTATTGGGAAGGTCATTGCCGACAGACGGGGGCACCTGATTGGCCCGTTCGATCGGCTCTATGGTGCTGGCGGGCGGCGCCCTTTTCGTGCCACCGTCGGGAGGAGTGAAGTCTCTTGGGTGGTGTTGAGGCTGGGTCTCTCCTTCCCGAGTGTAGGGCCTCCAAGAGGCGGAGGCGACGGTGGTCTGCGGCCTTATCGATAATTCTGATATTAGGAATAATGTCATTCCTAGTTATCCTGGTATTGTGGACGTTTTTGGCATGATTATGGATGGCGCCTTCCTGAGCGTGCAGGATATCCTCTTCGAAAATCGCATAGTCGTCATACCAATGTAAGCGCCGGGGCATTCCCGGACAGGGCATTTGTACTGGTAGACAACGTTAGTTTTCTTGAGAGGGTCCTGCAACACGGGGGTCTGGATTGTTTTTCATAATCAGGCCACTGGTCTTCTTGCTCTTGTAGTAAATTATTAGTTTCATTTTTTTCGCAGGGTCCGTGGGGGAGACGTTCCTTTCTATGATGGTACGAAGGGCTCGTTCGTCCTCTTTGTATTTCTTATGAAATACTCCTTGTAAAAGAGAGTGACGTCTTCAAGGGCGGCGGGACGAGGCTCCTGCTGATACCACTTATCGATGTTTCTGCGAATGCATTTAGTGATGTCCCGGTTGGAATACCCGTTGTTTAATTAAAACTTGGGCAACACGTTTCTAATTCAGTGTCGTGTCCTTCCACGAAGAGCAGTGTGAGAGAGCTCTCCTGATGAAGGCGCTGATCGCAGTGCGCTTGTATCTCTCTGGACACTCGCTCTCGCCGTTCAGGCACATGCCCAGGTTCGTGGGCGTTTCGTTATACAACCTGATTGTTTGTTACGAAGCGCTCCTCTTGTTGCCCGACGAGGACGTCAAGGAAGGGAGGCGACGGTCACGGCAATGTTCGATGGTGAAGTTGAGTCTGCTGTGGTCGTGGAAGGCTTGTCGCAGGCGCTCTATTTCTTCCACCGTGCTGGCGCTGATGAAAGTGTCGTCAATATACCGGACGTACATAGACGGCTTCTCGATGTTGGTGAATACCCGACGTTCCACAGCACCCATGTAGAAGTTCGCGAAAAGTACTCCAAGGGGAGAACCATCGCTACACCGTCTTTCTGTGTGTACATATGTCCTCTGTGGGTGGAGAAAGGGACCTTTTTTGTACAAAATTTCAAGGAGTTTTTCGGAGGGCATGCTCAGGGATGTTTAAGGTTGGCGTGGAGTCGTCTCTATATACACGATCCAGGATTGATCTGAATTGTTTCATTCCACGGGGACGTTCGTGAAGAGGGACTCCACGTCCATCGATGCAATAACTCCTCCTGGGGGGGTGTCGTTTCAGTGCTTCTAAAAACTCGGCAGATGACTTCAACTGTGGTCATCTGGAACATAAGGAGTCAAAATAGTATTCAATTTCTTCGCAAGCTGGTATGTAGGAGCGGGAATTTTGGCTAATAATGGGGCGTAACGGGTTCCCTGGTTTATGGGTTTTAAACGTTCCCGTATATGTAGCCAAGGTCGTAGTCCCCTACGATCGGCAGCAAGTGAAGGGCATTGGAAGCTGCATTGACAGTCTTCAATAATCCTATTAGCCTCACGTTTGTTAAGTCATCTACCGGGTTCTTGGTGATTCTCTGGAATTTGCTGCTGTCTGCCATATGAATAGGGTTCATCTCCCGAATAATGATAATAATAATAATAATAATAATAATAATAATAATAATAATAATAATAATAATAATAATAATAATAATAATAATAATCAGATGGTTGATTCGAATCGAAAATCAACCTCATCTGATGTTCATGGGCGACATCAAGCTGTTTGGTAAGAGCATCAAGGAAATAGATACCCTAATCCAGACTGTAAGGATTGTATCTGGGGACATCAGGATGGAGTTTGGAATAGAAAAAATGCGACCTTAGTCAACATACAAAGAAAGCAAAGTAACGAGAAAACTGATGGGATAAAGCTACCAGATGGGAGCAAAATCAAACACATAGATTAGATGGGATACAAATACCTGGGAATAATGGAAGGAGGGGATATAAAACACCAAGAGATGAAGGAACGAATATATGCAGAGACTCAAGGCGATACTCAAGTCAAAACTCAAACGCCGGAAATATGATAAAAGCCATAAAAACATGGGGCAGTGCCAGTAATCAGATATATATATATATTATATATATAATATATATATATAAAATATATATATATATAATATGATATATTATATATATATGTGTGTGTGTGTGTGTGTGTGTGTGTGTGTGTGTGTGTGTGTGTGTGTGTTTACATCTATATACACAATATACATAAAAATGTAAATATAAAAGCCTATGTATATAAACCTTCATTTTTGACAAATTTTTTTCCAACCAAAATGTAAACAAGTTCTATAACCTTTGATTTTGAAACGAAACTAATGCTACGTAATTCATTATCAGACGAGATAATAATAATAATAATAATAATAATAATAATAATAATAATAATAATAATAATAATAATAATAATAATAATAATATAAACAGCAAGAGATGAAGGACACGATCAGGCAAAGAATATATGCAGAGACTCAAGGCGATACTCAAGTCAAAACTCAATGCCGGAAATATGATAAAAGCCATAAACACATGGGCAGTGCCAGTAATCAGATACAGCGCAGGAATAGTCGAATGGACGAAGGCAGAACTCTGCAGCATAGATCAGAAAAACCGGAGGATATGACCAATACACAAAGCACTACACCCAAGAGCAAATACGGACAGACTATACATAACACGAAAGGAAGGAGGGAGAGGGGAGGACTACTAAGTATAGAGGACTGCGTCAACATCGAGAACAGAGCACTGGGGCAAATATCTGAAAACCAGTGAAGACGAGTGGCTAAAGAGTGCATGGCAAGAAGGACTAATAAAAGTAGACGAAGACCCAGAAATATACAGAGACAGGAGAATGACAGACAGAACAGAGGACTGGCACAACAAACCAATGCACGGACAATACATGAGACAGACTAAAGAACTAGCCAGCGATGACACATGGCAATGGCTACAGAGGGGAGACTAAAGAAGGAAACTGAAGGAATGATAACAGCGGCATAAGATCACGCCCTAAGAACCAGATATGTTCAAAGACCGAAAGACGGAAATAACATCTCTCCCATATGTAGGAAGTGCAATACGAAAAATGAAACCATAAAAACCATAGCAGCGAATGTCCGGCACTTGCACAGAACCAGTACAAAAAGAGGCATGATTCAGTAGCAAAAGCCCTCCACTGGAGCCTGTGCAAGAACTCAACTACCTTGCAGTAATAAGTGGTTATGAGCACCAACCTGAAGGAGTGATAGAAAACGATCAGGCAAAGATCCTCTGGGACTATGGTATCAGGACGGATAGGGTGATACGTGCAAAACAGACCAGACGTGACGTTGATTGACAAAGTCAAGAAGAAAGTATCACTCATTGATGTCGCAATACCATGGGACACCAGAGTTGAAGAGAAAGAGAGTGAAAAAATGGATACGTATCAAGATCTGAAAATAGAAATAAGAAGGATATGGGATATGCCAGTGGAAATCGTACCCATAATCATAGGAAACACTAGGCACAATCCCAAGATCCCTGAAAAGGAATCTAGAAAAACTAGAGGCTGAAGTAACTTCAGGACTCATACAGAAGAGTGTGATCTAGAAACGGCGCAAATAGTAAGAAAAGTGATGGACTTCTAAGGAGGCAGGATGCAACCTGGAACCCCACACTATAAATACCACCCAGTCGAATTAGAGGACTGTGATAGAGCAAAAAAAAAAAAAAAAAAAAAAAAAAAATAATAATATTATTTCCCTGCAGGAAGTTGAAACACCTGACACTCATTCAGAGTTTGTAGCGAATAATAATAATTAGTGTCGGTGGTAATCATACGATGATTAACATTGATGTTAGAGTCATAATCATCTCTTTCGGTTTTTATGTTTTTTTTTTTTTTTTTTTTTTGTCAACTGTAAAGTGGGCTGTAAACCTCATTTCTTTTTTCATGCAGTAATGATGTTATTGCCAATGAACTGAAATGCGCTCAGTTGCATACAAGTATCTACCTTATTTCAGATATTTTTTACAAACGTCAATGGGTTCATATTCATTCACTTGAAGCACTTGTCAGTAAAAGGAGAGTCAGGATTTAATGAGCTTCCAGAAAACGTAGAGAGTATACTGTATTTCAGCTTCTCAGCACTGCGCTTATGCCAAGATCTTCGATTGTTGTTACCGCCTTTACAATCTATAAGAAGGAAAGTTCGACACCTTTCGAAGACTATAAACTTTACTTATATTATTATTATTATTATTATTATTATTATTATTATTATTATTATTATCATATAAGAGAAACAAATTCCCAGTTGTGTAACTGATCAAAAATGTGTAAACCTAAAACTCAGCGGAAAGATTTCGAGAATCAGTTTAATTCTCCCTTTCAGTCTGAGATCTCGAAAATTGGAATCGTACAGATTCTTGAATCGTCTGTGAAGTTTTGTCTTGAAACATATGTGTAGAGGTTTAATGGCAAATATGAGCAGACACATAACTTTCACTTCACCTTTTCCTTTGGGTCAGTTTACATCACAGCAGTCAAAAATGTATTGCATGAAAAATCACTGACTCTGAAGCATTTTTGTCTGATCGCATCCCGTTGCATCTTAACTCAAAGGCCTCCTCGTATTCTGGGGCTCTTGTGCTAAACTTAGGGCATTCGTAGGGATTTCATGATAATAAAGTTGGGACATTCCTACTGAACTGTATCATGCATCATGTCTTAACTGAGAAGCCTCACATTCTGGGGCCTTTATGCTAAAGTTGGGACATCCTTCTCTTGACACATTTAATCGTTTCCTTAAAGAAGACCGACCAAAGGAATTCGAACCTATATCAACATAAATAAACCACAAACTGGAGAAAAAATATATTTAAGCTAGGACATTCACGTAGACATACAGTGTTGGAAGCTCTAGTTTCAAAACTATACATATGCGGATTTCTTAAATATATTTGTTCTGCAATGCGTTTTTATTACAAGTTCCTAACTTCGACGCTGATAAGTTATCACCAACATGCCTATTGCAACAACTGAAGCAGCAGTAATTTAAGCCAACTACTTTGAATATATACAATGGAGCCGCCTAAAAGTTACATCCATTTTATGGAAATATTCGTTCGTATTTCCATAAAATATTTTGGAAAATCGAAGTTCTTCAGCCAGGTTTTGGAAGAGGTATGAATTCTATCAGGCATCGCATAAAATATATTTTCATCATCGAATAGTCAAGAGTTTTTTTTTTCTTTTTAACAGCATTACTACAGACATTTTAGCATAATCCACAATTCCCTGATTTAATTTTCCGGAGGAATTATTTAACTTTCAACTTGAAAGCATTTCATTCAGGTTAAACATAAAACTATTGAGAAAAGTCCAAAACAGCTAAAATAGAAAAAGACTGAAACTAAAAGTTTAATTAAACTTTCAGTTCACTCGAGAGACGACAACAACAACAACAACAACAATTCGAGATTCCTAAAATAAAATGTTTCCAAGGCAAACGTTTTTCTTTTAGTTTGGATAATTTATGCACGCCGAAAAAAGGTTAAATCTTATTATTTGTTTTTTTGTTTTGGGATGCACCAACAAATCACAGATTCGTCCAGGCCAGATTTTATGCCTACGAAAAAAAAAAAGATAAAACGAAATAAGCAGCATTTTATAACAGGCTCTGCTCTCGGGAGCTCCGGGCTCAAGCTGTAATTATAAGTGAGAGAACGAAGTATTTCTTATATACGTGTGTATGTGTGAGTCTTATATATAGATATATATACTATATAATATATAATATATATATATATATATATCTATATTATATATGTATTATATATACATATATATATATATATATATATATATAATATATATATATATATACTATATATAATTACATGTGGGGCTTGGACTGATGCCCCAAATGTAAGGGAAAAACTTAAGAGGGGAAAATATGAGCGCTTAGGACTTACCTTAGATAACTGTAAAGGGGATTTGTTTAGTTTTTCTCTGGAAGGTCGCCATTGAAATCCCAGCTAATTAATCTACTTTACGTTTATTAAAAAAAAAATTGACTGGCCTGGGGTAAAGGTAAGGCAACTTGGCCATGCGTGGTCAGAGCGCCGTTATAATGTCGGACCGTCCCTATCTTTCACAATATGGAAAAACTGGCCAAAATCAAACACTACTGCAGTGCTGGTTTTCCAAAATTGATAATAGGTACCTCGCGGTAAGGAAGCGCTGGCGAGGAGATGTAGCACGTGACTCAGCAAATCTGGAAATGATTTCTCAGATTAACCCCAACATAAAATAAAGACTCCTTGCACAATATTTCAGCTACAAGGGCAGTCACTTTTATTTAACACACATTAGGGGAGGAACTCTAGTACTTAAATGAAATGCTCACTGAAGACTTTGTTTATCTGGGACGATCACAAAAGGTAGCAAGCAGCCACGAGGCAGAAAAGGAACAAAGGGATGTTCATTTGAGAAGTAGGAGTTTGAATTGGAAAATGTGGGAGAATTTATTTGACTCGGAGGAAAAGAACTGGCAATATGACTGTAACTCAAGACGTACCTGTGTGCCTTATGGACAGGAACTTTGGAAATGATGGTGTAAGCTTTGTCCGAGTGCAGGGCGCACCAGTAGCGCCTTTGTAGGCCTATGGTCAGGCTGGTTTGAACGTCTGTCCTGGGTCAAGGACTGTGCTGGGCTGAGGACGAATTCAGGTGCGAATCCTGAGCATTGGGGCAGCTTCTCCCCCCTGTTGGCAGGTCATCCTGGTAACAGAACATATGGCCAGCGAAGGTTCACAGGAATAGGGATCTCATAAGTAGGCCTAAGAAGTACCTAGCTAGCTACACACTCCCTTTTGGGATACATCCCTAAAGTTTAAAGGAGTCTTTATTCCCCCCCGCTACTAACAGAAATGACATTCTCTGGCCTGCTTTGTGTTTCCCGCCTAAATCAGCTGATGTTAGCCCTCTTACGCCTAAGCCCTATAAACCAAAACGTCTCCCGTATGCCGAGGCAGGTTTGGAGTGAGCACAGAAGCGGAAAAAAATATTTTTTCAAAAAATCACAGCGCGCTTAGTTTTCAAGATTGAGAGTTCATTTTTGGCTCCTTTTTTTGTCATTGCCTGATGTTTAGTACGCAACCATCAGAAAGGAAAAGAAATATCATTATCATATATAAATAATGCGATATATGGTAGCGACAAAAAACAAATTCATACATAATTGTATTCAAATCAAACTGTGCGAAAAACGGTTGAAGCTAACGAGTTACTTTTTTTTCGTTGTATTGTACACTAAATTGCAATCATTGTGATATATAACACATTTGTAAAAGGATCATTGTAAAAGGAACATAAAAAAATGTTTTTTTTTTTTCAAAAATTCACCATAAATCTAAATATTGTTCTAGAGACTTCCAATTTGTTTCAAAATGAAGACAAATGATTGAATATTACGATACTGTAAGAGTTTTAGCTTAGAATTGCAGTTTTAGACCATTTCGGATGAGTTAAAGTTGACAAAATGTCAAAATTTTTATATATATACTATTTATAAGCAAATATTGCAAAAATGAGAAAAGCTACAGCCTTCAAATATTTTTGTTTGTATTTTTTAATGAAATTGCACACATTTCCATATATGAAACTCTATAAAACGCCTAATATGGAAAAGGGAGCAAATATTAGGAGAATGCGACGTACACATTTCGGAGATTTGCGGCCGCGAATCGGCGTACGGAAGGAAAGTTTTTTTAAAAATTCACCATAAATCTAAATATTGGGCTAGACACTTCGAATTTGTTTCAAAAGTAAGATAAATGGCTGTATATTACTATATTGTAAGAGTTTTAGCTTACAATTGCGTTTTTCGACTATTTCGGTAGAGTCAAAATTGACCAAACGTGGTTTTTTTTTCTATTATCGTGATATGTATGCAAAATATTTTCAAAAAGAGAAAAGAACAAACAACCTTCAATCAATTTTTTTGTTGTATTCTACATGAATACAACAAAAATTTTCATATTTAAAACTTTATGTAACGGCTAATTTTAAATGGTGCAAACATTTTGACAGTCGCACGAAAAAAAATTCTGATTTTTTTCGGAAAAGTTACCGCGCGGACGTAAAGAAGATGTTTTTTTTTTTTTTTTTTTTTCATAAATTCACCATAAATCGAAATATTTTGCTAGAGACTTCCAATTCGTTGCAAAATGAAGGTAAATGATTGAATATTACTAGAATATAAGAGTTTTAGCTTACAATTGCGTTTTTCGACCATTTCGGTAGAGTCAAAGTTGACGGAAGGTTGAAATTTTTGCACTTATCGTTATTTATATGAAAATATTTCAAAACTGATAAAAGCTACAACCATGGGTTGTTTTTAGTTGTATTGTGCATGAAATTGCGCACATTTCCATATATAAAACTTTATGTGACGGCAAATTTAAAATGGAGCAAACATTAGGACAATCGCACAAAAAAATTTATCGGAAGAGTTACCGCGCGGACTTAAGGAAAAAGTTTTTTCATAAATTTACCATAAATCGAAATATTGTGCTAGAGACGTCCAATTTGTTGCAAAATGAAGGCAAATGATTGAATATTACTAGAATCTAAGATTTTTAGCTTACAATTGTGTTTTTCGACTATTTCGGTAGAGTCAAAGTTGACCAAAGGTTGGAAATTTGACACTTATCGTTATTTATATGAAAATATTTCAAAACTGATAAAAGGTATAATCATAAATATTTTTTTGTTGTATTCTACATGAAATTGCGCACATTTACATATATAATGCTCCATGTAACGGATAATTTAAAATGGTGCAAAAATTATGTCAAAGTGACGAACTAATTTTTTGAGATGTGTCACTGATACTTTTAGGTGCGATAAGAAAGAAATTCGCGCTTGTGCGCCTGCGTAACAATTGTAAACAAAACAACGCCTTGATCCGTGAACTCCCAGCATCCCCCAAGGTGCGTGATTCAAACGTTTTCGGCTGGTAGGCCTATAAGATATTTTTTTCCGCGAATTAAAAAAAAACTTTTTTGAGTCGACGTATAATACGTCCAATCGGCATAAGGAAGGGACATTTGATCGACGTTTATACGTCTAATCACTGTAAGAGGGTTAGGGGCAAGATGGCGGCTCTTTAGCAACTAAATAAAAATTAATGATACTTGGGAAGACGAGGGGATCAATAAACGTAACTATACTATATATATATATATATATATATATATAGATATATATATATATATATATATATATATATATATATATATATACGTACGTACATATTATTTATGCCTAAAAGTATCTATCTATACATCTTCTCTGTCTTGAGATTCAAAAAACATATTTTGAAGAACACCATTTTATCCTTGAAAAAACTTTTATTAATTAATCCTGCTTATAGCAGCTCAGAAAAGTAGCAACTCTAGAAATTGGCAACTCTAGAAAACAGCCACCCTATAAAACTGCAATGCTAGAAAATAACCTCTCTAGAAAATAATATAATCCCTCAAGACAATGGCAACTCCAAAAAATAGCAACACTGCAAAAGAGCAACGCAAAAAAAAGGCAACTCTTGCAAAAACTCTAGAAAATGACAACTCTAGAAAAAAGCGACTCTATGAAAGAACACCTCTAGAAAATAGCAAATCGTAAAAAAAATCAGTAACTCGATAATTCAGCAACCCTAGAAAATAGTGACACGATGAAATAACAACCTAGGAAACAACTCCAGAAAAGAGCAACTCTGTAAAAGACCGACTCTAAAAAAATAACAACTTTACAAAATAGCAACTCTAGAAACGATCAACTCTGTAAAATAGCACTTCAAGAAAAGAGCAACTCTAGAGAATGACAGCCCCAAAATTCAATAAATACCAAGCAAAGCAAACATCAAATCAGGACTATCATTTCTTTCTCCTTCCCAAATTATGACAAGAAGAGGAGGGCTGATCTGAGATGACTGGTCCCATTTGCATTAAGTGTTTGCAATCTCAGGTTAATGTTAATTATGCCTCGTACGAAAAGGGAAAAAATGAAATGCAGGAGATAAAGAGGGAAGAGGCGAATAAGATGACTCGTACTTAGCTAAAAAGGAGATTATCATGCAAGGAGGACGGTGCAGGCATTGCAAAATGCATCACGGGGGAATGATGAGTCAATTGTATTTGTATGTGGAGAGAAGGACCTCAAATTGGCAATTCATTGAATGTGGACTGTAAAAGGTCACATCAGGTCGTAGGGAAAATCAGTCTCCCAAAGTTGCTGTCAGAGGATTTTCAACTTCTTCAGAGGGATTTCCAGAAGTCAAACTCGGAATCCTATTTGATTCCCAGGCCAATTAGAGTGACAGCAATCACATGAAGTTTAAATCTTCATAACCCTGGGAAACATTTCGTATTTTCTACGGTTTATTTCCGCTCTTGCATTTTGGGAGTGGAAAATGTAGCATTTCAATCAGTCATAATTATGAAATATATTAAACTCTGCATATTAAACTCTGCAGCAGAATCCGTGTCAGAATATTTAAAACAATTCAGAAATGACAGGATTTCGGCCTCTACGAAAACCACTGTAATGCACAATAAGCTTACCAATTCATAGTTTTTCCTTTTATGAATAAAGATACGTCTTGGCATTCCTCTACAAAAATGGGGACGCGACTTTTACGTTAATAATCAGTGAAAATAGCAATAATAATGAACCTTGAAAAAGAAATTAGATCATTTATTCTCTGCTAATCCTACAAGCTAAGAGACAGAACGACATATAACAAATGCAAGATTAATTCCACCAGTTTTCAAAAGGAATATAATATCTATACTTTTTCCTTGCTTCTACGTATATGTCAGTTATCATCATACATTACTGGTTCATTAGATGAAACCTATCCACATGGAACAAAAACACCAAAGGGGCCATTGACTTGAAATTCAAGCTTGCGAAGAATGTTGGTTTCAATCCCCACCGCAGTGGAGGCCCAGGGGTCAGCTTTCGATTTTTATTTTTTTTTATTTTTAACGGAGATCAGAGACGAGATGGGCTCATTCCACAGTTGACCTAAGCACTGTATTTGGTACCTGAAGATCGCAGTTGAAAATCAAGAGAGAGAGAGAGAGAGAGAGAATATGAGGATGCGTAAATCCTCGTTTGCATAATTAAGAGCGAGCAGTAAGCCGAAGAGGATCAAGGGAGGAACAATAAGCATTTTCAGGGCAAAGTTACCAAAGGATCTTTTGAGCTCGGCGCCAATGTATTGCAAATGAGTAGCCGAAGTGAGTGTCTGGTTAAGCCTCGGCCTTTTTTCTTTTCGTTCAAGCAGAGCTCGAGTTGCGCGGTATACTTTCTGCTGCTGTGCCATTTGCATGATACTTTATGGTACTTTCTGTTTCACTTGCACGGTACTTTATCGTACATTCTGCTTCACCTGCACGGTACTTTATCGTACTTTCTCTTGCGCCATTTCCACGATATTTTATGATACTTTCTCTTGCGCCATTTGCACGGTACTTATGGTACGTTTTCTGGTTGCACGTTGCACTGTTTTTATGGTACTTTTATGGTACTTTCTGTTTGCACCGTTTGCACGGTAATTTAAGGGCCTTTCTGTTGCCCACTTTCTGTTGCACCACTGACTGAATGCAAGCGGAGGTGCAAGGTAATCGTTCTCTCAGTTCTTCACATACAGACTGCACGTTTTAAATAGGGCAGACACGAAAAGTCAAAACACCTCTCTGTTTTTCTGTGTATCTGGCTGCTCGTCGTTTTCTATGGTCCCCTCTCTCTATGTCCTACCTGTCTGTCTGTATGTCAGTCTGTCTGTCTTGCTACTAATAAAACCTGCACGGATGAGCGCGATATGGCTGCATAGATACCAGAATATTTGTGGTCACGTGATTCGTTTTCAAAATCTTGACAGTCCTTCCGCAACATTGCGCAGTAGTGAATACACCATCAAAGGCCTCACCCAGTAATATTAAGTTCACTTACAAAAAATAAATAAATAAATAAATAAATAAATTCAAACATAAGCATCTATGCAAGCGCCTGTTGACAGTAATCATAAGAATAAATAAAACTTGCTTTGTGGTTCTGTATTCCATTGCATTATCCGTGAATGCACGTTAAGTCAGTCAAAACATTTATCTTGGAGAGAAGCCTCCAAATCTCATTCAGAAATGTCAACATCGGAGGGAAAACACTGATAAATCACTAGGCAAAGATGGCTTTTGGAAGCAGTCAGTGGAAATGAAAACAAAGAATTCAGTTTCTTTGTTGAGGTGGAAACTATGAATCACTATGTGATTACAATATGGATATTTAAAAAAAATTAAAAATCAAATGATAGTCTTTGGTGAACCAAAATAGAGGTGGTCTGTTGAGAGAATAATACTTTGATTAAATCAGTAATCTTTAATGTCACTGAAAAGCTAAAATATTAAGTCTAAATGAAAACAAAATGAAATAAAAAACTTCGTTCCAATCATTTATCAGATTAAATTAATTTAACAGATTCAACGCTGTGAAAACACCGAACTGGTACGTTTTGATTTCACAGAATGATAGTCTAGTCCGTTATGCGGGCGTGTAAGTAAATGTGTACTTGCTCTCATGTGTGTGATTAAATTTGTTTAAAATATACCTTCGTGCATTTTGTGTTTGAGCGCTTTCAAAAAAGGCGCCGAATCTGCCTGATAATTGAATGCAAATCCTTCTGTTGAGCTGACAACGGAAATGGGAGCATTAGCTCCCCGGGATAAAATAAAATACAAAGAGATATCAATCAATTAATTCAAACACACAATCCAATACAACTCTTCGTCGCTGCGAGATTTCAAATATTAATTCCTGAATATCTTTGTTGTGGCTTTAATGCATTTGCCCTAATGCATTTATCCCCATTGCTATGAAACAAAAAATTTTAAAATACCTCCCATGTTTTGACAAATGAAATATTCGTGATTTTCCGTTTTCAGTTTTCATTTTCCGGATTTGGAAATTCCATTTTCGATCGGATTACGGCCTCTCCTTTTTCTAGGAATAAGGATGCCATATATATATATATATATATGATATATATATATATTATATATCTATATATATATATATATATATATATATATAGGTTAAAAAATTTTCTCACGTTGGGATTGAAAACCTAAATTATAATATATATATATATATATATATATATATATATATATATATATATATATATATATATATATATATATATATATATATATATATATATATTATGTGTGTATTAAGATTACTAGAGAGAGAGAGAGAGAGAGAGTAGGTTACTGGAATTAAATTAGTAGAGAAGCCGAGAGAACCTTATATACAGCCTCCAGCTGAATCAAAATTTGATCTAAAAATTGAGCACCTTCAAAGGTTTCCTTCCAATTACTGACTTGTGAAAACGTGCATTTAAAAAACATCTTTTTTTTATCTAGAGAAAAGCTACGTATCCTAACTTGAGATTATTATCAGAGAAGACCACGCCCCCTTTTTTTTAATCTTAGGAAATGGATGCAGGCTCCTTGAAAGGCAAGAAGGAGATTGTGTAGGAATCGTAGGACGAAGTATCCTGACCATATAATTGAGAAAGCAATTCACAAAGCAAACATAATTTTCTACCGACCCCCTCAATACAAGACCAGAGATACTCCCAACAATAAAATAAAAATTCCACACCTGGACAGGATTAAGACGGTGACTCAGACCCTCGGAAAATCTAACCCTTTTGCATTTACTTACCCAAACACCTTAGCCAAATCTTTGAGTAACGTCCAACAAAAGACATCCCCCAAGGACACAGACGTTTACGAAATCCCATGCCAGGACCGTGACCAATCTTACATGGGATTTACAGGAAAATCACAAACGGTCAGTTAGGTATGGCCAACAGAATTTTTCACGTATAATTTATAGCAGCAACTGCCGGTACAAGAGTCAAATGATGGATTCAGCCTTAATTAAAGAGAGGCAGGTAATGAACATATCAAAAGGAGCTTGGGATTCAGATGTGATCGACAAGATTTTAATTCAACCAATGCTAAGAAGATTAAAGGAAGATTATCAGCGGGAGTGACCTAAATTGGCTTACCTGTGGATGTATCTCTTGGTATAAATACCACCTTTTCTGTAAACTTTTCTCATTCATATACCTGAAGAGGGAGACAGCAGTCTCTGAAATATAGTATTTTTCTCTCTATATTTTGGTGTTTTTATGGTCTCCTTTTATTAGATGGAATTCTGTTGTAACAGAACATTTTTACCAGTCATATATATATATATATAATATATATATATATATATATATATATCTATATATATATATATACTATATATATATATATACTTACACTGATATCAATAACGATTTTTACGTAAATAATGCTATTGAACCTAACCAACTAGCAGTCAAAGTGACTGGTATGAGGAAGACGGTACTACTATATATATATATATATATATAAATATATATATATATATATATCTATATATCTATATATATGTATATATATATATATATATATATATATATATAAAATGATGATTCTGCAGGTTATACGTTTAATGAGTTTTAGAAATAAAAAAAGTGTGGTGAACTCGTGTACCATAGGCTCCGTGGGAGAACTTTTTTAATTAGACCAAAAACTACCAACAGACACGTTTTGTTTAGTTTAGAGAGAAGCACCGTGAGGAAAAGTTCCACAGTTCACAGTCGCCCTTGGTCTGAGGTAGGAAAGCTAACAGTAATAATAATAAAAAAAGTTATGTTAAAGAATTTCCTCAAATTAACCCGCTTTTCATGAGAAAGTCATAATCATGGCTAGAATCTGTTCATCGGGTGATGTCTGTTCTGGTTGTAAATATGTAATGAAACGAACTTTTCTCAAAATTTAGGCCAAAGGCCAAGCGCTGGGATCTATGAGGTCATTCAGCGCTGAAAGGGAAATTGAGAGTAAAAAGGTTTGAAAGGCGTAACAGGAGGAAAACCTCTCAGTTGCCGTGAAACAACTGTCAGTAGAGGGTGGAAAGTAGGACGGAAGGAGAATATGAACGGAAGTATAATAAAAGGCATGAAAAGGATTTTATACAATTTCACATATTCACGCAACATTCGATGGTGAACTTATTCTCCTTCTGTAATCTGCTGTTCTGTCCTATTCTGGAAATATGACTTTAACTCTACGAATTACTGATTTTATTTCCATTTCCAGAATGTAGTAGGCTGCCTACCAGCCTACTTGGCCACTCCAGACAGCGCTTAATTAAGACGGCGTGAAGACGAAAGGGGGTTAGAGTGGTTGGACAGTAAGATCCAGAGAATGAAAATGAATTACAAGGATCTGAAGGTGCACCTGGGTAAATTTATATCTCACTGTTGCACTAAGGAGTAACAGTCAGAGGTGTTGGACAGCAAAATTGAAGGAAGGAAACGAAGATGGGGGTCAAGTTAAACGCTGAAAGGTAGACGCAGTTAGGGACCGAAGGGACACTGCATAAACCCCTTGGTAATGCTTACAGTGCACCACAGTGCACATTAGATGCTCTAACAGCACTACAACCCTACTCCAGGTTACGAATCACTGGGAAATGCAAGAAGAGAAGCATTACAATGAATTGGGATAAAGATTTTCAGAGATTAAGTAAGAAACATGACGTTAATCCAGACCTACCTACATAAATCCTCTGCGACAGACAACTCATTATTTTGCCCTGACATTTCATAACCGGGGATGGAAACCTTCCTAAATTTATGCAAAAGCGGAAAAGCGCCGAAATTGCTGATTTTCGCTTCTGGGGTGGAATTTTTCTGTGCTTGAAAAATGGTGATTCCCTTAACCTCATCTGTATCGATGCACTGCCCCTGTTATGAGTTTTGTGAAGAATGATAATGGGGCAATATGGCAGCGCGGGAGGAAATGTGCCGCTGACCTCTGCCCCATTTATTGTGGAAATGGGGCTTCTCCCCCATAAGTTTCGACGACATTTGCAGTCCTGATGCGATGCGCGTTATGACGGTATGAACGTAGCGATGATATTACAAATGGACGATATTTTCAGAAATCCGAGGCTACATTCCGATGCTCAGGAAAGGAAGTGGGATTTGATAAATTAACATTCTTGCTTGCTTGCTTGCTTGCGTGAATATGAATAATGTTGCATTTTAGCCTCTAGAATTTACATTTGCAGATTTCCACGAACGTGAAGATATTTTCATGACTAACTCGTGGTTTTTTTTTTTTTTAAGAGATAAAACTTTTTTTTTTTTAAACATTTCATCTTATACAAACAATCAAGCTGCCTGTTGTTAAAGGAAGATGCTTAAACTTATGGGAAATGGACACCCCCCCCCCTCTCTTCTCTCTCTCTCTCTCTCTCTCTCTCTCTCTCTCTCTCTCCTTACATACATACATACATACATACATATATATATATATATATATATATATATATATATATATATATATATATATATATATGTATGTATATATACATATATATATATATATATATATATATATATATATATCTGTATGTATGGGGAGAGAGAGAGAGAGAGAGAGATGTTAATCGTAACATTTTATATGAATAAAATCTTCGTAACGTCGGATTTGTCACCAAAACTACAAACTGAAGGGAAAATTGACGAAACTAACCAAAGTATGACATCGACAGATAAGAGAGGAACCTCTATTATCCATCATCGCCCGCAGTGCATTGTGGGTCTGGGTGCAAGGAGGAATGCCGCGCCCTACGAGAGGTCGTTAACAGAAGCATAAACCCGAGAGTCCCTCACTGGAAGATAAGATAAGCCTCAAGGTTTACACCAAGGCCAACCCACTGGCAGCCGCGGTAATCGCAAATAACGCCATCTTCAGGGATGGAAGAAGATGCGCACGAATTTAGAATATAAATTCACATTCCCAGATGAGTTTTTTTAATCACATACCAAGAACTACCCAGGGAACCCTACAACAATCATTGGGAAAGCATTCACTTGCTTGTAGAAAGCAATGTTGGGTCATACCCTAATATTTCATAAATGTTCACGACAGGCAGCCACCCCTACGTCACCCATAGCTAAAGCAGATAAAATGGCTTCCTCTCCTTCAGCAGAAGGAATCCACGAGAGAAAAGGACTAAGACAGAAAGCCCCAAACGCCGGAATAATAAAGCGAGATATCACGCTACAGCAACAAACATGTCCCCGTTATATGTCGAACTGAACCCTTATCTGAATAACGAAAAATAAAGAGGAAAAGTACTAAACCAAAACATATGATTCCCGTCGGCAGAGAGAAAAGTTCTAGCGCATTTGAGGGCTTATGCCACCAACCCTGTGATTCGACTCTCGCCCCTCCCGTCACCCGGGCCAAAGGTCATTCGGGCGAAGAAATGACTCAAGAGAAAGAGGATTTCCTTGAGGGGAAAAAATTACAAAAACAAAGATCAAAGACAAGACTCAGATTATGCAAATCGACGATGCGAAATAAGCAGATCAAAAATTGCGAGCTCTAGTGAATTGGTTAATGAAGGAGAAAGAGAGGAAATATATATATATATTTTCTTTATAGGAGAGCGACTTCTTCGATTGCCAGTAAGGATCGGGACATAAAATTATGCAGATCAGGGCTGACTTGCAAACACCCCCACTTGAGATTTCGTCAACTCAGTGTTTGGAATATAATGCGAAGAGAAGGGAAGTTCACGAAATGTATCTTATTCTTTTGTCTATGATTTTTTGTTTTTACTATCATTTCACACGCATTCATATATATATATGATTATATATATATATATATATATATATATATATATATATATATATTATTATATAATATATATGCAATCGAGTATATTTTTTTATATAGTCCAAGAAATACACAAGAATAAGGTGACTTTCTTAACAACACTGTAACATTCAATAACATTTAATAACTTAAAAGTTAATAACATTCTGTTTATAATAACTCTTCATTTTCTATGGCATCTTAAAGCAACTTCAGCATCTAATCATATCTTACAAATCGTTTTGCAATAATATTTCAAAAGACCCAAAAAACATTCTCCATCGACTACACATCTCAGCAGGGACAATGGGAGCCTAGATTAATAATCATTTATTGATGTTAATTAACCGCGATTCTAAAGGATTAACGTCCATCATTAACTCGTCTAAAAATGCAAATAGCTCTGGTGAATCAATTAAGCGTCGATGTCCTATTGGCAGCGAATTAGAAGTTAATCAGATTATGCAACAACTGACGTCTACTTCGACGAGGCTCCCGCCCCATTTCGGCGATGATGTTTCCGAATGCTTCGTTCACTCATTCATTGCACTCTTTTACTGGTTACTCACTGATTCATTCACAGCACTCTTTATACTGGTTACTCACTGATTCATTCAATGCACTCTTTCACTGGTTACTCACTGATTCATTCATTACATGATGATGTTCCCGAATGCTTCGTTCATTAATTCATTACACTCTTTTATTGGTTACTCACTGATTCATTCACAGTACTCTTCATTGGTTACTCACTGATTCATTCAACGCACTCTTTCACTGGTTACTCACTGATTCATTCATTACACTCATTCACTAGTTATTTACTAAATCACATATTACACCATATTGGTTTCTCACTGAATTATTCTATACTGTCTTGCATTTGTTACTGATTCATTCTTTTCACTCTTTCGTTAGTTACTCTCTGTTTCATTCACTGCACTCTTTCACAAATTAATCACTGATTCACTCATCACTTCCATAGGTTACTTATTGCTTCCTTAATTGCAATCTTTTACTGGTTACTTACTGCATCATTAAATACACTTTATTTGATCACTCACTGATTCGTTCATTATCAATTTCTTGAGCTTTCCACTACCAACACTCAAAGTACTTTTGGAAGCCATACTCTGCGTTCCAAAGAGCAGCAGGATCATTCCTTCCTTCCACGGATGAAAGAGAGAAAGTCACTGAGACCTATTTCGAATAAACCACAACAGAAGGAAAACATTTGTTCTGTTGACAAGAGTATTGGCCGTAGAAATAATGTTTCCTTCGGAAAACAAGAATTCGCCCGACGATATAGTATTGCGGACGATCGGCCTTGAAAGAAATATCCGGAAAATAAGGCAATACATTATATCTATTAATAGTATGAGGAATACTGATTGTTTTGGCCCTTTCGAATGTATGAAAATACGTCCGAGTAATGTTATCTACGTCTCATAGTTTTCCAAGTCGTTCTCAATTGATACGAAATATTTACTGATTTCCTGATGAACTAGCATTTTAACTATTTCGTTCCAAGACGCGAATATATATACATATCTATATATATATATATATATATATATATATATATATATATATATATATATATATATATATATATATATATAGATAGATAGATAGATAGATAGATGATAGATATATATTAGGGCTTGTGCCTTGTATGATAAGGCGCCCTATGAGGTAATGTTAGACTAGCGATAATCTACGCTAAGTCGGTTGGTATTGCACTTCCATCTTCAATGGAGTGTCTGGGGGTTTGTAGATCATTTACGAAGTCGGTATTATCTTGTTGGTTATTACGACGATGTGTTAAACTCATGGTGAGGAGGTTCTTGTAGAAAACACGAAATATAAAACCTATAGTATTCTTCTGAACGTTTTTACATGCTGAAGATCAGATATGATTGTACAAGTCTTCTAATAACGATAGCTTGATCGCTTCTGCCAATGATGATGGCTAATCCTATTCCTCTACATGATAAAGCTTAGGTAAAGAGGTACAGGTCTTCTAATGACGATAGCTAACTCTCTTCTGCTCGTCTACCATCTCTGTTACAAGTTATGAAGGAACAGACAGTAGTTCGAACTATGAACATACATACAAATGACATAGTTTCATACGAACACAAAATGAGACACGCTACAGATCACGTAGGCCGTTTGAATTATAGGTCGGGGTAGTTCTCAAGCAGGGAGCTTTGGACTAATGTTTATAAACAATTGAATGACTACAGGTGACGCCATGTTATCTTAGCCTACTTTGTTGTATACGTCATCTTTAGCGTCTCTAGTCTGATCACATTCTGCAAGCAATCTTTTATATATATGGACTAACATTCCATATTTTTATTATGTAAACACTTACATTAGCTCGGTCAGCTACCAAAACCAGCTACTGAATTATTACTCAAACTTGACTTGCATTTGAACTTATAGGAGTGTGATACAGGACACTATGTGAATATATATATATATAAGTAAATAAAAATTCATGGCGTACATGATGAATTGATTCAAGTAATAAATATAAAACAATGATATTGGTAAATAATAGTGATCACGTGATATATAATGATACAGTTTTTCACTTCATCTCTTTAAGATACTTATGCTACAGAAAATACTAATGTACTCTGATAATTGCATAGAATGAGATTAACATGATAAAAATCATATTTTTAACTGATAAAAAATTGCATATATGAATTGATAAAAATTATTAATGTTTATGCTGATTGATTCGTTGATTTTTATGCTAAATGTTATATATCTGATTCATTAATTCATATACTAACTCATATAACTGCAGATATTGGTAAGATAAAAGGTAACAGATTGATTAATAGGCTACCTGATTTGTTTATACCATATGTATATGGATTCATAAAATTATGATTAATATAGTGCACTTTAAATAGATTCTTATTGCGTACACGCAAAGATATATTTTAGATTCTGTTATTTATGGATCATTTATATAAGATTCCTCCATGCGTACACGCAAAGATATATTTCGACTCTGTTATTTATGATCAATTATATATTAGGATACATGATACTTTATATATATAGGATACATGACCGAGGTTATACTACTTCACTTTTAACTAGCGTTCGAACAACTTTTCGTCCATTACACAGTTCCAGACAACCACCTATGGCCCAATGAAACGGCCTATTTTCACAGGGTTAAAACAAGGGGAAAAATTTGCTGGGCGGGTCCAACATTCTATATTGCGCTCATACTTATTCTCTGCATCCTAAGCTACACGATTACGTTCGCGATGAATAGATCATCCCAGCACGAGTCCTTCGCCAGCAAAGTAGAGTTGAATATCCTTCGGGTCGTAATTGTCGGAAGTATGTCCCTTTTGTAGTCGATTCCGACAGCCGCCGGAGCATTCCGCATTAAAACGAGATTAACGACGAGATACGGTGTCGGTCGAGATTAACGACGAGATACGGTGTCGGTCGAAGAAGTCCCTGAAATTCCTTTCACATTGTAGGCGTTGACTTGATGTAGTTCGTCCGCTGCGACGAACGATTTTTTGAAGTTGCGATGTGAAACTCTCGTACTGCAGGATACTGTAACCAGGTTCCATTAATCAGCCTGCAAGTGAAATTATACTTGTCACAAGGGCAAAGTAAATTCAGACGACATCCAAATACAGGGGAGGGGAGAGAGCCATTTAGACCAGACTTAACCCACATGAATTCGCTGATATTTTGGAATTCAAAAGAGTCCGCTGTACAAACTTTTTTATCCATGGCATTAACAATGAGTGAACCTATCCAGGTCTATGATGACTGTAAAATATCCATAATTGTACAAACAAACAGATATCAATACAAATCCCAAAGAAAATTCGATATTACTGGTAGTAAATTACTAGACAAAGAAGTGAAAACGGAGCTATTTGTAAGATTGCCAGGCAAACATAAGAGTCAAAGAGAATTAATCATGATTCTGTATTTCTCTATGCATACTGAAATTAAGTTGTGATAAAATCTGATCCTATGTGCCCAACCTAACAAAAGTTTCATATTCAATTTTCTCGCGCGCATCCTCTGAGGTTAATTTTAAAAACTTTATTAATAGTAGGAGATGCAACGAAAAAAACACTATGTAACTAATTTCTAAATAAACTTTGGGTTTTTCAAGAAAATGTGACATTTTCCCATGAATGTTTTACTTGAATTGTAATAGGCTAATGTTGCAAGTAAATATTTCACATATATATCTTGACACTTCTAAATGTCTATGAGGTTCAGAAAAATTAATTCATGTTGTTGTTATAGAAACTTCTATTTGCTTATTTTGTTATTAATTTAAAATGATTGCAACTCCTTAGCTAAAGTTTCATTGCGCACACCGATAGACACTTGTACTAACGTCTGCCATGCCCATGAGAAGTTCGGGCTAAGCATTCCTTTCTCCAGTCAATCTGCTTTTGCAAGCGCGAGATGAAGCCTGTGTAAGCAGATTATTGAGGTTTAAAAGGAACAAATACTGATACGGCAATGATGACGTCGTCACTTGGCAGGAGATTGCTCTCAGCCAGCTAAGAGTTACGTTACTTGCTGTAATAATACGACTTTAGGATAAATTTTCTGTTTTTTAATACTCGACCCACATGAGAAGAATGTCTGAAAAAAACAGTACCAAAATTGAACAATATATTAGTTTCATGTTGGAAAACTGCATGATTATGTTAAATTAAATATTCCTTATTCAAACTATATGAAAAAGGTTTCCATACAAATTTCTATATATATTAGACCCTGTATAAGATTCATATAGGATTATTCCATAGATAAGATTTTCACTTCTAGACTTCCTGACTTTAAAATCTCTTTTATTTTATTTTATTTATTTATTTATTTATTTATTATTATATTATTATTATTATTATTATTATTATTATTATTTTTTTTTTTTTTTTTTTTTTCATTGACTACGAATATAAATTACCGGGGACAGACAATATGTCAGTAGGTTTTGATATGTGTTTGAACTTTTAGCTTATTTGTCATTACTAAAGCGTTATTGATTTTATCGTGATTCCTTTTTTATTATAATTTGTAACCCAAACTTCCGACTTCTTACGGAGTGTATTATATTGACTCCACTTGTATCCATATTTAGTTTTATTTTTTTTATATTATTATTTATATATTTTTTATATATATTTGATAAATTAATGGTTGGCTTGAATATGTGGAAAAGTGTTCTAGCGGCGTACCGTATAAGGCTACTTGCGGCATCAATTCTATAGATACAAGATATAAATGATAAAGGTATTTAAAACCGCGAGAACCGCTATAATCCAGTTCGGATCCAATATCACGAGTTGTAACTCGTAAGACATTGACACTTCCTATTTCATTATCCGGTATTCTACCAACCGATTGACTCTGGGTGATAAAATATATTATTGGTTTTCTAATGGATAGGAATTCACACAACGTGTTAAGGAGATTATTATTGATTTACACCACCCGAGTCAGATTATCATGTGTTGAATTCCATGTTTACTGATTTAGCACTCATAAATATTCCTAATGCACTCAATTGCGGTGTTTGTTTTTAGTGCTATTACTTCTATTATAACGTGTCAAGGAACTATTAACACTAAGAAGTGTTTATTTCCCTCTGTTAGACTCATAATTCTGTTAATAATTCTACGTATTTTCTTTCAAGGATTGATTTGGCACAGGATAGGCCCTT
This sequence comes from Macrobrachium nipponense, assembly GCF_015104395.2. Lineage (NCBI taxonomy): Eukaryota > Metazoa > Arthropoda > Malacostraca > Decapoda > Palaemonidae > Macrobrachium > Macrobrachium nipponense. Next base: position 16,067,186 of record NC_087211.1, on the reverse strand, counting down.
AACTGACAGGTGTCTTAGTGTGTCCCTTGTTTTCATGACACGTGTTACAATCAGTTATGTGCTTTTTATATCTGTAAGCATTGTAGGCCAGTAAAACAGTGATTTGGCTTTCTGTGACATAGGAGGGAACCCTGGATGACGGAATGCAAACCAGTTTATGGACGATTGGTTATGAGAGAGATTATTACTACTACCTACCTCGGTCGTTAGTCCTCTGCTGGTTGTTCTTCGGGTTTTCCTCGTCACAGACCTACATAGAACATTACATTTGATTACATTATTATCTGATCACATACTATAAATATACTTTGCTTTAGGGTTTCTGCTCGAAGTGTTATTGTTTTTTGCCTAGCCACTGACCCTGTTTCCGTTTCGAAGTGTTTATTGTTTGGTGTTTATTGTTTTGCTTATCGCTGTTGACACTTGCTTTGTTCAGTTGTAACAGTTCTGCGCTCCGACCCAGATATTCAATGCTCGCGATCTCTTGGTTAAGGAATTTCTTGTTTAGATACGGGTTTAACAATAGGCACGGATGTTTCTATATCTTTTAGTCCAATTAATGGTTCTTTGCTGTATGGTGCGGGATTGCGGGATAATGCGTCAGCTATGATATTTGCTTTCCCAGGTAGATATCTTATCTTGGCTCAATACCTGAATGATCATTTGTCACCGAGTTCCTTTTGGACTGTGATTAAAGCCTTTGAAAAACTCGGTAAAGGACTCATGTTCAGTAGGACTTTATCAGGATAGCCATAGATTATGAACTTAAAATGTACTAGTGTTAAGATACCTAGCCCTTCCTTGCCTATTACTGCATATTTACTTTCAGAGGGCTTTAGTTTACGTGAATAAAAAGCTATAGGGAAGAACTGTTTATCATATTACTGGAGTAATACCCTCTCTTACCCCTTGGTCTGAGGCGTCTGTTGCAATAAAAAAATTCTTTATTTAATCAGGGATTTTTAAGTTAGGTGAGCTGCATTTTCCGCTTTTAAGATATCAAACGCCTGTTGATGCTTTTCAGACCATAATAAATCTACGCTCTTCTTCGTAAGATCTGTTAAAGGAGCTGTCATGATTGAAGAGTTAAATATTTACATACGATTGTAATACCCACTACAGCGCAAAAGTGCTGTATCCCCCTTTTACGTTAATAAGTACCGGAAAGTTATGAATAGCCGACACCTTACCATGGACTACTTTTAAGACCTTGACCATACACATAAACCTAGATAAACATGTTCGGTTTTTAAAAACTCATTTATTTAGATATTTACTCTGAGATTATTTGTCTTTGGTCTCTGTAGCACTAGCTCTTAGTTTATGTGAATGTACTTCTAAAGGTATTAGAAAGGATTACAAGATCATCCATATAGGCATGGTAGGGTATCCCCTAAAAGTCTCCAAACACTATATTGTAATTGGGGTGCAACGTAAGCCGGAGGCATACGTAAAAAATTGATAATGTCCCTGAGTGTGTTGAAAACGGTGTATGAGGTACAATCACTTAGGTAATGGTAATCTGGTAAAAGCTTTTGTTAAAGTAAGTCCAAGCTGGTGAAAAATTTATTCTAACCTAACAGAGATAAGATGTCGTCGCTACATGGCACTGGAAACTATCGGGAGTCGTTTCCTTGTTTTTTAAGCGACAGAAATCTACGCAGATACGCCAAGTCCGGTCTTTTATGGCATGACGTTTTGAGGGAAAATTATATGGGCTATTTGATTTCCTAATGGCTCCTATTACTAACATATTTCAACTTCGTCATTTATCTCTATTTTGAAATTGCAGTGAGAGTCTATACGAAGGTACGTATATAGCTTTATGTTTGTCCTTAGACCGTATTTTTGTGTTAAATTACATCCGTTTTTCCCAGAGATTACTCGCTAGTGGAGAAACTTCCTGGTATTCAGGATAAAAGATAAAAAAAAATTTCTGCTGAATCACCTCTGCTTGAATGACTTTACTGATATTACTTTAGATAGATTATCAGAGATTCATCCACGACTGGTTGGGCGGGATTAAAAGTTAGCAACAATAAAAGAAATGCGATATTTATATGTATAGTTTTTGTGGATTACTATATTAACTTGTTTGCAGCGAGTCAACTGTGTCTAGGGCTTTGTTCGCGGAAATCGTTATATTTCAGAGTGTCGGGAAGGATTCAAAATTTCATTTCCCAGCAAAGTCTTTTTACACGCACTAAAGACTTCGAGGGTGCATGCTTCTCGAGATTTTGCGTGCAAAGTGCGACTGCGGTTGTGGGAGAATTCTGTTGGGTCATTTGAACAATGTTACGATTTATGAGACAAATGTATAGTTCCTTTACATAAGTTATTATTTGATTAACTGTCTCTTTTTGTTCAAACGGATTTCAATATGTTTGAAGGTTTATAGGATTTTCCCTTTGATAAACACGCCTTATTTTGCAGGATGTAAGTTAATATTTTGTATACCCCTAGATGAATCTTACAATTACACTAGAATACAGATCAATGTTTTTTATAACTATAGAGGTATCTGTAAACGCTCGCTTATCCGGACTTCTCATTAGGGAAGTTCGCACACAGACGGTGATCCGTAAATACAAGGATATTACGTGTACTAAAGGAATAAACAAGATATTTCTAATTTTTACGGCGCGTACAGTCGGGCTTTATCCACCACTACTTATAATAACTTACGTATTAAAAAAAAAAACGAAAACCTGCTCTGATTACTTTATACGGTCGTGTGTTTCATAGGAAAAATCCTTTAATTAATTCAAAAGATATCGGTATGTATGAACCAACATCGCTTTTCCCCACTCTGCTAGAGTCGCTTATTGTATGGAATTTGCTATGCTTTGAACACTTTCGGCAGTTTTTGACTGACCTTGACCGCTTGACTAGGTGACACAGTCACCGAGTTTGCTTGTTTGATTCTGAACGGGCTACTGTTTTTCTATTTTTTTTTTTTTTTGTGTAATAATTAAGATCCTTCTCTTTATTACCATCGGCAACGTATTGTGTGTTTTTTAGCATTATGTTGCTGGTTTACGTATAAAGCATGAATGACGAACTATTAGGAACTGAGCGATTACTAATAAGACAAGTTATCACTACTGCATTCAATATTAACTGTTTGTACTTCAATCTTTGCTAAAATTTGAAATAGTGAGGATCCTGGTCAGCGCATTTAGCCTGATGAAAGTTTTTTACAAACATGTTATTCCTTGCAATCCAGCCATATTTTTAAAGTTAAGTTGAGTCTTGAGGTTCGATATTTTATATAACTCAAAAAACTCAGGCTAAAACTGCGATCGGGTGACTTGCAAAGGAGCATTTATTGTCATGACCCGAAATAGTGTTACCTCTAATTTATATAGATTTGTACGGGTGTTCCACTTGTTTTTTGTGTGTTTTCTAATCACTACGGTGCTTAACGACCCTATCCATGCATCTGTATAAATACAGACGTCCACTGCGTAAACGCATATTCACTGTTTAATATGATTTGTTACGTAAGGGATTAATAATCACCCAAATGATAAAATTAACATAGTATATGATTATGATATTTCAGTAGAACTTCTGGAAACAGACACTCAAAGATAAAAACTCGCAGTAGCGAAATCTCGAATGATGTTGATAATTTCTGTAAAAAGTAAGATTAAGAATGTCTCGTAACTTCAGCCACAGGAATAACGAAATTCGACCTGCAAAGGAAACACTCAAAGTTACTCCAAATGAATAAAAAATTGTACTTAGCTTGCTTTTGTGGGAAGTCACGGTGTTCCGATAACGACACACGGCCTTGGTCCTCCTTCTCTATTTAGCGGATGACCTGGTTTGGCTTCAGTTTCCCCCCGTGCGCGTTGTTTTCGATGATTCGAGCCCTTGAAAATCCGATGCTGCAGACGCGTTCGGTTTGTTTGCTTGCAGTGCCGGAAACGCTCACTAACGATGTTTTTCTTGAATGATTCTAATGAGAGACTAAGCTTGCGTTGTCGTAGGAAAAAGACACGTCGGTTTTTGTTTCTTGAAGTTATTCACTAACGATGATACTAAGTTGCTTGAAGAATCTCTTGCTTTCGTCGTCGTTAAAGAGTTCTTGTTGTTTTCTGAAGTCGCTCACTAACGATGATACTATGTTGCTTGAAGAATCTGCTGCTCCGTCGTCGTTGACTTCTTATGATACATGATTTATTATTCTGGTTTTTCTTCGTAGGACGTTGTAGAGTTCTTCTGGTACGCTGGCCACCAATATTAGGGCTTGTGCCTTGTATGATAGGCGCCCTATGAGGTAATGTTAGACTAGCGATAATCTTACGCTAAGTCGGTTGGTATTGCACTTCCATCTTCAATGGAGTGTCTGGGGGTTTGTTTGAGATCATTTACGAAGTCGGTATTATCTTGTTGGTTATTACGACGATGTGTTAAACTCATGGTGAGGAGGTTCTTGTAGAAAAACACGAAATATAAAACTATATGTATTCTTCTGAAGTTTTACATGCTGAAGATCAGATGATTGTACAAGTCTTCTAATAACGATAGCTTGATCGCTTCTGCCAATGATGATGGCTAATCCTATTCCTCTACATGATAAAGCTTAGGTAAAGAGGTACAGGTCTTCTAATGACGATAGCTAACTCTCTTCTGCTCGTCTACCACTCTGTTACAAGTTATGAAGGAACAGACAGTAGTTCGACATATGAACATACATACAAATGACATAGTTTGTCTCAAGCAGGGAGCTTGGACTAATGTTTATAACAATTGAATGACTACAGGTGACGGCATGTTATCTTAGCCTACTTTGTTGTATACGTCATCTTTAGCGTCTCTAGTCTGATCACATTCCTGCAAAGCAATCTTTTATATATATGGACTAACATTCCATATTTTTATTATGTAAACACTTACATATATAGATAGATAGATAGATAGATAGATAGATAGATAGATAGATAGATAGATATACACATATAACTCCAAAGTAAAAAAGAAACGAATTTCAGTATAGATTACAAATAAATCACAAGATCTCAAATCATCCGAGAGATCCTCTAATTCATGAAACTTCGTGTAATCGAATGCATATTATATAAATTACATAATACATAAAACGTATAATATTATACATATACAAGAAGAGATTGCTGATTTAGCCAAATGAAGAAACAAAATCACAGGCTCGTGAGATCATCATCAGCCCTTGTTTGTGTCAATGAGTTTGGACACTCTCTTGTAGTACTCGTTTCTACTCAAGTAATGCGGTTATGCTGTTTTAGAAATGGGGTAGACGCAGACAAAGATGAAAGTAAATAAAATGTTGCTTTCCCTAACACTGGAAACAGAAATGGATTTGCATAACACTTTTTTGCTAAATTTTCTTTTTTGG